>NW_027475131.1:3397625-3706500 GCF_051020985.1 Nomia melanderi
TATATATCTGGTGATATCTTAGGTGCTGTTAGAGATAGCGCAATAAACCAAAGTGAATTATCTGCAGGAGGCCCTGGCGCATGAATCTGTGCTGCGGGAACGACCTCGGTCCACCAGGGGCCGAGAAAACCACCGTCTCATGGGGCCGGACACTCAGGGTCAGGGAAAAATCCAATATATATCTGGTGATATCTCGGGTGCTATTAGAGATAGCGCAATAAACCAAAGTGAATTATCTGCAGGAGGCCCTGGCGCATGATTCTGTGCAACGGGAACGACCTCGGACCACCAGGGGCCGAGAAAACCACAGTCTAATGGGGCCGGACACTCAGGGTCAGGGCAAAATCCAATATATATCTGGTGATATTTCGGGTGCTATTAGAGATAGCGCAATAAACCAAAGTGAATTATCTGCAGGAGGCCCTGGCGCATGAATCTGTGAAGCGGGAACGACCTCGGACCACCAGGGGCCGAGAAAACCACCGTCTCATGGGGCCGGACACTCAGGGTCAGGGAAAAATCCAATATATATGTGGTGATATCTCGGGTGCTATTACAGATAGCGCAATAAATCAAAGTGCATTGTCTGTAGGAGGCCCTGTCGCATGAATCTGTGCAGCGGGAACCACCTCGGACCACCAGGGGCCGAGAAAACTACAGTCTCATGCGGCCGGACACTCAGGGTCTGGGGAAAATCCAATATATATCTGGTGATATCTCGGGTCCTATTACAGATAGGGAAATAAATCAAAGTGAATTATCTGCAGGAGTCCCTGGCGCATGAATCTGTGCAGCGGGAACGACCTCGGTCCACCAGGGGCCGAGAAAACTACCGTCTCATGGGGCCGGACACTCAGGGTCAGGGAAAAATCCAATATATATCTGGTGATATCTCGGGTGCTATTATAGATAGCGCAATAAACCAAAGTGAGTTATCTGTAGGAGGCCCTGGTGCATGAATCTGTGCAGCGGGAACGACCTCGGATCACCAGGGGCCGAGAAAACCACCGACACATGGGGCCGGACACCCTAGGTCATGTAAAAATCCAGCATATATCTGGTGATATCTCGGGTGCTATTGCAGATAGCGCAATAAATCAAAGTGCATTGTCTGTAGGAGGCCCTGGCGCATGAATCTGGGCAGCGGGAACGACCTCGGACGACCAGGGGCCGAGAAAACCACCGTCTCATGGGGCCGGACACTCAGGGTCAGGGAAAAATCCAATATATATCTGGTGATATCTTGGGTGCTATTACAGATAGCGCAATAAATCAAAGTGCGTTGTCTGTAGGAGGCCCTGGGGCATGAATCTGTGCAGCGGGAACGACCTCGGACCACTAGGGGCCGAGAAAACCACAGTCTCATGGGGCCGGACACTCAGGGTCAGGGGAAAATCCAATATATATCTGGTGATATCTCGGGTGCTATTACGGATAGCGCAATAAATCAAAGTGCATTGTCTGTAGGAGGCACTGGCGAATGAATCTGTGCAGCAGGAACGACCTCGGACCACCAGTGGCCGAGAAAATTACAGATATTCGGAATCCGTCACCCAAGGTCATGTAAAAATCCAGCATATATCTGGTGATATCTCGGGTGCTATTAGAGATAGCGCGATAAATCAAAGTGAATTATCTGCAGGAGGCCCTGGCGCATGAATGTGTGCAGCGGGAACGACCTCGGACCACCAGGGGCCGAGAAAACCACACCCTCATGGGGCCGGACACTCAGGGTCAGGGAAAAATCCAATATATATCTTGTGATATCTCGGGTGCTATTACAGATAACGCAATAAATCAAAGTGCGTTGTCTGTAGGAGGCTCTGGCGCATGAATCTGTGCAGCGGGAACGACCTCGGACCACTAGGGGCCGAGAAAACCACAGTCTCATGGGGCCGGACACTCAGGGTCAGTGGAAAATCCAATATATATCTGGTGATATCTCGGGTGCTATTACAGATAGCGCAATAAATCAAAGTGCGTTGTCTGTAGGAGGCCCTGGCGCATGAATCTGTGCAGCGGGAACGACCTCGGACCACCAGGGTCCGAGAAAACCACCGTCTCATGGGGCTGGACACTCAGGGTGAGGGAAATATCCAATATATATCTGGTGATATCTCGGGTGCTATTAGTGATAGCGCAATAAACCAAAGTGATTTGTCTGCAAGAGGCCCTGGTGCAAGAATCTGTGCAGCGGGAACGACCTCGGATCACCGGGGGCCGAGAAAACCACCATCTCATGGGGCCGGACACTCAGGGTCAGGGGAAAATCCAATATATATCTGGTGATATCTCGGGTGCTATTAGTGATAGCGCAATAAACCAAAGTGAATTATCTGCAGGAGGCCCTGACGCATGAATCTGTGCAACGGGAACGACCTCGGACCACCAGGGGCCGAGAAAACTACCGTCTCATGGGGCCGGACACTCAGGGTCAGGGAAAAATCCAATATATATCTGGTGATATCTCGGGTGCTATTATAGATAGCGCAATAAACCAAAGTGAGTTATCTGTAGGAGGCCCTGGTGCATGAATCTGTGCAGCGGGAACGACCTCGGATCACCAGGGGCCGAGAAAACCACCGACACATGGGGCCGGACACCCTAGGTCCTGTAAAAATCCAGCATATATCTGGTGATATCTCGGGTGCTATTGCAGATAGCGCAATAAATCAAAGTGCATTGTCTGTAGGAGGCCCTGGCGCATGAATCTGGGCAGCGGGAACGACCTCGGACGACCAGGGGCCGAGAAAACCACCGTCTCATGGGGCCGGACACTCAGGGTCCGGGAAAAGTCCAATATATATCTGGTGATATCTTGGGTGCTATTACAGATAGCGCAATAAATCAAAGTGCGTTGTCTGTAGGAGGCCCTGGGGCATGAATCTGTGCAGCGGGAACGACCTCGGACCACTAGGGGCCGAGAAAACCACAGTCTCATGGGGCCGGACACTCAGGGTCAGGGGAAAATCCAATATATATCTGGTGATATCTCGGGTGCTATTACGGATAGCGCAATAAATCAAAGTGCATTGTCTGTAGGAGGCACTGGCGAATGAATCTGTGCAGCAGGAACGACCTCGGACCACCAGTGGCCGAGAAAATTACAGATATTCGGAATCCGTCACCCAAGGTCATGTAAAAATCCAGCATATATCTGGTGATATCTCGGGTGCTATTAGAGATAGCGCGATAAATCAAAGTGAATTATCTGCAGGAGGCCCTGGCGCATGAATGTGTGCAGCGGGAACGACCTCGGACCACCAGGGGCCGAGAAAACCACAGTCTCATGGGGCCGGACACTCAGGGTCAGGGAAAAATCCAATATATATCTTGTGATATCTCGGGTGCTATTACAGATAACGCAATAAATCAAAGTGCGTTGTCTGTAGGAGGCTCTGGCGCATGAATCTGTGCAGCGGGAACGACCTCGGACCACTAGGGGCCGAGAAAACCACAGTCTCATGGGGCCGGACACTCAGGGTCAGTGGAAAATCCAATATATATCTGGTGATATCTCGGGTGCTATTACAGATAGCGCAATAAATCAAAGTGCGTTGTCTGTAGGAGGCCCTGGCGCATGAATCTGTGCAGCGTGAACGACCTCGGACCACCAGGGTCCGAGAAAACCACCGTCTCATGGGGCTGGACACTCAGGGTGAGGGAAATATCCAATATATATCTGGTGATATCTCGGGTGCTATTACTGATAGCGCAATAAATCAAAGTGCATTGTCTGTGGGAGGCCGTGGCGCATAAACCTGGGCAGCGGGAACGACCTCGGACAACCAGGGGCCGAGAAGACCACCGTCTCATGGGGCCGGCCACTCAGGGTCAGGGGAAAATCCAATATATATCTGGTGATATCTCGGGTGCTATTAGTGATAGCGCAATAAACCAAAGTGATTTGTCTGCAAGAGGCCCTGGTGCATGAATCTGTGCAGCGGGAACGACCTCGGATCACCGGGGGCCGAGAAAACCACCATCTCATGGGGCCGGACACTCAGGGTCAGGGGAAAATCCAATATATATCTGGTGATATCTCGGGTGCTATTAGTGATAGCGCAATAAACCAAAGTGAATTATCTGCAGGAGGCCCTGACGCATGAATCTGTGCAACGGGAACGACCTCGGACCACCAGGGGCCGAGAAAACCACAGTCTCATGGGGCCGGACACTCAGGGTCAGGGAAAAATCCAATATATATCTGGTGATATCTCGGGTGCTATTAGAGATAGCGCAATAAACCAAAGTGAATTATCTGCAGGAGGCCCTGGCGCATGATTCTGTGCAACGGGAACGACCTCGGACCACCAGGGGCCGAGAAAACCACAGTCTAATGGGGCCGGACACTCAGGGTCAGGGCAAAATCCAATATATATCTGGTGATATCACGGGCGCTATTACAGATAGCGCAACAAATCAAAGTGCATTGTCAGTAGGAGGCCGTGGCGCATGAATCTGGGCAGCGGGAACGACCTCGGACCACCAGGGGCCGAGAAGACCACCGTCTCATGGGGCCGGATACTCAGGGTCAGGGGAAAATCCAATATATATCTGGTGATATCTCGGGTGCTATTACAGATAGCGCAATAAATCAAAGTGTGTTGTCTGTAGGAGGCCCTGGTGCATGAATCTGTGCAGCGGGAACGACCTCGGACCACCAGGGTCCGAGAAAACCACCGTCTCATGGGGCCGCACACTCAGGGTCAGTGAGAAATCCAATATATATCTGGTGATATCTCGGGTGCTATTACAGATAGCGCAATAAATCAAAGTGAATTATCTGCAGGAGGACCAGGCGCATGAATCTGTGCAACGGGAACGACCTCGGTCCACCAGGGGCCGAGAAAACCACCGTCTGATGGGGCTGGACACTCAGGGTGAGGGAAATATCCAATATATATCTGGTGATATCTCGGGTGCTATTACAGATAGCGCAATAAATCAAAGTGCATTGTCTGTAGGAGGCCCTGGCGCATGAATCTGTGAAGCGGGAACGACCTCGGACCACCAGGGGCCGAGAAAACCACCGTCTCATGGGGCCGGACACTCAGGGTCAGGGAAAAATCCAATATATATGTGGTGATATCTCGGGTGCTATTACAGATAGCGCAATAAATCAAAGTGCATTGTCTGTAGGAGGCCCTGTCGCATGAATCTGTGCAGCGGGAACCACCTCGGACCACCAGGGGCCGAGAAAACTACAGTCTCATGCGGCCGGACACTCAGGGTCTGGGGAAAATCCAATATATATCTGGTGATATCTCGGGTCCTATTACAGATAGGGAAATAAATCAAAGTGAATTATCTGCAGGAGTCCCTGGCGCATGAATCTGTGCAGCGGGAACGACCTCGGTCCACCAGGGGCCGAGAAAACTACCGTCTCATGGGGCCGGACACTCAGGGTCAGGGAAAAATCCAATATATATCTGGTGATATCTCGGGTGCTATTATAGATAGCGCAATAAACCAAAGTGAGTTATCTGTAGGAGGCCCTGGTGCATGAATCTGTGCAGCGGGAACGACCTCGGATCACCAGGGGCCGAGAAAACCACCGACACATGGGGCCGGACACCCTAGGTCATGTAAAAATCCAGCATATATCTGGTGATATCTCGGGTGCTATTGCAGATAGCGCAATAAATCAAAGTGCATTGTCTGTAGGACGCCCTGGCGCATGAATCTGGGCAGCGGGAACGACCTCGGACGACCAGGGGCCGAGAAAACCACCGTCTCATGGGGCCGGACACTCAGGGTCAGGGAAAAATCCAATATATATCTGGTGATATCTTGGGTGCTATTACAGATAGCGCAATAAATCAATGTGCGTTGTCTGTAGGAGGCCCTGGGGCATGAATCTGTGCAGCGGGAACGACCTCGGACCACTAGGGGCCGAGAAAACCACAGTCTCATGGGGCCGGACACTCAGGGTCAGGGGAAAATCCAATATATATCTGGTGATATCTCGGGTGCTATTACGGATAGCGCAATAAATCAAAGTGCATTGTCTGTAGGAGGCACTGGCGAATGAATCTGTGCAGCAGGAACGACCTCGGACCACCAGTGGCCGAGAAAATTACAGATATTCGGAATCCGTCACCCAAGGTCATGTAAAAATCCAGCATATATCTGGTGATATCTCGGGTGCTATTAGAGATAGCGCGATAAATCAAAGTGAATTATCTGCAGGAGGCCCTGGCGCATGAATGTGTGCAGCGGGAACGACCTCGGACCACCAGGGGCCGAGAAAACCACAGTCTCATGGGGCCGGACACTCAGGGTCAGGGAAAAATCCAATATATATCTTGTGATATCTCGGGTGCTATTACAGATAGCGCAATAAATCAAAGTGCGTTGTCTGTAGGAGGCTCTGGCGCATGAATCTGTGCAGCGGGAACGACCTCGGACCACTAGGGGCCGAGAAAACCACAGTCTCATGGGGCCGGACACTCAGGGTCAGGGGAAAATCCAATATATATCTGGTGATATCTCGGGTGCTATTACAGATAGCGCAATAAATCAAAGTGCGTTGTCTGTAGGAGGCCCTGGCGCATGAATCTGTGCAGCGGGAACGACCTCGGACCACTAGGGGCCGAGAAAACCACAGTCTCATGGGGCCGGACACTCAGGGTCAGGGGAAAATCCAATATATATCTGGTGATATCTCGGGCGCTATTAGAGATAGCGCAATAAACCAAAGTGAATTATCTGCAAGAGGCCCTGGCGCATGAATCTGTGCAGCGGGAACGACCTCGGTCCACCAGGGGCCGAGAAAACCACCGTCTCATGGGGCTGGACACTCAGGGTGAGGGAAATATCCAATATATATCTGGTGATATCTCGGGTGCTATTAGTGATAGCGCAATAAACCAAAGTGATTTGTCTGCAAGAGGCCCTGGTGCATGAATCTGTGCAGCGGGAACGACCTCGGATCACCAGGGGCCGAGAAAACCACCATCTCATGGGGCCGGACACTCAGGGTCAGGGGAAAATCCAATATATATCTGGTGATATCTCGGGTGCTATTAGTGATAGCGCAATAAACCAAAGTGAATTATCTGCAGGAGGCCCTGACGCATGAATCGGTGCAACGGGAACGACCTCGGACCACCAGGGGCCGAGAAAACCACAGTCTCATGGGGCCGGACACTCAGGGTCAGGGGAAAATCCAATATATATCTGGTGATATCTCGGGTGCTATTACAGACAGCGCAATAAATCAATCGCATTGTCTGTAGGAGGCCCTGGCGCATGAATCTGTGCAGCGGGAACGACCTCGGACCACCAGGGGCCGAGAAAACCACAGTCTCATGGGGCCGGACACTCAGGGTCAGGGGAAAATCCAATATATATCTGGTGATATCTCGGGTGCTATTAGAGATAGCGCAATAAACCAAAGTGAATTATCTGCAGGAGGCCCTGGCGCATGAATCTGTGCAACGGGAACGACCTCGGACCACCAGGGGCCGAGAAAACCGCAGTCTCATGGGGCCGGACACTCAGGGTCAGGGGAAAATCCAATATATATCTGGTGATATTTCGGGTGCTATTAGAGATAGCGCAATAAACGAAAGTGAATTATCTGCAGGAGGCCCTGGCGCATGAATCAGTGCAGCGGGAACGACCTCGGACCACCAGGGGCCGAGAAAACCACCGTCTCATGGGGCTGGACACTCAGGGTGAGGGAAATATCCAATATATATCTGGTGATATCTCGGGTGCTATTAGAGATAGCGCAATAAGCCAAGTGAGTTATCTGCAGGAGGCCCTGGCGCCTGAATCTGTGCAGCGGGAACGACCTCGGACCACCAGGGTCCGAAAAAACCACAGTCGCATGGGGCCGGACACTCAGGGTCAGGAGAAAATCCAATATATATCTGGTGATATCTCGGGTGCTATTAGATACAGCGCAATAAACCAAAGTGAATTATCTGCAGGAGGCCCTGGCGCATGAATATGGGAAGCGGGAACAACCTCGGACCACCAGGGGCCGAGAAAACCACCGTCTCATGGGGCCGGACACTCAGAGTCAGGGGAAAATCCAATATATATCTGGTGATATCTCGGGTGCTATTAGAGATAGCGCAATAAACGAAAGTGAATTATCTGCAGGAGGCCCTGGCGCATGAATCTGTGCAGCGGGAACGACCTCGGACCACCAGGAGCCGAGAAAACCACCGTCTCATGGGGCCGGACACTCAGGGTCAGGGGAAAATCCAATATATATCTGGTGATATCTCGGGTGCTATTAGAGATAGCGCAATAAATCAAAATGCGTTGTCTGTAGGAGGCCCTGGCGCATGAACCTGTGCAGCGGGAACGACCTCGGACCACCAGGGGCCGAGAAAACTACAGTCTCATGGGGGCGGACACTCAGGGTCTGGGGAAAATCCAATATATATCTGGTGATATCTCGGTTCCTATTACAGATAGCGAAATAAACCAAAGCGAATTATCTGCAGGAGGCCCTGGCGCATGAATCTGTGCAGCGGGAACGACCTCGGTCCACCAGGGGCCGAGAAAACCACCGTCCCGTGGGGCCGGACACTTAGGGTCAGGGAAAAATCCCATATATATCTGGTGATATCTTGGGTGCTGTTAGAGATAGCGCAATAAACCAAAGTGAATTATCTGCAGGAAGCCCTGGCGCATGATTCTGTGCAGCGGGAACGACCTCGGACCACCAGGGGCCGAGAAAATCACCGTCTCATGGGGCCGGACTGTAAGGGTCAGGGAAAAACCCAATATATATCTGGTGATATCTAGGGTGCTATTAGAGATACCGCAATAAATCAAAGTGCATTGTCTGTAGGAGGCCCTGGCGAATGGATCTGTGCAGCAGGAACGACCTCGGACCACCAGGGGCCGAGAAAATTAGTGATATTCGGAATACGTCACCCAAGATCATGTAAAAATGCAGCATACATCTGGTGATATCTCGGGTGCTATTACAGATAGCGCAATAAATCAAAGTGCATTGTCTGTAGGAGGCCCTGGCGCACGAATCTGTGCAGCGGGAACGACCTCGGACCACCAGGGGCCGAGAAAACCACCGTCTCATGGGGCTGGACACTCAGGGTGAGGGAAATATCCAATATATATCTGGTGATATCTCGGGTGTTATTACAGATAGCGCAATAAATCAAAGTGCATTGTCAGTAGGAGGCCGTGGCGCATGAATCTGTGCAGCGGGAACGACCTCGGACCCGTAGGGGCCGAGAAAATCACCGTCTCATGGGGCCAGACACTCAGGGTCAGGGAAAAATCCAATATATATGTGGTGATATCTCGGGTGCTATTACAGATAGCGCAATAAATCAAAGTGCATTGTCTGTAGGAGGCCCTGTCGCATGAATCTGTGCAGCGGGAACCACCTCGGACCACCAGGGGCCGAGAAAACTACAGTCTCATGCGGCCGGACACTCAGGGTCTGGGGAAAATCCAATATATATCTGGTGATATCTCGGGTCCTATTACAGATAGGGAAATAAATCAAAGTGAATTATCTGCAGGAGTCCCTGGCGCATGAATCTGTGCAGCGGGAACGACCTCGGTCCACCAGGGGCCGAGAAAACTACCGTCTCATGGGGCCGGACACTCAGGGTCAGGGAAAAATCCAATATATATCTGGTGATATCTCGGGTGCTATTATAGATAGCGCAATAAACCAAAGTGAGTTATCTGTAGGAGGCCCTGGTGCATGAATCTGTGCAGCGGGAACGACCTCGGATCACCAGGGGCCGAGAAAACCACCGACACATGGGGCCGGACACCCTAGGTCATGTAAAAATCCAGCATATATCTGGTGATATCTCGGGTGCTATTGCAGATAGCGCAATAAATCAAAGTGCATTGTCTGTAGGAGGCCCTGGCGCATGAATCTGGGCAGCGGGATCGACCTCGGACGACCAGGGGCCGAGAAAACCACCGTCTCATGGGGCCGGACACTCAGGGTCAGGGAAAAATCCAATATATATCTGGTGATATCTTGGGTGCTATTACAGATAGCGCAATAAATCAAAGTGCGTTGTCTGTAGGCGGCCCTGGGGCATGAATCTGTGCAGCGGGAACGACCTCGGACCACTAGGGGCCGAGAAAACCACAGTCTCATGGGGCCGGACACTCAGGGTCAGGGGAAAATCCAATATATATCTGGTGATATCTCGGGTGCTATTACGGATAGCGCAATAAATCAAAGTGCATTGTCTGTAGGAGGCACTGGCGAATGAATCTGTGCAGCAGGAACGACCTCGGACCACCAGTGGCCGAGAAAATTACAGATATTCGGAATCCGTCACCCAAGGTCATGTAAAAATCCAGCATATATCTGGTGATATCTCGGGTGCTATTAGAGATAGCGCGATAAATCAAAGTGAATTATCTGCAGGAGGCCCTGGCGCATGAATGTGTGCAGCGGGAACGACCTCGGACCACCAGGGGCCGAGAAAACCACACCCTCATGGGGCCGGACACTCAGGGTCAGGGAAAAATCCAATATATATCTTGTGATATCTCGGGTGCTATTACAGATAACGCAATAAATCAAAGTGCGTTGTCTGTAGGAGGCTCTGGCGCATGAATCTGTGCAGCGGGAACGACCTCGGACCACTAGGGGCCGAGAAAACCACAGTCTCATGGGGCCGGACACTCAGGGTCAGTGGAAAATCCAATATATATCTGGTGATATCTCGGGTGCTATTACAGATAGCGCAATAAATCAAAGTGCGTTGTCTGTAGGAGGCCCTGGCGCATGAATCTGTGCAGCGGGAACGACCTCGGACCACCAGGGTCCGAGAAAACCACCGTCTCATGGGGCTGGACACTCAGGGTGAGGGAAATATCCAATATATATCTGGTGATATCTCGGGTGCTATTAGTGATAGCGCAATAAACCAAAGTGATTTGTCTGCAAGAGGCCCTGGTGCAAGAATCTGTGCAGCGGGAACGACCTCGGATCACCGGGGGCCGAGAAAACCACCATCTCATGGGGCCGGACACTCAGGGTCAGGGGAAAATCCAATATATATCTGGTGATATCTCGGGTGCTATTAGTGATAGCGCAATAAACCAAAGTGAATTATCTGCAGGAGGCCCTGACGCATGAATCTGTGCAACGGGAACGACCTCGGACCACCAGGGGCCGAGAAAACTACCGTCTCATGGGGCCGGACACTCAGGGTCAGGGAAAAATCCAATATATATCTGGTGATATCTCGGGTGCTATTATAGATAGCGCAATAAACCAAAGTGAGTTATCTGTAGGAGGCCCTGGTGCATGAATCTGTGCAGCGGGAACGACCTCGGATCACCAGGGGCCGAGAAAACCACCGACACATGGGGCCGGACACCCTAGGTCCTGTAAAAATCCAGCATATATCTGGTGATATCTCGGGTGCTATTGCAGATAGCGCAATAAATCAAAGTGCATTGTCTGTAGGAGGCCCTGGCGCATGAATCTGGGCAGCGGGAACGACCTCGGACGACCAGGGGCCGAGAAAACCACCGTCTCATGGGGCCGGACACTCAGGGTCCGGGAAAAGTCCAATATATATCTGGTGATATCTTGGGTGCTATTACAGATAGCGCAATAAATCAAAGTGCGTTGTCTGTAGGAGGCCCTGGGGCATGAATCTGTGCAGCGGGAACGACCTCGGACCACTAGGGGCCGAGAAAACCACAGTCTCATGGGGCCGGACACTCAGGGTCAGGGGAAAATCCAATATATATCTGGTGATATCTCGGGTGCTATTACGGATAGCGCAATAAATCAAAGTGCATTGTCTGTAGGAGGCACTGGCGAATGAATCTGTGCAGCAGGAACGACCTCGGACCACCAGTGGCCGAGAAAATTACAGATATTCGGAATCCGTCACCCAAGGTCATGTAAAAATCCAGCATATATCTGGTGATATCTCGGGTGCTATTAGAGATAGCGCGATAAATCAAAGTGAATTATCTGCAGGAGGCCCTGGCGCATGAATGTGTGCAGCGGGAACGACCTCGGACCACCAGGGGCCGAGAAAACCACAGTCTCATGGGGCCGGACACTCAGGGTCAGGGAAAAATCCAATATATATCTTGTGATATCTCGGGTGCTATTACAGATAGCGCAATAAATCAAAGTGCGTTGTCTGTAGGAGGCTCTGGCGCATGAATCTGTGCAGCGGGAACGACCTCGGACCACTCGGGGCCGAGAAAACCACAGTCTCATGGGGCCGGACACTCAGGGTCAGTGGAAAATCCAATATATATCTGGTGATATCTCGGGTGCTATTACAGATAGCGCAATAAATCAAAGTGCGTTGTCTGTAGGAGGCCCTGGCGCATGAATCTGTGCAGCGTGAACGACCTCGGACCACCAGGGTCCGAGAAAACCACCGTCTCATGGGGCTGGACACTCAGGGTGAGGGAAATATCCAATATATATCTGGTGATATCTCGGGTGCTATTACTGATAGCGCAATAAATCAAAGTGCATTGTCTGTGGGAGGCCGTGGCGCATAAACCTGGGCAGCGGGAACGACCTCGGACAACCAGGGGCCGAGAAGACCACCGTCTCATGGGGCCGGCCACTCAGGGTCAGGGGAAAATCCAATATATATCTGGTGATATCTCGGGTGCTATTAGAGATAGCGCAATAAGCCAAAGGGAATTATCTGCAGGAGGCCCTGGCGCAAGCATCTGTGCAGCGGGAACGACCTCGGTCCACCAGGGGCCGAGAAAACCACCGTCTCATGGGGCTGGACACTCAGGGTGAGGGAAATATCCAATATATATCTGGTGATATCTCGGGTGCTATTAGTGATAGCGCAATAAACCAAAGTGATTTGTCTGCAAGAGGCCCTGGTGCATGAATCTGTGCAGCGGGAACGACCTCGGATCACCGGGGGCCGAGAAAACCACCATCTCATGGGGCCGGACACTCAGGGTCAGGGAAAAATCCAATATATATCTGGTGATATCTCGGGTGCTATTAGTGATAGCGCAATAAACCAAAGTGAATTATCTGCAGGAGGCCCTGACGCATGAATCTGTGCAACGGGAACGACCTCGGACCACCAGGGGCCGAGAAAACCACAGTCTCATGGGGCCGGACACTCAGGGTCAGGGAAAAATCCAATATATATCTGGTGATATCTCGGGTGCTATTAGAGATAGCGCAATAAACCAAAGTGAATTATCTGCAGGAGGCCCTGGCGCATGATTCTGTGCAACGGGAACGACCTCGGACCACCAGGGGCCGAGAAAACCACAGTCTAATGGGGCCGGACACTCAGGGTCAGGGCAAAATCCAATATATATCTGGTGATATCACGGGCGCTATTACAGATAGCGCAACAAATCAAAGTGCATTGTCAGTAGGAGGCCGTGGCGCATGAATCTGGGCAGCGGGAACGACCTCGGACCACCAGGGGCCGAGAAGACCACCGTCTCATGGGGCCGGATACTCAGGGTCAGGGGAAAATCCAATATATATCTGGTGATATCTCGGGTGCTATTACAGATAGCGCAATAAATCAAAGTGTGTTGTCTGTAGGAGGCCCTGGTGCATGAATCTGTGCAGCGGGAACGACCTCGGACCACCAGGGTCCGAGAAAACCACCGTCTCATGGGGCCGCACACTCAGGGTCAGTGAGAAATCCAATATATATCTGGTGATATCTCGGGTGCTATTACAGATAGCGCAATAAATCAAAGTGAATTATCTGCAGGAGGACCAGGCGCATGAATCTGTGCAGCGGGAACGACCTCGGTCCACCAGGGGCCGAGAAAACCACCGTCTGATGGGGCTGGACACTCAGGGTGAGGGAAATATCCAATATATATCTGGTGATATCTCGGGTGCTATTACAGATAGCGCAATAAATCAAAGTGCATTGTCTGTAGGAGGCCCTGGCGCATGAATCTGTGAAGCGGGAACGACCTCGGACCACCAGGGGCCGAGAAAACCACCGTCTCATGGGGCCGGACACTCAGGGTCAGGGAAAAATCCAATATATATGTGGTGATATCTCGGGTGCTATTACAGATAGCGCAATAAATCAAAGTGCATTGTCTGTAGGAGGCCCTGTCGCATGAATCTGTGCAGCGGGAACCACCTCGGACCACCAGGGGCCGAGAAAACTACAGTCTCATGCGGCCGGACACTCAGGGTCTGGGGAAAATCCAATATATATCTGGTGATATCTCGGGTCCTATTACAGATAGGGAAATAAATCAAAGTGAATTATCTGCAGGAGTCCCTGGCGCATGAATCTGTGCAGCGGGAACGACCTCGGTCCACCAGGGGCCGAGAAAACTACCGTCTCATGGGGCCGGACACTCAGGGTCAGGGAAAAATCCAATATATATCTGGTGATATCTCGGGTGCTATTATAGATAGCGCAATAAACCAAAGTGAGTTATCTGTAGGAGGCCCTGGTGCATGAATCTGTGCAGCGGGAACGACCTCGGATCACCAGGGGCCGAGAAAACCACCGACACATGGGGCCGGACAGCCTAGGTCATGTAAAAATCCAGCATATATCTGGTGATATCTCGGGTGCTATTGCAGATAGCGCAATAAATCAAAGTGCATTGTCTGTAGGACGCCCTGGCGCATGAATCTGGGCAGCGGGAACGACCTCGGACGACCAGGGGCCGAGAAAACCACCGTCTCATGGGGCCGGACACTCAGGGTCAGGGAAAAATCCAATATATATCTGGTGATATCTTGGGTGCTATTACAGATAGCGCAATAAATCAAAGTGCGTTGTCTGTAGGAGGCCCTGGGGCATGAATCTGTGCAGCGGGAACGACCTCGGACCACTAGGGGCCGAGAAAACCACAGTCTCATGGGGCCGGACACTCAGGGTCAGGGGAAAATCCAATATATATCTGGTGATATCTCGGGTGCTATTACGGATAGCGCAATAAATCAAAGTGCATTGTCTGTAGGAGGCACTGGCGAATGAATCTGTGCAGCAGGAACGACCTCGGACCACCAGTGGCCGAGAAAATTACAGATATTCGGAATCCGTCACCCAAGGTCATGTAAAAATCCAGCATATATCTGGTGATATCTCGGGTGCTATTAGAGATAGCGCGATAAATCAAAGTGAATTATCTGCAGGAGGCCCTGGCGCATGAATGTGTGCAGCGGGAACGACCTCGGACCACCAGGGGCCGAGAAAACCACAGTCTCATGGGGCCGGACACTCAGGGTCAGGGAAAAATCCAATATATATCTTGTGATATCTCGGGTGCTATTACAGATAGCGCAATAAATCAAAGTGCGTTGTCTGTAGGAGGCTCTGGCGCATGAATCTGTGCAGCGGGAACGACCTCGGACCACTAGGGGCCGAGAAAACCACAGTCTCATGGGGCCGGACACTCAGGGTCAGGGGAAAATCCAATATATATCTGGTGATATCTCGGGTGCTATTACAGATAGCGCAATAAATCAAAGTGCGTTGTCTGTAGGAGGCCCTGGCGCATGAATCTGTGCAGCGGGAACGACCTCGGACCACTAGGGGCCGAGAAAACCACAGTCTCATGGGGCCGGACACTCAGGGTCAGGGGAAAATCCAATATATATCTGGTGATATCTCGGGCGCTATTAGAGATAGCGCAATAAACCAAAGTGAATTATCTGCAAGAGGCCCTGGCGCATGAATCTGTGCAGCGGGAACGACCTCGGTCCACCAGGGGCCGAGAAAACCACCGTCTCATGGGGCTGGACACTCAGGGTGAGGGAAATATCCAATATATATCTGGTGATATCTCGGGTGCTATTAGTGATAGCGCAATAAACCAAAGTGATTTGTCTGCAAGAGGCCCTGGTGCATGAATCTGTGCAGCGGGAACGACCTCGGATCACCAGGGGCCGAGAAAACCACCATCTCATGGGGCCGGACACTCAGGGTCAGGGGAAAATCCAATATATATCTGGTGATATCTCGGGTGCTATTAGTGATAGCGCAATAAACCAAAGTGAATTATCTGCAGGAGGCCCTGACGCATGAATCGGTGCAACGGGAACGACCTCGGACCACCAGGGGCCGAGAAAACCACAGTCTCATGGGGCCGGACACTCAGGGTCAGGGGAAAATCCAATATATATCTGGTGATATCTCGGGTGCTATTACAGACAGCGCAATAAATCAATCGCATTGTCTGTAGGAGGCCCTGGCGCATGAATCTGTGCAGCGGGAACGACCTCGGACCACCAGGGGCCGAGAAAACCACAGTCTCATGGGGCCGGACACTCAGGGTCAGGGGAAAATCCAATATATATCTGGTGATATCTCGGGTGCTATTAGAGATAGCGCAATAAACCAAAGTGAATTATCTGCAGGAGGCCCTGGCGCATGAATCTGTGCAACGGGAACGACCTCGGACCACCAGGGGCCGAGAAAACCGCAGTCTCATGGGGCCGGACACTCAGGGTCAGGGGAAAATCCAATATATATCTGGTGATATTTCGGGTGCTATTAGAGATAGCGCAATAAACGAAAGTGAATTATCTGCAGGAGGCCCTGGCGCATGAATCAGTGCAGCGGGAACGACCTCGGACCACCAGGGGCCGAGAAAACCACCGTCTCATGGGGCTGGACACTCAGGGTGAGGGAAATATCCAATATATATCTGGTGATATCTCGGGTGCTATTAGAGATAGCGCAATAAGCCAAGTGAGTTATCTGCAGGAGGCCCTGGCGCCTGAATCTGTGCAGCGGGAACGACCTCGGACCACCAGGGTCCGAAAAAACCACAGTCGCATGGGGCCGGACACTCAGGGTCAGGAGAAAATCCAATATATATCTGGTGATATCTCGGGTGCTATTAGATACAGCGCAATAAACCAAAGTGAATTATCTGCAGGAGGCCCTGGCGCATGAATATGGGAAGCGGGAACAACCTCGGACCACCAGGGGCCGAGAAAACCACCGTCTCATGGGGCCGGACACTCAGAGTCAGGGGAAAATCCAATATATATCTGGTGATATCTCGGGTGCTATTAGAGATAGCGCAATAAACGAAAGTGGATTATCTGCAGGAGGCCCTGGCGCATGAATCTGTGCAGCGGGAACGACCTCGGACCACCAGGAGCCGAGAAAACCACCGTCTCATGGGGCCGGACACTCAGGGTCAGGGGAAAATCCAATATATATCTGGTGATATCTCGGGTGCTATTAGAGATAGCGCAATAAATCAAAATGCGTTGTCTGTAGGAGGCCCTGGCGCATGAACCTGTGCAGCGGGAACGACCTCGGACCACCAGGGGCCGAGAAAACTACAGTCTCATGGGGGCGGACACTCAGGGTCTGGGGAAAATCCAATATATATCTGGTGATATCTCGGTTCCTATTACAGATAGCGAAATAAACCAAAGCGAATTATCTGCAGGAGGCCCTGGCGCATGAATCTGTGCAGCGGGAACGACCTCGGTCCACCAGGGGCCGAGAAAACCACCGTCCCGTGGGGCCGGACACTTAGGGTCAGGGAAAAATCCCATATATATCTGGTGATATCTTGGGTGCTGTTAGAGATAGCGCAATAAACCAAAGTGAATTATCTGCAGGAAGCCCTGGCGCATGATTCTGTGCAGCGGGAACGACCTCGGACCACCAGGGGCCGAGAAAATCACCGTCTCATGGGGCCGGACTGTAAGGGTCAGGGAAAAACCCAATATATATCTGGTGATATCTAGGGTGCTATTAGAGATACCGCAATAAATCAAAGTGCATTGTCTGTAGGAGGCCCTGGCGAATGGATCTGTGCAGCAGGAACGACCTCGGACCACCAGGGGCCGAGAAAATTAGTGATATTCGGAATACGTCACCCAAGATCATGTAAAAATGCAGCATACATCTGGTGATATCTCGGGTGCTATTACAGATAGCGCAATAAATCAAAGTGCATTGTCTGTAGGAGGCCCTGGCGCACGAATCTGTGCAGCGGGAACGACCTCGGACCACCAGGGGCCGAGAAAACCACCGTCTCATGGGGCTGGACACTCAGGGTGAGGGAAATATCCAATATATATCTGGTGATATCTCGGGTGTTATTACAGATAGCGCAATAAATCAAAGTGCATTGTCAGTAGGAGGCCGTGGCGCATGAATCTGTGCAGCGGGAACGACCTCGGACCCGTAGGGGCCGAGAAAATCACCGTCTCATGGGGCCAGACAGTCAGGGTCAGGGAAAAATCCTATATATATCTGGTGATATCTTGGGTGCTATTAGAGATAGCGCAATAAATCAAAGTGCATTGTCTGTAGGAGGCCCTGGCGCATGAATCTGTGCAGCGGGAACGACCTCGGACCACCAGGGGCCGAGAAAACCACAGTCTCATGGGGCCGGACACCCAGGGTCAGGGGAAAATCCAATATATATCTGGTGATATCTCGGGTACTATTAGAGATAGCGCAATAACCCGAAGTGAATTATCTGCAGGAGGCCCTGGCGCATGAATCTGTGCAACGGCAACGACCTCGGACCACCAGGATCCGAGAAAACCACAGTCTCATGGGGCCGGACACTCAGGGTCAGGGCAAAATCCAATATATATCTGGTGATATCTCGTGTGCTATTAGAGATAGCGCAATAAACCAAAGTGAATTATCTGCAGGAGGCCCTGGCGCATGAATGTGTGCAGCGGGAACGACCTCGGATCACCAGGGGCCGAGAAAACCGCAGTCTCATGGGGCCGGACACTCAGGGTCAGGGAAAAATCCAATACATATCTGGTGATATCTCGGGCGCTATTAGAGATAGCGCAATAAACCAAAGTGAATTATCTGCAGGAGTCCCTGGCGCATGAATCTGTGCAGCGGGAAGGACCTCGGACCACCAGGGGCCGAGAAAACCACCGTCTCATGGGGCTGGACACTCAGGGTGAGGGAAATATCCAATATATATCTGGTGATATCTCGGGTGCTATTACAGATAGCGCAATAAATCAAAGTGCATTGTCAGTAGGAGGCCGTGGCGCATGAACCTGGGCAGCGGGAACGACCTCGGACCACCAGGGGCCGAGAAGACCACCGTCTCATGGGGCCGGCCACTCAGGGTCAGGGGAAAATCCAATCTATATCTGGTGATATCTCGGGTGCTATTAGAGATACCGCAATAAGCCAAAGGGAATTATCTGCAGGAGGCCCTGGCGCATGCATCTGTGCAGCGGGAACGACCTAGGACCACCAGGGGCCGAGAAAACCACCGTCTCATGGGGCCGGACACTCAGGGTAAGGGAAAAATCCAATATATATCTGGTGATATCTCGGGTGCTATTATAGATAGCGCAATAAACCAAAGTGAGTTATCTGTAGGAGGCCCTGGCGCATGAATCTGTGCAGCGGGAACGACCTCGGATCACCAGGGGCCGAGAAAACCACCGTCCCGATGGGCCGGACACTTAGGGTCAGTGAAAAATCCAATATATATCTGGTGATATCTCGTGTGCTATTAGAGATAGCGCAATCAACCAAAGTGAATTATCTGCAGGAGGCCCTGGCGCATGAATGTGTGCAGCGGGAACGACCTCGGTCCACCAGGGGCCGAGAAAACCACCGTCTCATGGGGCTGGACACTCAGGGTGAGGGAAATATCCAATATATATCTGGTGATATCTCGGGTGCTATTAGAGATAGCGCAATAAACCAAAGTGAATTATCTGCAGGAGGCCCTGGCGCATGAATGTGTGCAGCGGGAACGACCTCGGTCCACCAGGGGCCGAGAAAACCACCGTCTCATGGGGCTGGACACTCAGGGTGAGGGAAATATCCAATATATATCTGGTGATATCTCGGGTGCTATTACAGATAGCGCAATAATTCAAAGTGCATTGTCAGTAGGAGGCCGTGGCGCATGAATCTGGGCAGCGGGAACGACCTCGGACCACCAGGGGCCGAGAAGACCACCGTCTCATGGGGCCGGCCACTCAGGGTCAGGGGAAAATCCAATATATATCTGCTGATATCTCGGGTGCTATTACAGATAGCGCAATAAATCAAAGTGCATTGTCTGTAGGAGGCCCTGGCGCATGAATCTGTGCAGCGGGAACGACCTCGGACCACCAGGGGCCGAGAAAACCACAGTCTCATGGAGCCGGACACTCAGGGTCAGGGGAAAATCCAATATATATCTGGTGATATCTCGGGCGCTATTAGAGATAGCGCAATAAGCCAAAGGGAATTATCTGCAGGAGGCCCTGGCGCATGCATCTGTGCAGCGGGAACGACCTAGGACCACCAGGGGCCGAGAAAACCACCGTCTCATGGGGCCGGACACTCAGGGTAAGGGAAAAATCCAATATATATCTGGTGATATCTCGGGTGCTATTATAGATAGCGCAATAAACCAAAGTGAGTTATCTGTAGGAGGCCCTGGCGCATGAATCTGTGCAGCGGGAACTACCTCGGACCACCAGGGGCCGAGAAAACCACCGTCCCGTGGGGCCGGACACTTAGGGTCAGGGAAAAATCCCATATATATCTGGTGATATCTTGGGTGCTGTTAGAGATAGCGCAATAAACCAAAGTGAATTATCTGCAGGAAGCCCTGGCGCATGATTCTGTGCAGCGGGAACGACCTCGGACCACCAGGGGCCGAGAAAATCACCGTCTCATGGGGCCGGACTGTAAGGGTCAGGGAAAAACCCAATATATATCTGGTGATATCTAGGGTGCTATTAGAGATACCGCAATAAATCAAAGTGCATTGTCTGTAGGAGGCCCTGGCGAATGGATCTGTGCAGCAGGAACGACCTCGGACCACCAGGGGCCGAGAAAATTAGTGATATTCGGAATACGTCACCCAAGATCATGTAAAAATGCAGCATACATCTGGTGATATCTCGGGTGCTATTACAGATAGCGCAATAAATCAAAGTGCATTGTCTGTAGGAGGCCCTGGCGCACGAATCTGTGCAGCGGGAACGACCTCGGACCACCAGGGGCCGAGAAAACCACCGTCTCATGGGGCTGGACACTCAGGGTGAGGGAAATATCCAATATATATCTGGTGATATCTCGGGTGTTATTACAGATAGCGCAATAAATCAAAGTGCATTGTCAGTAGGAGGCCGTGGCGCATGAATCTGGGCAGCGGGAACGACCTCGGACCACCAGGGGCCTAGAAGACCACCGTCTCATGGGGCCGGCCACTCAGGGTCAGGGGAAAATCCAATATATATCTGGTGATATCTCGGGTGCTATTAGAGATAGCGCAATAAGCCAAAGGGAATTATCTGCAGGAGGCCCTGGCGCATGCATCTGTGCAGCGGGAACGACCTAGGACCACCAGGGGCCGAGAAAACCACCGTCTCATGGGGCCGGACACTCAGGGTAAGGGAAAAATCCAATATATATCTGGTGATATCTCGGGTGCTATTATAGATAGCGCAATAAACCAAAGTGAGTTATCTGTAGGAGGCCCTGGCGCATGAATCTGTGCAGCGGGAACTACCTCGGACCACCAGGGGCTGAGAAAACCACCGTCCCGAGGGGCCGGACACTTAGGGTCAGGGAAAAATCCCATATATATCTGGTGATATCTTGGGTGCTGTTAGAGATAGCGCAATAAACCAAAGTGAATTATCTGCAGGAAGCCCTGGCGCATGATTCTGTGCAGCGGGAACGACCTCGGACCACCAGGGGCCGAGAAAATCACCGTCTCATGGGGCCGGACTGTAAGGGTCCGGGAAAAACCCAATATATATCTGGTGATATCTAGGGTGCTATTAGAGATACCGCAATAAATCAAAGTGCATTGTCTGTAGGAGGCCCTGGCGAATGAATCTGTGCAGAGGGAACGACCTAGGACCACCAGGGGCCGAGAAAACCACCGTCTCATGGGGCCGGCCACTCAGGATCAGGGGAAAATCCAATATATATCTGGTGATATCTCGGCTGCTATTAGAGATAGCGCAATAAGCCAAAGGGAATTATCTGCAGGAGGCCCTGGCGCAAGCATCTGTGCAGCGGGAACGACCTAGGACCACCAGGGGCCGAGAAAACCACCGTCTCATGGGGCCGGACACACAGGGTCAGGGGAAAATCCAAAATATATCTGGTGATATCTCGGGTGCTATTACAGATAGCGCAATAAATCAAAGTGCGTTGTCTGTAGGAGGCTCTGGCGCATGAATCTGTGCAGCGGGAACGACCTCGGACCACTAGGGGCCGAGAAAACCACAGTCTCATGGGGCCGGACACTCAGTGTCAGGGGAAAATCCAATATATATCTGGTGATATCTCGGGTGCTATTACAGATAGCGCAATAAATCAAAGTGCGTTGTCTGTAGGAGGCCCTGGCGCATGAATCTGTGCAGCGGGAACGACCTCGGACCACCAGGGTCCGAGAAAACCACCGTCTCATGGGGCCGGACACTCAGGGTCAGGGGAAAATCCAATATATATCTGGTGATATCTCGGGTGCTATTACAGATAGCGCAATAAATCAAAGTGCGTTGTCTGTAGGAGGCCCTGGCGCATGAATCTGTGCAGCGGGGACGACCTCGGACCACTAGGGGCCGAGAAAACCACAGTCTCATGGGGCCGGACACTCAGGGTCAGGGGAAAATCCAATATATATCTGGTGATATCTCGGGTTCTATTACAGATAGCGCAATAAATCAAAGTGCATTGTCCGTAGGAGGCCCTGGCGCATGAATCTGTGCAGAGGGAACGACCTCGGACCACCAGGGGCCGAGAAAACCACCGTCTCATGGGGCCGGACACGCAGGGTCAGGGAAAAATCCAATATATATCTGGTGATATCTCGGGTGCTATTAGAGATAGCGCAATAAACCAAAGTGAATTATCTGCAGGAGGCCCTGGTGCATGCATCTGTGCAGCGGGAACGTCCTCCGACCACCAGGGGCCGAGTAAACCACCGTCTCATGGGGCCGGACACTCAGGGTCAGGGGTAAATCCAATATATATGTGGTGATATCTCGGGTGCTATTACGGACAGCGCAATAAATCAAAGTGCATTGTCTGTAGGAGGCACTGGCGAATGAATCTGTGCAGCAGGAACGACCTCGGACCACCAGTGGCCGAGAAAATTACAGATATTCGGAATCCGTCACCCAAGGTCATGTAAAAATCCAGCATATATCTGGTGATATCTCGGGTGCTATTAGAGATAGCGCGATAAATCAAAGTGAATTATCTGCAGGAGGCCCTGGCGCATGAATGTGTGCAGCGGGAACGACCTCGGACCACCAGGGGCCGAGAAAACCACAGTCTCATGGGGCCGGCCACTCAGGTTCAGGGGAAAATCCAATATATATCTGGTGATATCTCGGGTGCTATTAGAGATAGCGCAATAAATCAAAGTGCGTTGTCTGTAGGAGGCCCTGGCGCATGAATCTGTGCAGCGGGAACGACCTCGGACCACTAGGGGCCGAGAAAACCACAGTCACATGGGGCCGGACACTCAGGGTCAGGGGAAAATCCAATATATATCTGGTGATATCTCGGTTCCTATTACAGATAGCGAAATAAATCAAAGTGCATTGTCTGTAGGAGGCCCGGGCGCATGAATCTGTGCAGCGGCAACGACCTCGGACCACCAGGGGCCGAGAAAACCACCGTCTCATGGGGCCGGACACTCAGGGTCAGGGAAAAATCCAATATATATCTGGTGATATCTCGGGTGCTATTAGAGATAGCGCAATAAACCAAAGTGAATTATCTGCAGGAGGCCCTGGCGCATGAATCTGTGCAACGGGAACGACCTCGGACCACCAGGGGCCGAGAAAACCACAGTCTAATGGGGCCGGACACTCAGGGTCAGGGCAAAATCCAATATATATCTGGTGATATTTCGGGTGCTATTACAGATAGCGCAATAAATCAAAGTGCGTTGTCTGTAGGAGGCTCTGGCGCATGAATCTGTGCAGCGGGAACGACCTCGGACCACTAGGGGCCGAGAAAACCACAGTCTCATGGGGCCGGACACTCAGGGTCAGGGGAAAATCCAATATATATCTGGTGATATCTCGGGTGCTATTACAGATAGCGCAATAAATCAAAGTGCGTTGTCTGTAGGAGGCCCTGGCGCATGAATCTGTGCAGCGGGAACGACCTCGGACCACCAGGGTCCGAGAAAACCACCGTCTCATGGGGCCGGACACTCAGGGTCAGGGGAAAATCCAATATATATCTGGTGATATCTCGGGTGCTATTACAGATAGCGCAATAAATCAAAGTGCGTTGTCTGTAGGAGGCCCTGGTGCATGAATCTGTGCAGCGGGAACGACCTCGGACCACCAGGGTCCGAGAAAACCACCGTCTCATGGGGCCGCACACTCAGGGTCAGTGAAAAATCCAATATATTTCTGGTGATATCTCGGGTGCTATTAGAGATAGAGCAATAAATCAAAGTGCATTGTCTGTAGGAGGCACTGGCGCATGAATCTGGGCAGCGGGAACGACCTCGGACCACCAGGGGCCGAGAAGACCACCGTCTCATGGGGCCGGCCACTCAGGATCAGGGGAAAATCCAATATATATCTGGTGATATCTCGGCTGCTATTAGAGATAGCGCAATAAGCCAAAGGGAATTATCTGCAGGAGGCCCTGGCGCAAGCATCTGTGCAGCGGGAACGACCTAGGACCACCAGGGGCCGAGAAAACCACCGTCTCATGGGGCCGGACACACAGGGTCAGGGGAAAATCCAAAATATATCTGGTGATATCTCGGGTGCTATTACAGATAGCGCAATAAATCAAAGTGCGTTGTCTGTAGGAGGCTCTGGCGCATGAATCTGTGCAGCGGGAACGACCTCGGACCACTAGGGGCCGAGAAAACCACAGTCTCATGGGGCCGGACACTCAGTGTCAGGGGAAAATCCAATATATATCTGGTGATATCTCGGGTGCTATTACAGATAGCGCAATAAATCAAAGTGCGTTGTCTGTAGGAGGCCCTGGCGCATGAATCTGTGCAGCGGGAACGACCTCGGACCACCAGGGTCCGAGAAAACCACCGTCTCATGGGGCCGGACACTCAGGGTCAGGGGAAAATCCAATATATATCTGGTGATATCTCGGGTGCTATTACAGATAGCGCAATAAATCAAAGTGCGTTGTCTGTAGGAGGCCCTGGCGCATGAATCTGTGCAGCGGGGACGACCTCGGACCACTAGGGGCCGAGAAAACCACAGTCTCATGGGGCCGGACACTCAGGGTCAGGGGAAAATCCAATATATATCTGGTGATATCTCGGGTTCTATTACAGATAGCGCAATAAATCAAAGTGCATTGTCCGTAGGAGGCCCTGGCGCATGAATCTGTGCAGAGGGAACGACCTCGGACCACCAGGGGCCGAGAAAACCACCGTCTCATGGGGCCGGACACGCAGGGTCAGGGAAAAATCCAATATATATCTGGTGATATCTCGGGTGCTATTAGAGATAGCGCAATAAACCAAAGTGAATTATCTGCAGGAGGCCCTGGTGCATGCATCTGTGCAGCGGGAACGACCTCCGACCACCAGGGGCCGAGTAAACCACCGTCTCATGGGGCCGGACACTCAGGGTCAGGGGTAAATCCAATATATATGTGGTGATATCTCGGGTGCTATTACGGACAGCGCAATAAATCAAAGTGCATTGTCTGTAGGAGGCACTGGCGAATGAATCTGTGCAGCAGGAACGACCTCGGACCACCAGTGGCCGAGAAAATTACAGATATTCGGAATCCGTCACCCAAGGTCATGTAAAAATCCAGCATATATCTGGTGATATCTCGGGTGCTATTAGAGATAGCGCGATAAATCAAAGTGAATTATCTGCAGGAGGCCCTGGCGCATGAATGTGTGCAGCGGGAACGACCTCGGACCACCAGGGGCCGAGAAAACCACAGTCTCATGGGGCCGGCCACTCAGGTTCAGGGGAAAATCCAATATATATCTGGTGATATCTCGGGTGCTATTAGAGATAGCGCAATAAATCAAAGTGCGTTGTCTGTAGGAGGCCCTGGCGCATGAATCTGTGCAGCGGGAACGACCTCGGACCACTAGGGGCCGAGAAAACCACAGTCACATGGGGCCGGACACTCAGGGTCAGGGGAAAATCCAATATATATCTGGTGATATCTCGGGCGCTATTAGAGATAGCGCAATAAACCAAAGTGAATTATCTGCAAGAGGCCCTGGCGCATGAATCTGTGCAGCGGGAACGACCTCGGTCCACCAGGGGCCGAGAAAACCACCGTCTCATGGGGCTGGACACTCAGGGTGAGGGAAATATCCAATATATATCTGGTGATATCTCGGGTGCTATTACAGATAGCGCAATAAATCAAAGTGCATTGTCAGTAGGAGGCCGTGGCGCATGAATCTGGGCAGCGGGAACGACCCTGGTCCACCATGGGCCGAGAAGACCACCGTCTCATGGGGCCGGCCACTCAGGGTCTGGGGAAAATCCAATATATATCTGGTGATATCTCGGGTGCTATTAGAGATAGAGCAATAAATCAAAGTGCATTGTCTGTAGGAGGCACTGGCGCATGAATCTGGGCAGCGGGAACGACCTCGGACCACCAGGGGCCGAGAAGACCACCGTCTCATGGGGCCGGCCACTCAGGGTCAGGGGAAAATCCAATATATATCTGGTGATATCTCGGCTGCTATTAGAGATAGCGCAATAAGCCATAGGGAATTATCTGCAGGAGGCCCTGGCGTAAGCATCTGTGCAGCGGGAACGACCTAGGACCACCAGGGGCCGAGAAAACCACCGTCTCATGGGGCCGGACACACAGGGTCAGGGGAAAATCCAAAATATATCTGGTGATATCTCGGGTGCTATTACAGATAGCGCAATAAATCAAAGTGCGTTGTCTGTAGGAGGCTCTGGCGCATGAATCTGTGCAGCGGGAACGACCTCGGACCACTAGGGGCCGAGAAAACCACAGTCTCATGGGGCCGGACACTCAGGGTCAGTGGAAAATCCAATATATATCTGGTGATATCTCGGGTGCTATTACAGATAGCGCAATAAATCAAAGTGCGTTGTCTGTAGGAGGCCCTGGCGCATGAATCTGTGCAGCGGGAACGACCTCGGACCACCAGGGTCCGAGAAAACCACCGTCTCATGGGGCCGGACACTCAGGGTCAGGGGTAAATCCAATATATATCTGGTGATATCTCGGGTGCTATTACAGATAGCGCAATAAATCAAAGTGCGTTGTCTGTAGGAGGCTCTGGCGCATGAATCTGTGCAGCGGGAACGACCTCGGACCACTAGGGGCCGAGAAAACCACAGTCTCATGGGGCCGGACACTCAGGGTCAGTGGAAAATCCAATATATATCTGGTGATATCCCGGGTGCTATTACTGATAGCGCAATAAATCAAAGTGCATTGTCTGTAGGAGGCCGTGGCGCATGAATCTGGGCAGCGGGAACGACCTCGGACCACCAGGGGCCGAGAAGACCACCGTCTCATTGGGCCGGCCACTCAGGGTCAGGGGAAAATCCAATATATATCTGGTGATGTCTCGGGTGCTATTAGAGATAGCGCAATAAGCCAAAGGGAATTATCTGCAGGAGGCCCTGGCGCATGAATCTGTGCAACGGGAGCGACCTCGGACCACCAGGGGCCGAGAAAACAACAGTCTCATGGGGCCGGACACTCAGGGTCCGGGGAAAATCCAATATATATCTGGTGATATCTCGGGTGCTATTACGGACAGCGCAATAAATCAAAGTGCATTGTCTGTAGGAGGCACTGGCGAATGAATCTGTGAAAGGGGAACGACCCCGGACCACCAGTGGCCGAGAAAATTACAGATATTCGGAATCCGTCACCCAAGGTCATGTAAAAATCCAGCATATATCTGGTGATATCTCGGGTGCTATTAGAGATAGCGCGATAAATCAAAGTGAATCATCTGCAGGAGGCCCTGGCGCATGAATGTGTGCAGCGGGAACGACCTCGGACCACCAGGGGCCGAGAAAACCGCAGACTCATGGGGCCGGACACTCAGGGTCAGGGAAAAATCCAATATATATCTGGTGATATCTCGGGTGCTATTAGAGATAGCGCAATTAACCAAAGTGAATTATCTGCAGGAGGCCCTGGCGCATGCATCTGTGCAGCGGGAACGACCTCGGACCACCAGGGGCCGAGAAAACCACCGCCTCATGGGGCCGGACACTCAGGGTCAGGGAAAAATCCAATATATATCTGGTGATATCTCGGGTGCTATTAGAGATAGCGCAATAAACCAAAGTGAATTATCTGCAGGAGGCCCTGGTGCATGCATCTGTGCAGCGGGAACGACCTCCGACCACCAGGGGCCGAGTAAACCACCGTCTCATGGGGCCGGACACTCAGGGTCAGGGAAAAATCTAATATATATCCGGTGATATCTCGGGTGCTATTACAGATAGCGCAATAAATCAAAGTGCATTGTCCGTAGGAGGCTCTGGCGCATGAATGTGTGCAGCGGGAACGACCTCGGACTACTAGGGGCGAGGAAAGCCACAGTCTCATGGGGCTGGACACTCAGGGTGAGGGAAATATCCAATATATATCTGGTGATATCTCGGGTGCTATTACAGATAGCGCAATAAATCAAAGTGCATTGTCAGTAGGAGGCCGTGGCGCATGAATCTGGGCAGCGGGAACGACCTCGGACGACCAGGGGCCGAGAAGACCACCGTCTCATGGGGCCGGCCACTCAGGGTCAGGGGAAAATCCAATATATATCTGGTGATATCTCGGGTGCTATTAGTGATAGCGCAATAAGCCAAAGGGAATTATCTGCAGGAGGCCCTGGCGCATGCATCTGTGCAGCGGGAACGACCTAGGACCACCAGGGGCCGAGAAAACCACCGTCTCATGGGGCCGGACACTCAGGGTAAGGGAAAAATCCAATATATATCTGGTGATATCTCGGGTGCTATTATAGATAGCGCAATAAACCAAAGTGAGTTATCTGTAGGAGGCCCTGGCGCATGAATCTGTGCAGCGGGAACTACCTCGGACCACCAGGGGCCGAGAAAACCACCGTCCCGTGGGGCCGGACACTTAGGGTCAGGGAAAAATCCCATATATATCTGGTGATATCTTGGGTGCTGTTAGAGATAGCGCAATAAACCAAAGTGAATTATCTGCAGGAAGCCCTGGCGCATGATTCTGTGCAGCGGGAACGACCTCGGACCACCAGGGGCCGAGAAAATCACCGTCTCATGGGGCCGGACTGTAAGGGTCAGGGAAAAACCCAATATATATCTGGTGATATCTAGGGTGCTATTAGAGATACCGCAATAAATCAAAGTGCATTGTCTGTAGGAGGCCCTGGCGAATGGATCTGTGCAGCAGGAACGACCTCGGACCACCAGGGGCCGAGAAAATTAGTGATATTCGGAATACGTCACCCAAGATCATGTAAAAATGCAGCATACATCTGGTGATATCTCGGGTGCTATTACAGATAGCGCAATAAATCAAAGTGCATTGTCTGTAGGAGGCCCTGGCGCACGAATCTGTGCAGCGGGAACGACCTCGGACCACCAGGGGCCGAGAAAACCACCGTCTCATGGGGCTGGACACTCAGGGTGAGGGAAATATCCAATATATATCTGGTGATATCTCGGGTGTTATTACAGATAGCGCAATAAATCAAAGTGCATTGTCAGTAGGAGGCCGTGGCGCATGAATCTGTGCAGCGGGAACGACCTCGGACCACCAGGCGCCGAGAAGACCACAGTCTCATGGGTCCGGACACTCAGGGTCAGGGAAAAATCCCATATATATCTGGTGATATCTTGGGTGCTGTTAGAGATAGCGCAATAAACCAAAGTGAATTATCTGCAGGAGGCCCTGGCGCATGAATCTGTGCTGCGGGAACGACCTCGGTCCACCAGGGGCCGAGAAAACCACCGTCTCATGGGGCTGGACACTCAGGGTGAGGGAAATATCCAATATATATCTGGTGATATCTCGGGTGCTATTACAGATAGCGCAATAAATCAAAGTGCATTGTCAGTAGGAGGCCGTGGCGCATGAATCTGGGCAGCGGGAACGACCTCGGACCACCAGGGGCCTAGAAGACCACCGTCTCATGGGGCCGGCCACTCAGGGTCAGGGGAAAATCCAATATATATCTGGTGATATCTCGGGTGCTATTAGAGATAGCGCAATAAGCCAAAGGGAATTATCTGCAGGAGGCCCTGGCGCATGCATCTGTGCAGCGGGAACGACCTAGGACCACCAGGGGCCGAGAAAACCACCGTCTCATGGGGCCGGACACTCAGGGTAAGGGAAAAATCCAATATATATCTGGTGATATCTCGGGTGCTATTATAGATAGCGCAATAAACCAAAGTGAGTTATCTGTAGGAGGCCCTGGCGCATGAATCTGTGCAGCGGGAACTACCTCGGACCACCAGGGGCTGAGAAAACCACCGTCCCGAGGGGCCGGACACTTAGGGTCAGGGAAAAATCCCATATATATCTGGTGATATCTTGGGTGCTGTTAGAGATAGCGCAATAAACCAAAGTGAATTATCTGCAGGAAGCCCTGGCGCATGATTCTGTGCAGCGGGAACGACCTCGGACCACCAGGGGCCGAGAAAATCACCGTCTCATGGGGCCGGACTGTAAGGGTCCGGGAAAAACCCAATATATATCTGGTGATATCTAGGGTGCTATTAGAGATACCGCAATAAATCAAAGTGCATTGTCTGTAGGAGGCCCTGGCGAATGAATCTGTGCAGAGGGAACGACCTAGGACCACCAGGGGCCGAGAAAACCACCGTCTCATGGGGCCGGACACTCAGGGTAAGGGAAAAATCCAATATATATCTGGTGATATCTCGGTTCCTATTACAGATAGCGAAATAAATCAAAGTGCATTGTCTGTAGGAGGCCCGGGCGCATGAATCTGTGCAGCGGCAACGACCTCGGACCACCAGGGGCCGAGAAAACCACCGTCTCATGGGGCCGGACACTCAGGGTAAGGGAAAAATCCAATATATATCTGGTGATATCTCGGGTGCTATTATAGATAGCGCAATAAACCAAAGTGAGTTATCTGTAGGAGGCCCTGGCGCATGAATCTGTGCAGCGGGAACTACCTCGGACCACCAGGGGCTGAGAAAACCACCGTCCCGAGGGGCCGGACACTTAGGGTCAGGGAAAAATCCAATATATATCTGGTGATATCTCGGGTGCTATTAGAGATAGCGCAATAAACCAAAGTGAATTATCTGCAGGAGGCCCTGGCGCATGAATCTGTGCAACGGGAACGACCTCGGACCACCAGGGGCCGAGAAAACCACAGTCTAATGGGGCCGGACACTCAGGGTCAGGGCAAAATCCAATATATATCTGGTGATATTTCGGGTGCTATTACAGATAGCGCAATAAATCAAAGTGCGTTGTCTGTAGGAGGCTCTGGCGCATGAATCTGTGCAGCGGGAACGACCTCGGACCACTAGGGGCCGAGAAAACCACAGTCTCATGGGGCCGGACACTCAGGGTCAGGGGAAAATCCAATATATATCTGGTGATATCTCGGGTGCTATTACAGATAGCGCAATAAATCAAAGTGCGTTGTCTGTAGGAGGCCCTGGCGCATGAATCTGTGCAGCGGGAACGACCTCGGACCACCAGGGTCCGAGAAAACCACCGTCTCATGGGGCCGGACACTCAGGGTCAGGGGAAAATCCAATATATATCTGGTGATATCTCGGGTGCTATTACAGATAGCGCAATAAATCAAAGTGCGTTGTCTGTAGGAGGCCCTGGTGCATGAATCTGTGCAGCGGGAACGACCTCGGACCACCAGGGTCCGAGAAAACCACCGTCTCATGGGGCCGCACACTCAGGGTCAGTGAAAAATCCAATATATTTCTGGTGATATCTCGGGTGCTATTAGAGATAGAGCAATAAATCAAAGTGCATTGTCTGTAGGAGGCACTGGCGCATGAATCTGGGCAGCGGGAACGACCTCGGACCACCAGGGGCCGAGAAGACCACCGTCTCATGGGGCCGGCCACTCAGGATCAGGGGAAAATCCAATATATATCTGGTGATATCTCGGCTGCTATTAGAGATAGCGCAATAAGCCAAAGGGAATTATCTGCAGGAGGCCCTGGCGCAAGCATCTGTGCAGCGGGAACGACCTAGGACCACCAGGGGCCGAGAAAACCACCGTCTCATGGGGCCGGACACACAGGGTCAGGGGAAAATCCAAAATATATCTGGTGATATCTCGGGTGCTATTACAGATAGCGCAATAAATCAAAGTGCGTTGTCTGTAGGAGGCTCTGGCGCATGAATCTGTGCAGCGGGAACGACCTCGGACCACTAGGGGCCGAGAAAACCACAGTCTCATGGGGCCGGACACTCAGTGTCAGGGGAAAATCCAATATATATCTGGTGATATCTCGGGTGCTATTACAGATAGCGCAATAAATCAAAGTGCGTTGTCTGTAGGAGGCCCTGGCGCATGAATCTGTGCAGCGGGAACGACCTCGGACCACCAGGGTCCGAGAAAACCACCGTCTCATGGGGCCGGACACTCAGGGTCAGGGGAAAATCCAATATATATCTGGTGATATCTCGGGTGCTATTACAGATAGTGCAATAAATCAAAGTGCGTTGTCTGTAGGAGGCCCTGGCGCATGAATCTGTGCAGCGGGGACGACCTCGGACCACTAGGGGCCGAGAAAACCACAGTCTCATGGGGCCGGACACTCAGGGTCAGGGGAAAATCCAATATATATCTGGTGATATCTCGGGTTCTATTACAGATAGCGCAATAAATCAAAGTGCATTGTCCGTAGGAGGCCCTGGCGCATGAATCTGTGCAGAGGGAACGACCTCGGACCACCAGGGTCCGAGAAAACCACCGTCTCATGGGGCCGGACACTCAGGGTCAGGGGAAAATCCAATATATATCTGGTGATATCTCGGGTGCTATTACAGATAGCGCAATAAATCAAAGTGCGTTGTCTGTAGGAGGCCCTGGTGCATGAATCTGTGCAGCGGGAACGACCTCGGACCACCAGGGTCCGAGAAAACCACCGTCTCATGGGGCCGCACACTCAGGGTCAGTGAAAAATCCAATATATTTCTGGTGATATCTCGGGTGCTATTAGAGATAGAGCAATAAATCAAAGTGCATTGTCTGTAGGAGGCACTGGCGCATGAATCTGGGCAGCGGGAACGACCTCGGACCACCAGGGGCCGAGAAGACCACCGTCTCATGGGGCCGGCCACTCAGGATCAGGGGAAAATCCAATATATATCTGGTGATATCTCGGCTGCTATTAGAGATAGCGCAATAAGCCAAAGGGAATTATCTGCAGGAGGCCCTGGCGCAAGCATCTGTGCAGCGGGAACGACCTAGGACCACCAGGGGCCGAGAAAACCACCGTCTCATGGGGCCGGACACACAGGGTCAGGGGAAAATCCAAAATATATCTGGTGATATCTCGGGTGCTATTACAGATAGCGCAATAAATCAAAGTGCGTTGTCTGTAGGAGGCTCTGGCGCATGAATCTGTGCAGCGGGAACGACCTCGGACCACTAGGGGCCGAGAAAACCACAGTCTCATGGGGCCGGACACTCAGTGTCAGGGGAAAATCCAATATATATCTGGTGATATCTCGGGTGCTATTACAGATAGCGCAATAAATCAAAGTGCGTTGTCTGTAGGAGGCCCTGGCGCATGAATCTGTGCAGCGGGAACGACCTCGGACCACCAGGGTCCGAGAAAACCACCGTCTCATGGGGCCGGACACTCAGGGTCAGGGGAAAATCCAATATATATCTGGTGATATCTCGGGTGCTATTACAGATAGTGCAATAAATCAAAGTGCGTTGTCTGTAGGAGGCCCTGGCGCATGAATCTGTGCAGCGGGGACGACCTCGGACCACTAGGGGCCGAGAAAACCACAGTCTCATGGGGCCGGACACTCAGGGTCAGGGGAAAATCCAATATATATCTGGTGATATCTCGGGTTCTATTACAGATAGCGCAATAAATCAAAGTGCATTGTCCGTAGGAGGCCCTGGCGCATGAATCTGTGCAGAGGGAACGACCTCGGACCACCAGGGGCCGAGAAAACCACCGTCTCATGGGGCCGGACACGCAGGGTCAGGGAAAAATCCAATATATATCTGGTGATATCTCGGGTGCTATTAGAGATAGCGCAATAAACCAAAGTGAATTATCTGCAGGAGGCCCTGGTGCATGCATCTGTGCAGCGGGAACGACCTCCGACCACCAGGGGCCGAGTAAACCACCGTCTCATGGGGCCGGACACTCAGGGTCAGGGGTAAATCCAATATATATGTGGTGATATCTCGGGTGCTATTACGGACAGCGCAATAAATCAAAGTGCATTGTCTGTAGGAGGCACTGGCGAATGAATCTGTGCAGCAGGAACGACCTCGGACCACCAGTGGCCGAGAAAATTACAGATATTCGGAATCCGTCACCCAAGGTCATGTAAAAATCCAGCATATATCTGGTGATATCTCGGGTGCTATTAGAGATAGCGCGATAAATCAAAGTGAATTATCTGCAGGAGGCCCTGGCGCATGAATGTGTGCAGCGGGAACGACCTCGGACCACCAGGGGCCGAGAAAACCACAGTCTCATGGGGCCGGCCACTCAGGTTCAGGGGAAAATCCAATATATATCTGGTGATATCTCGGGTGCTATTAGAGATAGCGCAATAAATCAAAGTGCGTTGTCTGTAGGAGGCCCTGGCGCATGAATCTGTGCAGCGGGAACGACCTCGGACCACTAGGGGCCGAGAAAACCACAGTCACATGGGGCCGGACACTCAGGGTCAGGGGAAAATCCAATATATATCTGGTGATATCTCGGGCGCTATTAGAGATAGCGCAATAAACCAAAGTGAATTATCTGCAAGAGGCCCTGGCGCATGAATCTGTGCAGCGGGAACGACCTCGGTCCACCAGGGGCCGAGAAAACCACCGTCTCATGGGGCTGGACACTCAGGGTGAGGGAAATATCCAATATATATCTGGTGATATCTCGGGTGCTATTACAGATAGCGCAATAAATCAAAGTGCATTGTCAGTAGGAGGCCGTGGCGCATGAATCTGGGCAGCGGGAACGACCCTGGTCCACCATGGGCCGAGAAGACCACCGTCTCATGGGGCCGGCCACTCAGGGTCTGGGGAAAATCCAATATATATCTGGTGATATCTCGGGTGCTATTAGAGATAGAGCAATAAATCAAAGTGCATTGTCTGTAGGAGGCACTGGCGCATGAATCTGGGCAGCGGGAACGACCTCGGACCACCAGGGGCCGAGAAGACCACCGTCTCATGGGGCCGGCCACTCAGGGTCAGGGGAAAATCCAATATATATCTGGTGATATCTCGGCTGCTATTAGAGATAGCGCAATAAGCCAAAGGGAATTATCTGCAGGAGGCCCTGGCGCAAGCATCTGTGCAGCGGGAACGACCTAGGACCACCAGGGGCCGAGAAAACCACCGTCTCATGGGGCCGGACACACAGGGTCAGGGGAAAATCCAAAATATATCTGGTGATATCTCGGGTGCTATTACAGATAGCGCAATAAATCAAAGTGCGTTGTCTGTAGGAGGCTCTGGCGCATGAATCTGTGCAGCGGGAACGACCTCGGACCACTAGGGGCCGAGAAAACCACAGTCTCATGGGGCCGGACACTCAGGGTCAGTGGAAAATCCAATATATATCTGGTGATATCTCGGGTGCTATTACAGATAGCGCAATAAATCAAAGTGCGTTGTCTGTAGGAGGCCCTGGCGCATGAATCTGTGCAGCGGGAACGACCTCGGACCACCAGGGTCCGAGAAAACCACCGTCTCATGGGGCCGGACACTCAGGGTCAGGGGTAAATCCAATATATATCTGGTGATATCTCGGGTGCTATTACAGATAGCGCAATAAATCAAAGTGCGTTGTCTGTAGGAGGCTCTGGCGCATGAATCTGTGCAGCGGGAACGACCTCGGACCACTAGGGGCCGAGAAAACCACAGTCTCATGGGGCCGGACACTCAGGGTCAGTGGAAAATCCAATATATATCTGGTGATATCTCGGGTGCTATTACTGATAGCGCAATAAATCAAAGTGCATTGTCTGTAGGAGGCCGTGGCGCATGAATCTGGGCAGCGGGAACGACCTCGGACCACCAGGGGCCGAGAAGACCACCGTCTCATTGGGCCGGCCACTCAGGGTCAGGGGAAAATCCAATATATATCTGGTGATGTCTCGGGTGCTATTAGAGATAGCGCAATAAGCCAAAGGGAATTATCTGCAGGAGGCCCTGGCGCATGAATCTGTGCAACGGGAGCGACCTCGGACCACCAGGGGCCGAGAAAACAACAGTCTCATGGGGCCGGACACTCAGGGTCAGGGGAAAATCCAATATATATCTGGTGATATCTCGGGTGCTATTACGGACAGCGCAATAAATCAAAGTGCATTGTCTGTAGGAGGCACAGGCGAATGAATCTGTGAAAGGGGAACGACCCCGGACCACCAGTGGCCGAGAAAATTACAGATATTCGGAATCCGTCACCCAAGGTCATGTAAAAATCCAGCATATATCTGGTGATATCTCGGGTGCTATTAGAGATAGCGCGATAAATCAAAGTGAATCATCTGCAGGAGGCCCTGGCGCATGAATGTGTGCAGCGGGAACGACCTCGGACCACCAGGGGCCGAGAAAACCGCAGACTCATGGGGCCGGACACTCAGGGTCAGGGAAAAATCCAATATATATCTGGTGATATCTCGGGTGCTATTAGAGATAGCGCAATTAACCAAAGTGAATTATCTGCAGGAGGCCCTGGCGCATGCATCTGTGCAGCGGGAACGACCTCGGACCACCAGGGGCCGAGAAAACCACCGCCTCATGGGGCCGGACACTCAGGGTCAGGGAAAAATCCAATATATATCTGGTGATATCTCGGGTGCTATTAGAGATAGCGCAATAAACCAAAGTGAATTATCTGCAGGAGGCCCTGGTGCATGCATCTGTGCAGCGGGAACGACCTCCGACCACCAGGGGCCGAGTAAACCACCGTCTCATGGGGCCGGACACTCAGGGTCAGGGAAAAATCTAATATATATCCGGTGATATCTCGGGTGCTATTACAGATAGCGCAATAAATCAAAGTGCATTGTCCGTAGGAGGCTCTGGCGCATGAATGTGTGCAGCGGGAACGACCTCGGACTACTAGGGGCGAAGAAAGCCACAGTCTCATGGGGCCGGACACTCAGGGTCAGGGGAAAATCCAATATATATCTCGTGATATCTCGGGTGCTATTACAGATAGCGCAATAAATCAAAGTGCGTTGTCTGTAGGAGGCCCTGGCGCATGAATCTGTGCAGCGGGAACGACCTCGGACCACTACGGGCCGAGAAAACCACAGTCTCATGGGGCCGGACACTCAGGGTCAGGGGAAAATCCAATATATATCTGGTGATATCTCGGGTGCTATTAGAGATAGCGCAATAAACCAAGTGAGTTATCTGCAGGATGCCCTGGCGCCTGAATCTGGGAAGCGGGAGCGTCCTCGGACCACCTGGGGCCGAGAAAACCACCGTCTCATGGGGCCGGACACCCAGAGTCAGGGGAAAATCCAATATATATCTGGTGATATCTCAGGTGCTATTAGAGATAGCGCAATAAACCAACGTGAATTATCTGCAGGAGGCCCTCGCGCATGAATCTGTGCAGCGGGAATGACCTCGGTCCACCAGGGGCCGAGAAAACCACCGTCTCATGGGGCTGGACACTCAGGGTGAGGGAAATATCCAATATATATCTGGTGATATCTCGGGTGCTATTACAGATAGCGCAATAAATCAAAGTGCATTGTCTGTAGGAGGCCGTGGCGCATGAATCTGGGCAGCGGGAACGACCTCGGACCACCAGGGGCCGAGAAGACCACCGTCTCATGGGGCCGGCCACTCAGGGTCAGGGGAAAATCCAATATATATCTGGTGATATCTCGGGTGCTATTAGAGATAGCGCAATAAGCCAAAGGGAATTATCTGCAGGAGGCCCTGGCGCATGCATCTGTGCAGCGGGAACGACCTAGGACCACCAGGGGCCGAGAAAACCACCGTCTCATGGAGCCGGACACTCAGGGTCAGGGGAAAATCCAATATATATCTGGTGATATCTCGGGTGCTATTACAGATAGCGCAATAAATCAAAGTGCGTTGTCTGTAGGAGGCTCTGGCGCATGAATGTGTGCAGCGGGAACGACCTCGGACTACTAGGGGCCGAGAAAGCCACAGTCTCATGGGGCCGGACACTCAGGGTCAGGGGAAAATCCAATATATATCTGGTGATATCTCGGGTGCTATTACAGATAGCGCAATAAGCCAAAGGGAATTATCTGCAGGAGGCCCTGGCGCATGCATCTGTGCAGCGGGAGCGACCTAGGACCACCAGGGGCCGAGAAAACCACCGTCTCATGGGGCCGGACACTCAGGGTCAGGGGAAAATCCAATATATATCTGGTGATATCTCGGGTGCTATAACAGATAGCGCAATAAATCAAAGTGCGTTGTCTGTAGGAGGCTCTGGCGCATGATTCTGTGCAGCGGGAACGACCTCGGACCACTAGGGGACGAGAAAACCACAGTCTCATGGGGCCGGACACTCAGGGTCAGTGGAAAATCCAATATATATCTGGTGATATCTCGGGTGCTATTACAGATAGCGCAATAAAACAAAGTGCGTTGTCTGTAGGAGGCCCTGGCGCATGAATCTGTGCAGCGGGAACGACCTCGGACCACCAGGGTCCGAGAAAACCACCGTCTCATGGGGCCGGACACTCAGGGTCAGGGGTAAATCCAATATATATCTGGTGATATCTCGGGTGCTATTACAGATAGCGCAATAAATCAAAGTGCGTTGTCTGTAGGAGGCCCTGGCGCATGAATCTGTGCAACGGGAGCGACCTCGGACCACCAGGGGCCGAGAAAACAACAGTCTCATGGGGCCGGACACTCAGGGTCAGGGGAAAATCCAATATATATCTGGTGATATCTCGGGTGCTATTACGGACAGCGCAATAAATCAAAGTGCATTGTCTGTAGGAGGCACTGGCGAATGAATCTGTGCAGCAGGAACGACCTCGGACCACCAGTGGCCGAGAAAATTACAGATATTCGGAATCCGTCACCCAAGGTCATGTAAAAATCCAGCATATATCTGGTGATATCTCGGGTGCTATTAGAGATAGCGCGATAAATCAAAGTGAATCATCTGCAGGAGGCCCTGGCGCATGAATGTGTGCAGCGGGAACGACCTCGGACGACCAGGGGCCGAGAAAACCGCAGACTCATGGGGCCGGACACTCAGGGTCAGGGAAAAATCCAATATATATCTGGTGATATCTCGGGCGCTATTAGAGATAGCGCAATAAACCAAAGTGAATTATCCGCAAGAGGCCCTGGCGCATGAATCTGTGCAGCGGGAACGACCTCGGTCCACCAGGGGCCGAGAAAACCACCGTCTCATGGGGCTGGACACTCAGGGTGAGGGAAATATCCAATATATATCTGGTGATATCTCGGGTGCTATTAGAGATAGCGCAAAAAATCAAAATGCATTGTCTGTAGGAGGCCCTGTCGCATGAATCTGGCCAGCGGGAACTACCTCGGACCACCAGGGTCCGAGAAAACCACCGTCTCATGGGGCCGGACACTCAGGGTCAGGGGAAAATCCAATATATATCTGGTGATATCTCGGGTGCTATTACAGATAGCGCAATAAATCAAAGTGCATTGTCTGTAGGAGGCACTGGCGAATGAATCTGTGCAGCAGGAACGACCTCGGACCAACAGGGGCCGAGAAAATTACTGATATTCGGAATCCGTCACCCAAGGTCATGTAAAAATCCAGCATATATCTGATGATATCTCGGGTGCTATTAGAGATAGCGCAATAAGCCAAAGGGAATTATCTGCAGGAGGCCCTGGCGCATGCATCTGTGCAGCGGGCACGACCAAGGACCACCAGGGGCCGAGAAAACCACCGTCTCATGTGGCCGGACACTCAGGGTCAGGGGAAAATCCAATATATATCTTTTGATATCTCGGGTGCTATTACAGAGAGCGCAATAAATCATAGTGCGTTGTCTGTAGAAGGCCCTGGCGCATGAATCTGTGCAGCGGGAACGACCTCGAACCACTAGGGGACGAGAAAACCACAGTCTCATGGGGCCGGACACTCAGGGTCAGGGGAAAATCCAATATATATCTGGTGATATCTCGGGTGCTATTAGAGATAGCGCAATAAACCAAGTGAGTTATCTGCAGGAGGCCCTGGCGCCTGAATCTGGGAAGCGGGAGCGTCCTCGGACCACCTGGGGCCGAGAAAACCACCGTCTCATTGGGCCGGACACCCAGAGTCAGGGGAAAATCCAATATATATCTGGTGATATCTCAGGTGCTATTAGAGATAGCGCAATAAACCAAAGTGAATTATCTGCAGGAGGCCCTCGCGCATGAATCTGTGCAGCGGGAATGACCTCGGTCCACCAGGGGCCGAGAAAACCACCGTCTCATGGGGCTGGACACTCAGGATGAGGGAAATATCCAATATATATCTGGTGATATCTCGGGTGCTATTACAGATAGCGCAATAAATCAAAGTGCATTGTCTGTAGGAGGCCGTGGCGCATGAATCTGGGCAGCGGGAACGACCTCGGACCACCAGGGGCCGAGAAGACCACCGTCTCATGGGGCCGGCCACTCAGGGTCGGGGAAAAATCGAATATATATCTGGTGATATCTCGGGTGCTATTAGAGATAGCGCAATAAATCAAAATGCATTGTCTGTAGGAGGCCCTGGCGCATGAATCTGGCCAGCGGGAACTACCTCGGACCACCAGCGGCCAAGAAAACCACCGTCTCATGGGGCCGGACACTCAGGGTCGGGGAAAAATCCAATATATATCTGGTGATATCTCGGGTGCTATTAGAGATAGCGCAATAAATCAAAGTGTATTGTCAGTAGGAGGCCCTGTCGCATGATTCTGTGCAGCGAGAACGACGTCGGACCACCAGGGGCCGAGAAAATTACAGATTTTCGGTATCCGCCACCCAAAGTCATGTAAAAATCCAGCATATATATGGAGCTTTCTCGGGTACTATTACAGATAGCGCAATAAATCAAAGTGCACTGTCTGTAGGAGGCCCTGGCGCATGAATCTGGGCAGCGGGAACGACCTCGGACCACCAGGGGCCGAGAAAATCACCGTCTAACGGGGCCGGACACTCAGGGTCAGGGGAAAATCCAATATATATCTGGTGATATCGCGGGTGCTATTACAGATAGCGCAATAAATCAAAGTGCGTTGTCTGTAGGAGGCTCTGGCGCATGAATGTGTGCAGCGGGAACGACCTCGGACTACTAGGGGCCGAGAAAGCCACAGTCTCATGGGGCCGGACACTCAGGGTCAGGGGAAAATCCAATATATATCTGGTGATATCTCGGGTGCTATTAGAGATAGCGCAATAAATCAAAGTGCATTGTCTGTAGGAGGCCCTGGCGCCTGAATCTGGGAAGCGGGAGCGTCCTCGGACCACCTGGGGCCGAGAAAACCACCGTCTCATGGGGCCGGACACCCAGAGTCAGGGGAAAATCCAATATATATCTGGTGATATCTCAGGTGCTATTAGAGATAGCGCAATAAACCAAAGTGAATTATCTGCAGGAGGCCCTCGCGCATGAATCTGTGCAGCGGGAATGACCTCGGTCCACCAGGGGCCGAGAAAACCACCGTCTCATGGGGCTGGACACTCAGGGTGAGGGAAATATCCAATATATATCTGGTGATATCTCGGGTGCTATTACAGATAGCGCAATAAATCAAAGTGCATTGTCTGTAGGAGGCCGTGGCGCATGAATCTGGGCAGCGGGAACGACCTCGGACCACCAGGGGCCGAGAAGACCACCGTCTCATGGGGCCGGCCACTCAGGGTCAGGGGAAAATCCAATATATATCTGGTGATATCTCGGGTGCTATTAGAGATAGCGCAATAAGCCAAAGGGAATTATCTGCAGGAGGCCCTGGCGCATGCATCTGTGCAGCGGGAACGACCTAGGACCACCAGGGGCCGAGAAAACCACCGTCTCATGGGGCCGGACACTCAGGGTCAGGGGAAAATCCAATATATATCTGGTGATATCTCGGGTGCTATTACAGATAGCGCAATAAATCAAAGTGCGTTGTCTGTAGGAGGCTCTGGCGCATGAATGTGTGCAGCGGGAACGACCTCGGACTACTAGGGGCCGAGAAAGCCACAGTCGCATGGGGCCGGACACTCAGGGTCAGGGGAAAATCCAATATATATCTGGTGATATCTCGGGTGCTATTACAGATAGCGCAATAAATCAAAGTGCGTTGTCTGTAGGAGGCCCTGGCGCATGAATCTGTGCAGCGGGAACGACCTCGGACCACCAGGGTCCGAGAAAACCACCGTCTCATGGGGCCGGACACTCAGGGTCAGGGGAAAATCCAATATATATCTGGTGATATCTCGGGTGCTATTACGGATAGCGCAATAAATCAAAGTGCATTGTCTGTAGGAGGCACTGGCGAATGAATCTGTGCAGCAGGAACGACCTCGGACCACCAGTGGCCGAGAAAATTACAGATATTCGGAATCAGTCACCCAAGGTCATGTAAAAATCCAGCATATATCTGGTGATATCTCGGGTGCTATTTGAGATAGCGCGATAAATCAAAGTGAATTATCTGCAGGAGGCCCTGGCGCATGAATCTGTGCAGCGGGAACGACCTCGGTCCACCAGGGGCCGAGAAAACCACCGTCTCATGGGGCTGGACACTCAGGGTGAGGGAAATATCCAATATATATCTGGTGATATCTCGGGTGCTATTACAGATAGCGCAATAAATCAAAGTGCATTGTCAGAAGGAAGCCGTGGCGCATGAATCTGGGCAGCGGGAACGACCTTGGACCACCAGGGGCCGAGAAGACCACCGTCTCATGGGGCCGGCCACTCAGGGTCTGGGGAAAATCCAATATATATCTGGTGATATCTCGGGTGCTATTAGAGATAGCGCAATAAATCAAAGTGCATTGTCTGTAGGAGGCCCTGGCGCATGATTCTGTGCAGCGGGAACGACGTCGGACCACCAGGGGCCGAGAAAATTACAGATTTTCGGTATCCGCCACCCAAAGTCATGTAAAAATCCAGCATATATATGGAGCTTTCTCGGGTGCTATTACAGATAGCGCAATAAATCAAAGTGCACTTTCTGTAGGAGGCCCTGGCGCATGAATCTGTGCAGCGGGAACGACCTCGGACCACCAGGGGCCGAGAAAACCACAGTCTCATGGGGCCGGACACTCAGGGTCAGGGGAAAATCCAATATATATCTGGTGATATCTCGGGTGCTATTAGAGATAGCGCAATAAACCAAGTGAGTTATCTGCAGGAGGCCCTGGCGCCTGAATCTGGGAAGCGGGAGCGTCCTCGGACCACCTGGGGCCGAGAAAACCACCGTCTCATGGGGCCGGACACCCAGAGTCAGGGGAAAATCCAATATATATCTGGTGATATCTCAGGTGCTATTAGAGATAGCGCAATAAACCAAAGTGAATTATCTGCAGGAGGCCCTCGCGCATGAATCTGTGCAGCGGGAATGACCTCGGTCCACCAGGGGCCGAGAAAACCACCGTCTCATGGGGCTGGACACTCAGGGTGAGGGAAATATCCAATATATATCTGGTGATATCTCGGGTGCTATTACAGATAGCGCAATAAATCAAAGTGCATTGTCTGTAGGAGGCCGTGGCGCATGAATCTGGGCAGCGGGAACGACCTCGGACCACCAGGGGCCGAGAAGACCACCGTCTCATGGGGCCGGCCACTCAGGGTCAGGGGAAAATCCAATATATATCTGGTGATATCTCGGGTGCTATTAGAGATAGCGCAATAAGCCAAAGGGAATTATCTGCCGGAGGCCCTGGCGCATGCATCTGTGCAGCGGGAACGACCTAGGACCACCAGGGGCCGAGAAAACCACCGTCGCATGGGGCCGGACACTCAGGGTCAGGGGAAAATCCAATATATATCTGGTGATATCTCGGGTGCTATTACAGATAGCGCAATAAATCAAAGTGCGTTGTCTGTAGGAGGCTCTGGCGCATGAATGTGTGCAGCGGGAACGACCTCGGACTACTAGGGGCCGAGAAAGCCACAGTCTCATGGGGCCGGACACTCAGGGTCAGGGGAAAATCCAATATATATCTGGTGATATCTCGGGTGCTATTACAGATAGCGCAATAAATCAAAGTGCGTTGTCTGTAGGAGGCCCTGGCGCATGAATCTGTGCAGCGGGAACGACCTCGGACCACCAGGGTCCGAGAAAACCACCGTCTCATGGGGCCGGACACTCACGGTCAGGGGAAAATCCAATATATATCTGGTGATATCTCGGGTGCTATTACAGATAGCGCAATAAATCAAGGTGCGTTGTCTGTAGGAGGCCCTGGCGCATGAATCTGTGCAGCGGGAACGACCTCGGACCGCTAGGGTCCGAGAGAACCACAGTCTCATGGGGCCGGACACTCAGGGTCAGGGGAAAATCCAATATATATCTGGTGATATCTCGGGTGCTATTACGGATAGCGCAATAAATCAAAGTGCATTGTCTGTAGGAGGCACTGGCGAATGAATCTGTGCAGCAGGAACGACCTCGGACCACCAGTGGCCGAGAAAATTACAGATATTCGGAATCCGTCACCCAAGGTCATGTAAAAATCCAGCATATATCTGGTGATATCTCGGGTGCTATTAGAGATAGCGCGATAAATCAGAGTGAATTATCTGCAGGAGGCCCTGGCGCATGAATCTGTGCAGCGGGAACGACCTCGGTCCACCAGGGGCCGAGAAAACCACCGTCTCATGGGGCTGGACACTCAGGGTGAGGGAAATATCCAATATATATCTGGTGATATCTCGGGTGCTATTACAGATAGCGCAATAAATCAAAGTGCATTGTCAGAAGGAAGCCGTGGCGCATGAATCTGGGCAGCGGGAACGACCTTGGACCACCAGGGGCCGAGAAGACCACCGTCTCATGGGGCCGGCCACTCAGGGTCTGGGGAAAATCCAATATATATCTGGTGATATCTCGGGTGCTATTAGAGATAGCGCAATAAATCAAAGTGCATTGTCTGTAGGAGGCCCTGGCGCATGATTCTGTGCAGCGGGAACGACGTCGGGCCACCAGGGGCCGAGAAAATTACAGATTTTCGGTATCCGCCACCCAAAGTCATGTAAAAATCCAGCATATATATGGAGCTTTCTCGGGTGCTATTACAGATAGCGCAATAAATCAAAGTGCACTGTCTGTAGGAGGCCCTGGCGCATGGATCTGTGCAGCGGGAACGACCTCGGACCACCAGGGGCCGAGAAAACCACAGTCTCATGGGGCCGGACACTCAGTGTCAGGGGAAAATCCAATATATATCTGGTGATATCTCGGGTGCTATTAGAGATAGCGCAATAAACCAAGTGAGTTATCTGCAGGAGGCCCTGGCGCCTGAATCTGGGAAGCGGGAGCGTCCTCGGACCACCTGGGGCCGAGAAAACCACCGTCTCATGGGGCCGGACACCCAGAGTCAGGGGAAAATCCAATATATATCTGGTGATATCTCAGGTGCTATTAGAGATAGCGCAATAAACCAAAGTGAATTATCTGCAGGAGGCCCTCGCGCATGAATCTGTGCAGCGGGAATGACCTCGGTCCACCAGGGGCCGAGAAAACCACCGTCTCATGGGGCTGGACACTCAGGGTGAGGGAAATATCCAATATATGTCTGGTGATATCTCGGGTGCTATTACAGATAGCGCAATAAATCAAAGGGCATTGTCTGTAGGAGGCCGTGGCGCATGAATCTGGGCAGCGGGAACGACCTCGGACAACCAGGGGCCGAGAAGACCACCGTCTCATGGGGCCGGCCACTCAGGGTCAGGGGAAAATCCAATATATATCTGGTGATATCTCGGGTGCTATTAGAGATAGCGCAATAAGCCAAAGGGAATTATCTGCAGGAGGCCCTGTAGCATGCATCTGTGCAGCGGGAACGACCTAGGACCACCAGGGGCCGAGAAAACCACCGTCTCATGGGGCCGGACACTCAGGGTCAGGGGAAAATCCAATATATATCTGGTGATATCTCGGGTGCTATTACAGATAGCGCAATAAATCAAAGTGCGTTGTCTGTAGGAGGCTCTGGCGCATGAATGTGTGCAGCGGGAACGACCTCGGACTACTAGGGGCCGAGAAAGCCACAGTCTCATGGGGCCGGACACTCAGGGTCAGGGGAAAATCCAATATATATCTGGTGATATCTCGGGTGCTATTACAGATAGCGCAATAAATCAAAATGCGTTGTCTGTAGGAGGCCCTGGCGCATGATTCTGTGCAGCGGGAACGACGTCGGACCACCAGGGGCCGAGAAAATTACAGATTTTCGGTATCCGCCACCCAAAGTCATGTAAAAATCCAGCATATATATGGAGCTTTCTCGGGTGCTATTACAGATAGCGCAATAAATCAAAGTGCACTGTCTGTAGGAGGCCCTGGCGCATGAATCTGTGCAGCGGGACCGACGTCGGACCACCAGGGGCCGAGAAAATTACAGATTTTCGGTATCCGCCACCCAAAGTCATGTAAAAATCCAGCATATATATGGAGCTTTCTCGGGTGCTATTACAGATAGCGCAATAAATCAAAGTGCACTGTCTGTAGGAGGCCCTGGCGCATGAATCTGGGCAGCGGGAACGACCTCGGACCACCAGGGGCCGAGAAGACCACCGTCTCATGGGGCCGGACACTCAGGGTCAGGGGAAAATCCAATATATATCGGGTGATATCTCGGGTGCTATTACAGATAGCGCAATAAATCAAAGTGCATTGTCTGTAGGAGGCCCTGGCGCATGATTCTGTGCAGCGGGAACGACCTCGGACCACCAGCGGCCGAGAAAACAACCGTCTCATGGGGCCGGACACTCAGGGTCGGGGAAAAATCCAATATATGTCTGGTGATATCTCGGGTGCTATTACAGATAGCGCAATAAATCAAAGTGCATTGTCTGTAGGAGGCCCTGGCGCATGAGTCTGGCCAGCGGGAACGACCTCGGACCACCAGCGGCCGAGAAAACAACCGTCTCATGGGGCCGGACACTCAGGGTCGGGGAAAAATCCAATATATATCTGGTGATATCTCGGGTGCTATTAGAGATAGCGCAATAAATCAAAATGCATTGTCTGTAGGAGGCCCTGGCGCATGAATCTGGCCAGCGGGAACGACCTCGGACCACCAGTGGCCGAGAAAATTACAGATATTCGGAATCCGTCACCCAAGGTCATGTAAAAATCCAGCATATATCTGGTGATATCTCGGGTGCTATTTTTGATAGCGCGATAAATCAAAGTGAATTATCTGCAGGAGGCCCTGGCGCATGAATGTGTGCAGCGGGAACGACCTCGGACCACCAGGGGCCGAGAAAACCGCAGTCTCATGGGGCCGGACACTCAGGGTCAGGGAAAAATCCAATATATATCTGGTGATATCTCGGGCGCTATTAGAGATAGCGCAATAAACCAAAGTGAATTATCTGCAGGAGGCCCTGGCGCATGAATCTGTGCAGCGGGAACGACATCGGTCCACCAGGGGCCGAGAAAACCACCGTCTCATGGGGCTGGACACTCAGGGTGAGGGAAATATCCAATATATATCTGTTGATATCTCGGGTGCCATTACAGATAGCGCAATAAATCAAAGTGCATTGTCTGTAGGAGGCCGTGGCGCATGAATCTGGGCAGCGGGAACGACCTCGGACCACCAGGGGCCGAGAAGACCACCGTCTCATGGGGCCGGCCACTCAGGGTCTGGGGAAAATCCAATATATATCTGGTGATATCTCGGGTGCTATTAGAGATAGCGCAATAAATCAAAGTGCATTGTCTGTAGGAGGCCCTGGCGCATGATTCTGTGCAGCGGGAACGACGTCGGACCACCAGGGGCCGAGAAAATTACAGATTTTCGGTATCCGCCACCCAAAGTCATGTAAAAATCCAGCATATATATGGAGCTTTCTCGGGTGCTATTACAGATAGCGCAATAAATCAAAGTGCACTGTCTGTAGGAGGCCCTGGCGCATGAATCTGGTCAGCGGGAACGACCTCCGACCACCAGGGGCCGAGAAGACCACCGTCGCATGGGGCCGGACACTCAGGGTCAGGGGAAAATCCAATATATATCGGGTGATATCTCGGGTGCTATTACAGATAGCGCAATAAATCAAAGTGCATTGTCTGTAGGAGGCCCTGGCGCATGATTCTGTGCAGCGGGAACGACCTCGGACCACCAGCGGCCGAGAAAACAACCGTCTCATGGGGCCGGACACTCAGGGTCGGGGAAAAATCCAATATATATCTGGTGATATCTCGGGTGCTATTGCAGATAGCGCAATAAATCAAAGTGCATTGTCTGTAGGAGGCCCTGGCGCATGAGTCTGGCCAGCGGGAACGACCTCGGACCACCAGCGGCCGAGAAAACAACCGTCTCATGGGGCCGGACACTCAGGGTCGGGGAAAAATCCAATATATATCTGGTGATATCTCGGGTGCTATTAGAGATAGCGCAATAAATCAAAGTGCATTGTCTGTAGGAGGCCCTGTCGCATGATTCTGTGCAGCGGGAACGACGTCGGACCACCAGGGGCCGAGAAAATTACAGATTTTCGGTATCCGCCACCCAAAGTCATGTAAAAATCCAGCATATATATGGAGCTGTCTCGGGTACTATTACAGATAGCGCAATAAATCAAAGTGCACTGTCTGTAGGAGGCCCTGGCGCATGAATCTGGGCAGCGGGAACGACCTCGGACCACCAGGGGCCGAGAAAATCACCGTCTAACGGGGCCGGACACTCAGGCTCAGGGGAAAATCCAATATATATCTGGCGATATCTCGGGTGCTATTACAGATAGCGCAATAAATCAAAGTGCATGGTCTGTAGGAGACCCTGGCGCATGCATCTGGCCAGCGGGAACGACCTCGGACCACCAGGGGCCGAGAAAACCACAGTCTCATTGGTCCGGACACTCAGGGTCAGGGAAAAATCCAATATATATCTGGTGATATCTCGGGTGCTATTACAGATAGCGCAATAAATCAAAGTGCATTGTCAGAAGGAAGCCGTGGCGCATGAATCTGGGCAGCGGGAACGACCTTGGACCACCAGGGGCCGAGAAGACCACCGTCTCATGGGGCCGGCCACTCAGGGTCTGGGGAAAATCCAATATATATCTGGTGATATCTCGGGTGCTATTAGAGATAGCGCAATAAATCAAAGTGCATTGTCTGTAGGAGGCCCTGGCGCATGAATCTGTGCAGCGGGAACGACCTCGGTCCACCAGGGGCCGAGAAAACCACCGTCTCATGGGGCCGGCCACTCAGGGTCTGGGGAAAATCCAATATATATCTGGTGATATCTCGGGTGCTATTAGAGATAGCGCAATAAATCAAAGTGCATTGTCTGTAGGAGGCCCTGGCGCATGATTCTGTGCAGCGGGAACGACGTCGGACCACCAGGGGCCGAGAAAATTACAGATTTTCGGTATCCGCCACCCAAAGTCATGTAAAAATCCAGCATATATATGGAGCTTTCTCGGGTGCTATTACAGATAGCGCAATAAATCAAAGTGCACTGTCTGTAGGAGGCCCTGGCGCATGAATCTGTGCAGCGGGAACGACCTCGGACCACCAGGGGCCGAGAAAACCACAGTCTCATGGGGCCGGACACTCAGGGTCAGGGGAAAATCCAATATATATCTGGTGATATCTCGGGTGCTATTAGAGATAGCGCAATAAACCAAGTGAGTTATCTGCAGGAGGCCCTGGCGCCTGAATCTGGGAAGCGGGAGCGTCCTCGGACCACCTGGGGCCGAGAAAACCACCGTCTCATGGGGCCGGACACCCAGAGTCAGGGGAAAATCCAATATATATCTGGTGATATCTCAGGTGCTATTAGAGATAGCGCAATAAACCAAAGTGAATTATCTGCAGGAGGCCCTCGCGCATGAATCTGTGCAGCGGGAATGACCTCGGTCCACCAGGGGCCGAGAAAACCACCGTCTCATGGGGCTGGACACTCAGGGTGAGGGAAATATCCAATATATATCTGGTGATATCTCGGGTGCTATTACAGATAGCGCAATAAATCAAAGTGCATTGTCTGTAGGAGGCCGTGGCGCATGAATCTGGGCAGCGGGAACGACCTCGGACCACCAGGGGCCGAGAAGACCACCGTCTCATGGGGCCGGCCACTCAGGGTCAGGGGAAAATCCAATATATATCTGGTGATATCTCGGGTGCTATTAGAGATAGCGCAATAAGCCAAAGGGAATTATCTGCCGGAGGCCCTGGCGCATGCATCTGTGCAGCGGGAACGACCTAGGACCACCAGGGGCCGAGAAAACCACCGTCTCATGGGGCCGGACACTCAGGGTCAGGGGAAAATCCAATATATATCTGGTGATATCTCGGGTGCTATTACAGATAGCGCAATAAATCAAAGTGCGTTGTCTGTAGGAGGCTCTGGCGCATGAATGTGTGCAGCGGGAACGACCTCGGACTACTAGGGGCCGAGAAAGCCACAGTCTCATGGGGCCGGACACTCAGGGTCAGGGGAAAATCCAATATATATCTGGTGATATTTCGGGTGCTATTACAGATAGCGCAATAAATCAAAGTGCGTTGTCTGTAGGAGGCCCTGGCGCATGAATCTGTGCAGCGGGAACGACCTCGGACCACCAGGGTCCGAGAAAACCACCGTCTCATGGGGCCGGACACTCAGGGTCAGGGGAAAATCCAATATATATCTGGTGATATCTCGGGTGCTATTACAGATAGCGCAATAAATCAAGGTGCGTTGTCTGTAGGAGGCCCTGGCGCATGAATCTGTGCAGCGGGAACGACCTCGGACCGCTAGGGTCCGAGAGAACCACAGTCTCATGGGGCCGGACACTCAGGGTCAGGGGAAAATCCAATATATATCTGGTGATATCTCGGGTGCTATTACGGATAGCGCAATAAATCAAAGTGCATTGTCTGTAGGAGGCACTGGCGAATGAATCTGTGCAGCAGGAACGACCTCGGACCACCAGTGGCCGAGAAAATTACAGATATTCGGAATCCGTCACCCAAGGTCATGTAAAAATCCAGCATATATCTGGTGATATCTCGGGTGCTATTAGAGATAGCGCCATAAATCAAAGTGAATTATCTGCAGGAGGCCCTGGCGCATGAATCTGTGCAGCGGGAACGACCTCGGTCCACCAGGGGCCGAGAAAACCACCGTCTCATGGGGCTGGACACTCAGGGTGAGGGAAATATCCAATATATATCTGGTGATATCTCGGGTGCTATTACAGATAGCGCAATAAATCAAAGTGCATTGTCAGAAGGAAGCCGTGGCGCATGAATCTGGGCAGCGGGAACGACCTTGGACCACCAGGGGCCGAGAAGACCACCGTCTCATGGGGCCGGCCACTCAGGGTCTGGGGAAAATCCAATATATATCTGGTGATATCTCGGGTGCTATTAGAGATAGCGCAATAAATCAAAGTGCATTGTCTGTAGGAGGCCCTGGCGCATGATTCTGTGCAGCGGGAACGACGTCGGGCCACCAGGGGCCGAGAAAATTACAGATTTTCGGTATCCGCCACCCAAAGTCATGTAAAAATCCAGCATATATATGGAGCTTTCTCGGGTGCTATTACAGATAGCGCAATAAATCAAAGTGCACTGTCTGTAGGAGGCCCTGGCGCATGGATCTGTGCAGCGGGAACGACCTCGGACCACCAGGGGCCGAGAAAACCACAGTCTCATGGGGCCGGACACTCAGTGTCAGGGGAAAATACAATATATATCTGGTGATATCTCGGGTGCTATTAGAGATAGCGCAATAAACCAAGTGAGTTATCTGCAGGAGGCCCTGGCGCCTGAATCTGGGAAGCGGGAGCGTCCTCGGACCACCTGGGGCCGAGAAAACCACCGTCTCATGGGGCCGGACACCCAGAGTCAGGGGAAAATACAATATATATCTGGTGATATCTCAGGTGCTATTAGAGATAGCGCAATAAACCAAAGTGAATTATCTGCAGGAGGCCCTCGCGCATGAATCTGTGCAGCGGGAATGACCTCGGTCCACCAGGGGCCGAGAAAACCACCGTCTCATGGGGCCGGACACTCAGGGTCAGGGGAAAATCCAATATATATCTGGTGATATCTCGGGTGCTATTACAGATAGCGCAATAAATCAAAGTGCGTTGTCTGTAGGAGGCTCTGGCGCATGAATGTGTGCAGCGGGAACGACCTCGGACTACTAGGGGCCGAGAAAGCCACAGTCTCATGGGGCCGGACACTCAGGGTCAGGGGAAAATCCAATATATATCTGGTGATATCTCGGGTGCTATTACAGATAGCGCAATAAATCAAAGTGCGTTGTCTGTAGGAGGCCCTGGCGCATGAATCTGTGCAGCGGGAACGACCTCGGACCACCAGGGGCCGAGAAAATTACAGATTTTCGGTATCCGCCACCCAAAGTCATGTAAAAATCCAGCATATATATGGAGCTGTCTCGGGTACTATTACAGATAGCGCAATAAATCAAAGTGCACTGTCTGTAGGAGGCCCTGGCGCATGAATCTGGGCAGCGGGAACGACCTCGGACCACCAGGGGCCGAGAAAATTACAGATATTCGGAATCCGTCACCCAAGGTCATGTAAAAATCCAGCATATATCTGGTGATATCTCGGGTGCTATTAGAGATAGCGCGATAAATCAAAGTGAATTATCTGCAGGAGGCCCTGGCGCATGAATCTGTGCAGCGGGAACGACCTCGGTCCACCAGGGGCCGAGAAAACCACCGTCTCATGGGGCTGGACACTCAGGGTGAGGGAAATATCCAATATATATCTGGTGATATCTCGGGTGCTATTACAGATAGCGCAATAAATCAAAGTGCATTGTCAGAAGGAAGCCGTGGCGCATGAATCTGGGCAGCGGGAACGACCTTGGACCACCAGGGGCCGAGAAGACCACCGTCTCATGGGGCCGGCCACTCAGGGTCTGGGGAAAATCCAATATATATCTGGTGATATCTCGGGTGCTATTACAGATAGCGCAATAAATCAAAGTGCATTGTCTCTAGGAGGCCCTGGCGCATGATTCTGTGCAGCGGGAACGACGTCGGACCACCAGGGGCCGAGAAAATTACAGATTTTCGGTATCCGCCACCCAAAGTCATGTAAAAATCCAGCATATATATGGAGCTTTCTCGGGTGCTATTACAGATAGCGCAATAAATCAAAGTGCACTGTCTGTAGGAGGCCCTGGCGCATGAATCTGTGCAGCGGGAACGACGTCGGACCACCAGGGGCCGAGAAAATTACAGATTTTCGGTATCCGCCACCCAAAGTCATGTAAAAATCCAGCATATATATGGAGCTTTCTCGGGTGCTATTACAGATAGCGCAATAAATCAAAGTGCACTGTCTGTAGGAGGCCCTGGCGCATGAATCTGGGCAGCGGGAACGACCTCGGACCACCAGGGGCCGAGAAGACCACCGTCTCATGGGGCCGGACACTCAGGGTCAGGGGAAAATCCAATATATATCGGGTGATATCTCGGGTGCTATTACAGATAGCGCAATAAATCAAAGTGCATTGTCTGTAGGAGGCCCTGGCGCATGATTCTGTGCAGCGGGAACGACCTCGGACCACCAGCGGCCGAGAAAACAACCGTCTCATGGGGCCGGACACTCAGGGTCGGGGAAAAATCCAATATATGTCTGGTGATATCTCGGGTGCTATTACAGATAGCGCAATAAATCAAAATGCATTGTCTGTAGGAGGCCCTGGCGCATGAATCTGGCCAGCGGGAACGACCTCGGACCACCAGTGGCCGAGAAAATTACAGATATTCGGAATCCGTCACCCAAGGTCATGTAAAAATCCAGCATATATCTGGTGATATCTCGGGTGCTATTAGAGATAGCGCGATAAATCAAAGTGAATTATCTGCAGGAGGCCCTGGCGCATGAATGTGTGCAGCGGGAACGACCTCGGACCACCAGGGGCCGAGAAAACCGCAGTCTCATGGGGCCGGACACTCAGGGTCAGGGAAAAATCCAATATATATCTGGTGATATCTCGGGCGCTATTAGAGATAGCGCAATAAACCAAAGTGAATTATCTGCAGGAGGCCCTAGCGCATGAATCTGTGCAGCGGGAACGACATCGGTCCACCAGGGGCCGAGAAAACCACCGTCTCATGGGGCTGGACACTCAGGGTGAGGGAAATATCCAATATATATCTGTTGATATCTCGGGTGCCATTACAGATAGCGCAATAAATCAAAGTGCATTGTCTGTAGGAGGCCGTGGCGCATGAATCTGGGCAGCGGGAACGACCACGGACCACCAGGGGCCGAGAAGACCACCGTCTCATGGGGCCGGCCACTCAGGGTCTGGGGAAAATCCAATATATATCTGGTGATATCTCGGGTGCTATTAGAGATAGCGCAATAAATCAAAGTGCATTGTCTGTAGGAGGCCCTGGCGCATGATTCTGTGCAGCGGGAACGACGTCGGACCACCAGGGGCCGAGAAAATTACAGATTTTCGGTATCCGCCACCCAAAGTCATGTAAAAATCCAGCATATATATGGAGCTTTCTCGGGTGCTATTACAGATAGCGCAATAAATCAAAGTGCACTGTCTGTAGGAGGCCCTGGCGCATGAATCTGGGCAGCGGGAACGACCTCCGACCACCAGGGGCCGAGAAGACCACCGTCTCATGGGGCCGGACACTCAGGGTCAGGGGAAAATCCAATATATATCGGGTGATATCTCGGGTGCTATTACAGATAGCGCAATAAATCAAAGTGCATTGTCTGTAGGAGGCCCTGGCGCATGATTCTGTGCAGCGGGAACGACCTCGGACCACCAGCGGCCGAGAAAACAACCGTCTCATGGCGCCGGACACTCAGGGTCGGGGAAAAATCCAATATATATCTGGTGATATCTCGGGTGCTATTGCAGATAGCGCAATAAATCAAAGTGCATTGTCTGTAGGAGGCCCTGGCGCATGAGTCTGGCCAGCGGGAACGACCTCGGACCACCAGCGGCCGAGAAAACAACCGTCTCATGGGGCCGGACACTCAGGGTCGGGGAAAAATCCAATATATATCTGGTGATATCTCGGGTGCTATTAGAGATAGCGCAATAAATCAAAGTGCATTGTCTGTAGGAGGCCCTGTCGCATGATTCTGTGCAGCGGGAACGACGTCGGACCACCAGGGGCCGAGAAAATTACAGATTTTCGGTATCCGCCACCCAAAGTCATGTAAAAATCCAGCATATATATGGAGCTGTCTCGGGTACTATTACAGATAGCGCAATAAATCAAAGTGCACTGTCTGTAGGAGGCCCTGGCGCATGAATCTGGGCAGCGGGAACGACCTCGGACCACCAGGGGCCGAGAAAATCACCGTCTAACGGGGCCGGACACTCAGGCTCAGGGGAAAATCCAATATATATCTGGCGATATCTCGGGTGCTATTACAGATAGCGCAATAAATCAAAGTGCATGGTCTGTAGGAGACCCTGGCGCATGCATCTGGCCAGCGGAAACGACCTCGGACCACCAGGGGCCGAGAAAACCACAGTCTCATTGGTCCGGACACTCAGGGTCAGGGAAAAATCCAATATATATCTGGTGATATCTCGGGTGCTATTACAGATAGCGCAATAAATCAAAGTGCATTGTCTGTAGGAGGCACTGGCGAATGAATCTGTGCAGCAGGAACGACCTCGGACCACCAGTGGCCGAGAAAATTACAGATATTCGGAATCCGTCACCCAAGGTCATGTAAAAATCCAGCATATATCTGGTGATATCTCGGGTGCTATTAGAGATAGCGCGGTAAATCAAAGTGAATTATCTGCAGGAGGCCCTGGCGCATGAATGTGTGCAGCGGGAACGACCTCGGACCACCAGTGGCCGAGAAAATTACAGATATTCGGAATCCGTCACCCAAGGTCATGTAAAAATCCAGCATATATCTGGTGATATCTCGGGTGCTATTAGAGATAGCGCAATAAATCAAAGTGCATTGTCTGTAGGAGGCCCTGGCGCATGAGTCTGGCCAGCGGGAACGACCTCGGACCACCAGCGGCCGAGAAAACAACCGTCTCATGGGGCCGGACACTCAGGGTCGGGGAAAAATCCAATACATATCTGGTGATATCTCGGGTGCTATTAGAGATAGCGCAATAAATCAAAATGCATTGTCTGTAGGAGGCCCTGGCGCATGAATCTGGCCAGCGGGAACTACCTCGGGCCACCAGCGGCCAAGAAAACCACCGTCTCATGGGGCCGGACACTCAGGGTCGGGGAAAAATCCAATATATATCTGGTGATATCTCGGGTGCTATTAGAGATAGCGCAATAAATCAAAGTGCATTGTCTGTAGGACGCACTGGCGAATGAATCTGTGCAGCAGGAACGACCTCGGACCACCAGGGGCCGAGAAAATTACTGATATTCGGTATCCGTCACCCAAGGTCATGTAAAAATCCAGCATATATCTGGTGTTATCTCGGGTGCTATTAGAGATAGCGCAATAAGCCAAAGGGAATTATCTGCAGGAGGCCCTGGCGCATGCATCTGTGCAGCGGGAACGACCTAGGACCACCAGGGGCCGAGAAAACCACCGTCTCATGGGGCCGGACACTCAGGGTCAGGGGAAAATCCAATATATATCTGGTGATATCTCGGGTGCTATTACAGATAGCGCAATAAATCAAAGTGCGTTGTCTGTAGAAGGCCCTGGCGCATGGATCTGTGCAGCGGGAACGACCTCGGACCACTAGGGGCCGAGAAAACCACAGTCTCATGGGGCCGGACACTCAGGGCCAGGGGAAAATCCAATATATATCTGGTGATATCTCGGGTGCTATTACAGATAGCGCAATAAATCAAAGTACGTTGTCTGTAGGAGGCCCTGGCGCATGAATCTGTGCAGCGGGAACGACCTCGGACCACCAGGGTCCGAGAAAACCACCGTCTCATGGGGCCGCACACTCAGGGTCAGTGAAAAATCCAATATATATCTGGTGATATCTCGGGTGCTATTACAGATAGCCCAATAAATCAAAGTGCGTTGTCTGTAGAAGGCCCTGGCGCATGGATCTGTGCAGCGGGAACGACCTCGGACCACTAGGGGCCGAGAAAACCACAGTCTCATGGGGCCGGACACTCAGGGCCAGGGGAAAATCCAATATATATCTGGTGATATCTCGGGTGCTATTACAGATAGCGCAATAAATCAAAGTACGTTGTCTGTAGGAGGCCCTGGCGCATGAATCTGTGCAGCGGGAACGACCTCGGACCACCAGGGGCCGAGAAAACCACAGTCTCATTGGGCCGGACACTCAGGGTCAGGGAAAATCCAATATATATCTGGCGACATATCGGGTGCTATTAGGGATAGCGCAATAAACCAAAGTGAATTATGTGCCGGAGGCCCTGGCGCATCAATCTGTGCAGCAGGAACGACCTCGGATCACCAGGGTCCGAGAAAACCACCGTCTCATGGGGCTGGACACTCATGGTCGGGGAAAAATCCAATATATATCCGGTGATATCTCGGGTGCTATTAGAGATAGCGCGATAAATCAAAGTGCATTGCCTGCAGGAAGCCCTGGCTCATGATTCTGTGCAGCGGGAACGACCTCGGACCACCAGGGGCCGAGAAAATCACCTTCACCTGGAGCCGGACTGCCAGGGTCAGGGAAAAATCCAATATATATCTGGTGATATCTCGGGTGCTATTACAGATAGCGCAATAAATCAAAGTACGTTGTCTGTAGGAGGCCCTGGCGCATGAATCTGTGCAGCGGGAACGACCTCGGACCACCAGGGGCCGAGAAAACCACAGTCTCATTGGGCCGGACACTCAGGGTCAGGGAAAATCCAATATATATCTGGCGACATATCGGGTGCTATTAGGGATAGCGCAATAAACCAAAGTGAATTATGTGCCGGAGGCCCTGGCGCATCAATCTGTGCAGCAGGAACGACCTCGGATCACCAGGGTCCGAGAAAACCACCGTCTCATGGGGCTGGACACTCATGGTCGGGGAAAAATCCAATATATATCTGGTGGTATCTCGGGTGCTATTACAGATAGCGTAATAAATAAATGTGCATTGTCTGTAGGAGGCCCTGGCGCATGAATCTGTGCAGCGGGAACGACCTCGGACCACCAGGGGCCGAGAAAACCACAGTCTCATGGGGCCGGACACTCAGGGTTAGGGGAAAATCCAACATATATCTGGTGATATCTCGGGTTATATTACAGATAGCACAATAAATCAAAGTGCATTGTCTGTATTAGGACCCGGCGCATGAATCTGTGCAGCGGGAACGACCTCGGATCACCAGGGGCCGAGAAAACCACAGTCTCATGGGGCCGGACACTCAGAGTCAGGGGAAAATCCAATATATATCTGGTGATATCTCGGGTGCTATTAGAGATAGCGCAATAAACCAAAGTGTATTATCTGCAGGAGGCCCTGGCGCATGAATCTGTGCAACGGGAACGACCTCGGACCACCAGGGGCCGAGAAAACCACCGTCTCATGGGGCCGGACACTCAGGGTCAGTGAAAAATCCAATATATATCTGGTTATATCTCGAGTGCTATTACAGATAGCGCAATAAATCAGAGTGCATTGTCTGTAGGAGGCCCTGGCGCATGAATCTGTGTAGCGGGAACGACCTCGGACCACCAGAGGCCGAGAAAACCACAGTCTCATGGGTCCGGACGCTCAGGGTCAGGGGAAAATCCAACATATATCTGGTGATATCTCGGGTGCTATTACAGATAGCGCAATAAATCAAAGTGAATTGTCTGTAGGACGCCCTGGCGCATGAATCTGTGCAGCCGGAACGACCTCGGACCACCAGGGGCCGAGAAAATTACAGATATTCGGAATCCGTCACCCAAGGTCATGTAAAAATCCAGCAAATATCTGGTGATATCTCGGGTGCTATTAGAGACAGCGCAATAAACCAAAGTGCATTGTCTGTAGGAGGCCCAGCCGAATGAATCAGTGCAGCGGAAACGACCTCGGACCACCAGGGGCCGAGAAAATTACAGATATTCGGAATCCGTCACCCAAGGTCATGTAAAAATCCAGCATATATCTGGTGATATCTCGGGTGCTATTACAGATAGCCTAATAACCCAAAGTGCATTGTCTGTAGGAGGCCCTGGAGCATGAATCTGTGCAGAGGGAACGACCTCGGACCACTAGGGGCCGAGAAAACCACAGTCTCATGGGGTCGGACACTCAGGGTCAGGGAAGAATCCAATATATACCTGGTGATATCTCGGGTGCTATTAGAGATAGCGCAATAAACCAAAGTGAATAATCTGCAGGAGACCCTGGCGCATGAATCTGTGCAGCGGGAACGACCTCCGACCACCAGGGGCCGAGACAACAACCGTCTCATGGGGCCGGACACTCAGGGTCAGGGAAAAATCCAATATATTTCTGGTGATATCTCGGGTTATATTACAAATAGAACAATAAATCAAAGTGCATTGTCTGTAGGAGGCCCTGGCGCATGAATCTGTGCAGCGGGAACGACCTCGGACCACCAGGGGCCGAGTAAACCACCGTCTCATGGGGCCGGGCACTAAGGGTCAGGGAAAAATCTATCATATATCTGGTGATATCTCGGGTGCTATTACAGATAGCCCAAGAAATCAAAGTGCATTGTCTGTATTAGGCCCCGGCGCATGAATCTGTGCAGCGGGAACGTCCTCGGACCACCAGGGGCCGAGAAAACCACCGTCTCATGGGGCCGGACACTCAGGGTCAGGGAAAAATCCAATATATATCTGGTGATATCTCGGGTGCTATTACAGATAGCGCAATAAATCAGAGTGCATTGTCTGTAGGAGGCCCTGGCGCATGAATCTGTGTAGCGAGAACGACCTCGGACCACCAGAGGCCGAGAAAACCACAGTCTCATGGGTCCGGACGCTCAGGGTCAGGGGAAAATCCAACATATATCTGGTGATATCTCGGGTGCTATTACAGATAGCGCAATAAATCAAAGTGAATTGTCTGTAGGACGCCCTGGCGCATGAATCTGTGCAGCCGGAACGACCTCGAACCACCAGGGGCCGCGAAAACCACCGTCTCATGGGGCCTGACACTCAGGGTCAGTGAAAGATCCAATATATATCTGGTGGTATCTCGGGTGCTATTACAGATAGCGTAATAAATAAATGTGCATTGTCTGTAGGAGGCCCTGGAGCATGAACCTGTGCAGAGGGAACGACCTCGGACCACCAGGGGCCGAGAAAACCACAGTCTCATGGGGTCGGACACTCAGGGTCAGGGAAGAATCCAATATATACCTGGTGATATCTCGGGTGCTATTAGAGATAGCGCAATAAACCAAAGTGAATTATCTGCAGGAGACCCTGGCGCATGAATCTGTGCAGCGGGAACGACCACGGACCACCAGGGGCCGAGACAACAACCGTCTCATGGGGCCGGACACTCAGGGTCAAGGAAAAATCCAATATATTTCTGGTGATATCTCGGGTTATATTACAGTTAGAACAATAAATCAAAGTGCATTGTCTGTAGGAGGCCCTGGCGCATGAATCTGTGCAGCGGGAACGACCTCGGACCACCAGGGGCCGAGAAAACCACCGTCTCATGGGGCCGGACACTCAGGGTCAGGGAAAAATCCAATATATATCTGGTGATATCTCGGGTGCTATTACAGATAGCCCAAGAAATCAAAGTGCATTGTCTGTATTAGGCCCCGGCGCATGAATCTGTGCAGCGGGAACGACCTCGGACCACCAGGGGCCGAGAAAACCACCGTCTCATGGGGCCGGACACTCAGGGTCAGGGAAGAATCCAATATATATCGGGTGATATCTCGGGTGCTATTACAGATAGCGCAATAAATCAACGTGCATTGTCTGTAGGAGGCCCTGGAGCATGAATCTGTGCAGCGGGAACGACCTCGGACCACCAGGGGCCGAGAAAACCACAGTCTCATGGGGCCGGACACTCAGGGTCAGGGCAAAATCCAATATATATCTGGTGATATCTCGGATGCTATTACAGATAGCGCAATAAACCAAAGTGCTTTGTCTGTAGGAGGCTCTTGCGAATGAATCTGTACCGCAGGAACGACCTCGGACCACCAGTGGCCGAGAAAATTACAGATATTCGGAATCAGTCACCCAAGGTCATGTAAAAATCCAGCAAATATCTGGTGATATCTCGGGTGCTATTAGAGATAGCGCAATAAACCAAAGTGCATTGTCTGTAGGAGGCCCAGGCGAATGAATCTGTGCAGCGGAAACGACCTCGGACCACCAGTGGCCGAGAAAATTACAGATATTCGGAATCCGTCACCCAAGGTCATGTAAAAATCCAGCAAATATCTGGTGATATCTCGGGTGCTATTAGAGATAGCGCAATAAACCAAAGTGCATTGTCTGTAGGAGGTCCTGGCGCATGAATCCGGGCAGCGAGAACGACCTCGGACCACCAGGGGCCGAGAAAAACACCGACTCACGGGGCCGGACACTCAGGGTCAGGGGAAAATCCAATATATATCTGGTGATATCTCGGGTGCTATTACAGATAGCGCAATAAATCAAAGTGCATTGTCTGTAGGAGGCCCTGGCGCATGAATCTGTGCAGCGGGAACGACCTCGGACCACCAGGGGCCGAGAAAACCACCGTCTCATGGGGCCGGACACTCAGGGTCAGGGAAAAATCTATCATATATCTGGTGATATCTCGGGTGCTATTAGAGATAGCGCAATAAACCAAAGTGAATTATCTGCAGGAGGCCCTGGCGCATGAATCTGTGCAGCGGGAACGACCTCGGATTACCAGGGTCCGAGATAACCACCGTCTCATGGGGCCGGACACCCAGGGTCGGGGAAAAATCCAATATATATCTGGTGATATCTCGGGTGCTATTACAGATAGCGCAATAAATCAGAGTGCATTGTCTGTAGGAGGCCCTGGCGCATGAATCTGTGTAGCGGGAACGACCTCGGACCACCAGAGGCCGAGAAAACCACAGTCTCATGGGGCCGGACGCTCAGGGTCAGGGGAAAATCCAATATATATCTGGTGATATCTCGGGTGCTATTAGAGATAGCGCAATAAACCAAAGTGAATTATCTGCAGGAGGCCCTGGCGCATGAATCTGTGCAACGGGAACGACCTCGGACCACCAGGGGCCGAGAAAACCGCAGCCTCATGGGGCCGGACACTCAGGGTCAGGCGAAAATCCAACATATATCTGGTGATATCTCGGGTGCTATTACAGATAGCGCAATAAATCAAAGTGAATTGTCTGTAGGAGGCCCTGGCGCATGAATCTGTGCAGCCGGAACGACCTCGAACCACCAGGGGCCGCGAAAACCACCGTCTCATGGGGCCGGACACTCAGGGTCAGTGAAAGATCCAATATATATCTGGTGGTATCTCGGGTGCTATTACAGATAGCGTAATAAATAAATGTGCATTGTCTGTAGGAGGCCCTGGCGCATGAATCTGTGCAGAGGGAACGACCTCGGACGACCAGGGGCCGAGAAAACCACCGTCTCATGGGGCCGGACACTCAGGGTCAGGGAAGAATCCATTATATATCTGGTGATATCTCGGGTGCTATTACAGATAGCCCAAGAAATGAAAGTGCATTGTCTGTATTTGGACCCGGCGCATGAATCTGTGCAGCGGGAACGACCTCGGATCACCAGGGGCCGAGAAAACCACCGTCTCATGGGGCCGGACACTCAGGGTCAGTGAAAAATCCAATATATATCTGGTGATATCTCGGGTTATATTACAGATAGCGCAATAAATCAAAGTGCATTGTCTGTAGGAGACCCTGGCGCATGAATCTGTGCAGCGGGAACGACCTCGGACCACCAGGGGCCGAGACAACAACCGTCTAATGGGGCCGGACACTCAGGGTCAGGGAAAAATCCAATATATTTCTGGTGATATCTCGGGTTATATTACAGATAGAACAATAAATCAAAGTGCATTGTCTGTAGGAGGCCCTGGCGCATGAATCTGTGCAGCGGGAACGACCTCGGACCACCAGGGGCCGAGAAAACCACCGTCTCATGGGGCCGGACACTCAGGGTCAGGGAAAAATCCAATATATATCTGGTGATATCTCGGGTGCTATTACAGATACCCGAAGAAATCAAAGTGCATTGTCTGTAGGAGGCTCAGGCGAATGAATCTGTGCAGCGGGAACGACCTCGGACCACCAGGGGCCGAGAAAACCACAGTCTCATGGGGCCGGACACTCAGGGTCAGGGGAAAATCCAATATATATCTGGTGATATCTCGGGTGCTATTACAGATAGCGCAATAAACCAAAGTGCATTGACTGTAGGAGGCTCTTGCGAATGAATCTGTACCGCAGGAACGACCTCGGACCACCAGTGGCCGAGAAAATTACAGATATTCGGAATCCGTCACCCAAGGTCATGTAAAAAACCAGCAAATATCTGGTGATATCTCGGGTGCTATTAGAGATAGCGCAATAAACCAAAGTGCATTGTCTGTAGGAGGCCCTGGCGCATGAATCTGGGCAGCGGGAACTACCTCGGACCACCAGGGACCGAGAAAATCACCGTCTCATGGAGCCGGACACTCAGGGTGAGGGAAAAATCCAATATATATCTGGTGATATCTCGGGTGCTATTACAGATAGCCCAAGAAATCAAAGTGCATTGTCTGTATTAGGCCCCGGTGCATGAATCTGTGCAGCGGGAACGACCTCGGACCACCAGGGGCCGAGAAAACCACCGTCTCATGGGGCCGGACACTCATGGTCAGGGAAAAATCCAATATATATCTGGTGATATCTCGGGTGCTATTACAGATAGCGCAATAAATCAAAGTGCATTGTCTGCAGGAGGCCCTAGCGCATGAATCTGTGCAGCGGGAACGACCTCGGACCACCAGGGGCCGAGAAAACCACAGTCTCATGGGGCCGGACACTCATGGTCAGGGGAAAATCCAATATATATCTGGTGATATCTCGGGTGCTATTAGAGATAGCGCAATAAATCAAAGTGAATTATCTGCAGGACGCCCTGGCGCATGAATCTGTGCAGCGGGAACGACCTCGGACCACCAGGGGCCGAGACAACAACCGTCTCATGGGGCCGGACACTCAGGGTCAGGGAAAAATCCAAAATATTTCTGGTGATATCTCGGGTTATATTACAGATAGAACAATAAATCAGAGTGCATTGTCTGTAGGAGGCCCTGGCGCATGAATCTGTGCAGCGGGAACGACCTGGGACCACCAGGGGCCGAGAAAACCACCGACACATGGGGCCGGACACTCAGGGTCAGGGAAATATCCAATATATATCGGGTGATATCTCGGGTGCTAGTAGAGATAGCGCAATAAACCAAAGTGAATTATCTGCAGGAGGCCCTGGCGCATGAATCTGTGCTTCGGGAACGACCTCGAACCACCAGGGGCCGAGAAAACCACCGTCTCATGGGGCCGGACAGTCAGGGACAGGGAAAAATCCAATATATTTCTGGTGTTATCTCGGGTGCTATTACAGATAGCCCAAGAAATCAAAGTGCATTGTCTGTATTTGGACCCGGCGCATGAATCTGTGCAGCGGGAACGACCTCGGATCACCAGGGGCCGAGAAAACCACCGTCTCATGGGGCCGGACACTCAGGGTCAGTGAAAAATCCAATATATATCTGGTGATATCTCGGGTGCTATTACAGATAGCGCAATAAATCAAAGTGCATTGTCTGTAGGAGACCCTGGCGCATGAATCTGTGCAGCGGGAACGACCTCGGACCACCAGGGGCCGAGACAACAACCGTCTAATGGGGCCGGACACTCAGGGTCAGGGAAAAATCCAATATATTTCTCGTGATATCTCGGGTTATATTACAGATAGAACAATAAATCAAAGTGCATTGTCTGTAGGAGGCCCTGGCACATGAGTCTGTGCAGCGGGAACGACCTCGGACCACCAGGGGCCGAGAAAACCACCGTCTCATGGGGCCGGACACTCAGGGACAGGGAAATATCCAATATATATCTGGTGATATCTCGGGTGCTATTACAGATAGCCGAAGAAATCAAAGTGCATTGTCTGTATTAGGCCCCGGCGCATGAATCTGTGCAGCGGGAACGACCTCGGACCACCAGGGGCCGAGAAAACCACCGTCTCATGGGGCCGGACACTCAGGGTCAGGGAAGAATCCAATATATATCTGGTGATATCTCGGGTGCTATTACAGATAGCGCAATAAATCAAAGTGCATTGTCTGTAGGAGGCTCAGGCGAATGAATCTGTGCAGCGGGAACGACCTCGGACCACCAGGGGCCGAGAAAACCACAGTCTCATGGGGCCGGACACTCAGGGTCAGGGGAAAATCCAATATATATCTGGTGATATCTCGGGTGCTATTACAGATAGCGCAATAAACCAAAGTGCATTGACTGTAGGAGGCTCTTGCGAATGAATCTGTACCGCAGGAACGACCTCGGACCACCAGTGGCCGAGAAAATTACAGATATTCGGAATCCGTCACCCAAGGTCATGTAAAAATCCAGCAAATATCTGGTGATATCTCGGGTGCTATTAGAGATAGCATAATAAACCAAAGTGCATTGTCTGTAGGAGGCCCTGGCGCATGAATCTGGGCAGCGGGAACTACCTCGGACCACCAGGGACCGAGAAAATCACCGTCTCATGGAGCCGGACACTCAGGGTGAGGGAAAAATCCAATATATATCTGGTGATATCTCGGGTGCTATTACAGATAGCCCAAGAAATCAAAGTGCATTGTCTGTATTAGGCCCCGGTGCATGAATCTGTGCAGCGGGAACGACCTCGGACCACCAGGGGCCGAGAAAACCACCGTCTCATGGGGCCGGACACTCATGGTCAGGGAAAAATCCAATATATATCTGGTGATATCTCGGGTGCTATTACAGATAGCGCAATAAATCAAAGTGCATTGTCTGCAGGAGGCCCTAGCGCATGAATCTGTGCAGCGGGAACGACCTCGGACCACCAGGGGCCGAGAAAACCACAGTCTCATGGGGCCGGACACTCATGGTCAGGGGAAAATCCAATATATATCTGGTGATATCTCGGGTGCTATTAGAGATAGCGCAATAAATCAAACTGAATTATCTGCAGGACGCCCTGGCGCATGAATCTGTGCAGCGGGAACGACCTCGGACCACCAGGGGCCGAGAAAACCACCGTCTCATGGGGCCGGACACTCAGGGTCAGTGAAAAATCCAATATATATCTGGTTATATCTCGAGTGCTATTACAGATAGCGCAATAAATCAAAGTGCGTTGTCTGTAGGAGGACCTTGCGCATGAATCTGTGCAGCGGGAACTACCTCGGACCACCAGGGGCCGAGAAAACCACCGTCTCATGGGGCCGGACAGTCAGGGTCAGGGAAAAATCCAATATATTTCTGGTGTTATCTCGGGTGCTATTACAGATAGCCCAAGAAATCAAAGTGCATTGTCTGTAGGAGGCCCTGGCGCATGAATCTGTGCAGCGGGAACGACCTGGGACCACCAGGGGCCGAGAAAACCACCGACTCATGGGGCCGGACACTCAGGGTCAGGGAAATATCCAATATATATCGGGTGATATCTCGGGTGCTAGTAGAGATAGCGCTATAAACCAAAGTGAATTATCTGCAGGAGGCCCTGGCGCATGAATCTGTGCTTCGGGAACGACCTCGAACCACCAGGGGCCGAGAAAACCACCGTCTCATGGGGCCGGACAGTCAGGGTCAGGGAAAAATCCAATATATTTCTGGTGTTATCTCGGGTGCTATTACAGATAGCCCAAGAAATCAAAGTGCATTGTCTGTATTAGGCCCCGGTGCATGAATCTGTGCAGCGGGAACGACCTCGGACCACCAGGGGCCGAGAAAACCACCGTCTCATGGGGCCGGACACTCAGGGTCAGGGAAAAATCCAATATATATCTGGTGATATCTCGGGTGCTATTACAGATAGCGCAATAAATCAGAGTGCATTGTCTGTAGGAGGCCCTGGCGCATGAATCTGTGTAAAGGGAACGACCTCGGACCACCAGAGGCCGAGAAAACCACAGTCTCATGGGGCCGGACACTCAGGGTCAGTGAAAGATCCAATATATATCTGGTGGTATCTCGGGTGCTATTACAGATAGCGTAATAAATAAATGTGCATTGTCTGTAGGAGGCCCTGGCGCATGAATCTGTGCAGCGGGAACGACCTCGGACCACCAGGGACCGAGAAAACCACAGTCCCATGGGGCCGGACACTCAGGGTCAGGGGAAAATCCAACATATATCTGGTGATATCTCGGGTTATATTACAGATAGCACAATAAATCAAAGTGCATTGTCTGTATTAGGACCCGGCGCATGAATCTGTGCAGCGGGAACGACCTCGGATCACCAGGGGCCGAGAAAACCACCGTCTCATGGGGCCGGACACTCAGGGTCAGTGAAAAATCCAATATATATCTGGTGATATCTCGGGTGCTATTACAGATAGCGCAATAAATCAAAGTGCATTGTCTGTAGGAGGCCCTGGCGCATGAATCTGTGCAGCGGGAACGACCTCGGACCACCAGGGGCCGAGAAAACCACAGTCTCATGGGGCCGGACACTCAGGGTCAGGGGAAAATCCAATATATATCTGGTGATATCTCCGGTGCTATTAGAGATAGCGCAATAAACCAAAGTGTATTATCTGCAGGAGGCCCTGGCGCATGAATCTGTGCAACGGGAACGACCTCGGACCACCAGGGGCCGAGAAAACCACCGTCTCATGGGGCCGGACACTCAGGGTCAGTGAAAAATCCAATATATATCTGGTTATATCTCGAGTGCTATTACAGATAGCGCAATAAATCAAAGTGCGTTGTCTGTAGGAGGACCTTGCGCATGAATCTGTGCAGCGGGAACTACCTCGGACCACCAGGGGCCGAGAAAACCACCGTCTCATGGGGCCGGACAGTCAGGGTCAGGGAAAAATCCAATATATTTCTGGTGATATCTCGGGTTATATTACAGATAGAACAATAAATCAAAGTGCATTGTTTGTAGGAGGCCCTGGTGCATGAATCTGTGCAGCGGGGACGACCTGGGACCACCAGGGGCCGAGAAAACCACCGACACATGGGGCCGGACAATCAGGGTCAGGGAAATGTCCAATATATATCGGGTGATATCTCAGGTGCTAGTAGAGATAGCGCAATAAACCAAAGTGAATTATCTGCAGGAGGCCCTGGCGCATGAATCTGTGCAGCGGGAACGACCTCGAACCACCAGGGGCCGAGAAAACCACCGTCTCATGGGGCCGGACACTCAGGCTCAGGGAAAAATCCAATATATATCTGGTGATATCTCGGGTGCTATTACAGATAGCCCAAGAAATCAAAGTGCATTGTCTGTATTAGGCCCCGGTGCATGAATCTGTGCAGCGGGAACGACCTCGGACCACCAGGGGCCGAGAAAACCACCGTCTCATGGGGCCGGACACTCAGGGTCAGGGAAAAATCCAATATATATCTGGTGATATCTCAGGTGCTATTACAGATAGCGCAATAAATCAAAGTGAATTGTCTGTAGGAGGCCCTGGCGCATGAATCTGTGCAGCCGGAACGACCTCGAACCACCAGGGGCCGCGAAAACCACCGTCTCATAGGGCCGGACACACAGGGTCAGTGAAAGATCCAATATATATCTGGTGGTATCTCGGGTGCTATTACAGATAGCGTAATAAATAAATGTGCATTGTCTGTAGGAGGCCCTGGCGCATGAATCTGTGCAGAGGGAACGACCTCGGACCACCAGGGGCCGAGAAAACCACCGTCTCATGGGGCCGGACACTCAGGGTCAGGGAAGAATCCATTATATATCTGATGATATATCGGGTGCTATTACAGATAGCGCAATAAATCAAAGTGCATTGTCTGTAGGAGGCCCTGGCGCATGAATCTGTGCAGCGGGAACGACCTCGGAACACCAGGGACCGAGAAAACCACAGTCTCATGGGGCCGGACACTCAGGGTCAGGGGAAAATCCAATATATATCTGGTGATATCTCGGGTGCTATTACAGATAGCGCAATAAATCAAAGTGCATTGTCTGTAGGAGGCCCTGGCGCATGAATCTGTGCAGCGGGAACGACCTCGGACCACCAGGGGCCGAGAAAACCACAGTCTCATGGGGCCGGACACTCAGGGTCAGGGGAAAATCCAATATATATCTGGTGATATCTCGGGTGCTATTAGAGATAGCGCAATAAACCAAAGTGTATTATCTGCAGGAGGCCCTGGCGCATGAATCTGTGCAACGGGAACGACCTCGGACCACCAGGGGCCGAGAAAACCACCGTCTCATGGGGCCGGACACTCAGGGTCAGTGAAAAATCCAATATATACCTGGTTATATCTCGAGTGCTATTACAGATAGCGCAATAAATCAAAGTGCATTGTCTGTAGGAGGACCTTGCGCATGAATCTGTGCAGCGGGATCTACCTCGGACCACCAGGGGCCGAGAAAACCACAGTCTCATGGGGTCGGACACTCAGGGTCAGGGAAGAATCCAATATATACCTGGTGATATCTCGGGTGCTATTAGAGATAGCGCAATAAACCAAAGTGAATTATCTGCAGGAGACCCTGGCGCATGAATCTGTGCAGCGGGAACGACCTCGGACCACCAGGGGCCGAGACAACAACCGTCTCATGGGGCCGGACACTCAGGGTCAGGGAAAAATCCAATATATTTCTGGTGATATCTCGGGTTATATTACAGATAGAACAATAAATCAAAGTGCATTGTCTGTAGGAGGCCCAGGCGAATGAATCTGTGCAGCGGAAACGACCTCGGACCACCAGGGGCCGAGAAAATTACAGATATTCGGAATCCGTCACCCAAGGTCATATAAAAATCCAGCATATATCTGGTGATATCTCGGGTGCTATTACAGATAGCCTAATAACCCAAAGTGCATTGTCTGTAGGTGGCCCTGGCGCATGAATCTGGGCAGCGGGAACGACCTCGGACCACCAGGGACCGAGAAAATCACCGTCTCATGGAGCCGGACACTCAGGGTCAGGGAAAAATCCAATATATATCTGGTGATATCTCGGGTGCTATTACAGATAGCGCAATAAATCAAAGTGCATTGTCTGTAGGAGGCCCTGGCGCATGAATCTGTGCAGCGGGAACGACCTCGGACCACCAGGGGCCGAGAAAACCACCGTCTCATGGGGCCGGACACTCAGGGTCAGGGAAAAATCTATCATATATCTGGTGATATCTCGGGTGCTATTACAGATAGCGCAATAAATCAGAGTGCATTGTCTGTAGGAGGCCCTGGCGCATGAATCTGTGTAGCGGGAACGACCTCGGACCACCAGAGGCCGAGAAAACCACAGTCTCATGGGGCCGGACGCTCAGGGTCAGGGGAAAATCCAATATATATCTGGTGATATCTCGGGTGCTATTAGAGATAGCGCAATAAACCAAAGTGAATTATCTGCAGGAGGCCCTGGCGCATGAATCTGTGCAACGGGAACGACCTCGGACCACCAGGGGCCGAGAAAACCACCGTCTCATGGGGCCGGACACTCAGGGTCAGTGAAAAATCCAATATATATCTGGTGATATCTCGGGTGCTATTACAGATAGCGCAATATATCAAAGTGCATTGTCTGTAGGAGACCCTGGCGCATGAATCTGTGCAGCGGGAACGACCTCGGACCACCAGGGGCCGAGAAAACGACCGTCTCATGGGGCCGGACACTCAGGGTCAGGGAAAAATCCAATATATATCTGGTGATATCTCGGGTGCTATTACAGATATCGCAATAAACCAAAGTGCACTGTCTGTAGGAGGCCCTGGCGCATGAATCTGGGCAGCGGGAACGACCTCGGACCACCAGGGGCCGAGAAAACCACCGTCTCATGGGTCCGGACACTCAGGGTCAGGGGAAAATCCAATATATATCTGGTGATATCTCGGGTGATATTAGAGATAGCGCAATAAACCAAAGTGAATTATCTGAAGGAGGCCCTGGCGCGTGCATCTGTGCAGCGGGAACGACCTCGGACCACCAGGGGCCGAGAAAACCACCGTCTCATGGGGCCGGACACTCAGGGTCAGGGAAAAATCCAATATATATCTGGTGATATCTCGGGTGCTATTACAGATAGCCGAAGAAATCAAAGTGCATTGTCTGTATTAGGCCCCGGCGCATGAATCTGTGCAGCGGGAACGACCTCGGACCACCAGGGGCCGAGAAAACCACCGTCTCATGGGGCCGGACACTCAGGGTCAGGGAAGAATCCAATATATATCTGGTGATATCTCGGGTGCTATTACAGATAGCGCAATAAATCAAAGTGCATTGTCTGTAGGAGGCTCAGGCGAATGAATCTGTGCAGCGGGAACGACCTCGGACCACCAGGGGCCGAGAAAACCACAGTCTCATGGGGCCGGACACTCAGGGTCAGGGGAAAATCCAATATATATCTGGTGATATCTCGGGTGCTATTACAGATAGCGCAATAAACCAAAGTGCATTGACTGTAGGAGGCTCTTGCGAATGAATCTGTACCGCAGGAACGACCTCGGACCACCAGTGGCCGAGAAAATTACAGATATTCGGAATCCGTCACCCAAGGTCATGTAAAAATCCAGCAAATATCTGGTGATATCTCGGGTGCTATTAGAGATAGCGCAATAAACCAAAGTGCATTGTCTGTAGGAGGCCCTGGCGCATGAATCTGTGCAGCGGGAACGACCTCGGACCACCAGGGGCCGAGAAAACCGCAGTCTCATGGGGCCGGACACTCAGGGTCAGGGAAAAATCCAATATATATCTGTTGATATCTCGGGCGCTATTAGAGATAGCGCAATAAACCAAAGTGAATTATCTGCAGGAGGCCCTTGCGCATGAATCTGTGCAGCGGGAACGACCTCGGACCACCAGGGGCCGAGAAAACCACCGTCTCGTGGGGCCGGACACTCAGGGTCAGGGAAAAATCCAATATATATCTGGTGATATCTCGGGTGCTATTAGAGATAGCGCAATAAACCAAAGTGAGTTATCTGCAGGAGGCCCTGGCGCCTGAAGCTGTGCAGCGGGCACGACCTCGGACCACCAGGGGCCGAGGAAAGCACCGTCTCGAGGGGGCCGGACACTCTGGGCCAGGGAAAAATCCAATATATATGTGGTGATATCTCGAGTGCTATTACAGATAACGCAATAAATCACAGTGCATTGTCTGTAGGAGGCCCTGGCGCATGAATCTGGCCAGCGGGAACGACCTCGGACCACCAGCGGCCGAGAAAACCACCGTCTCATGGGGCCGGACACTCAGGGTCGGGGAAAAATCCAATATACATCTGGTGATATCTCGGGTGCTATTAGAGATAGCGCAATAAAACAAAGTTAATTGTCTGCAGGAGGCCCTGGCGCATGAATGTGTGCAGCGGGAACGACCACGGACCACCAGGGGCCGAGAAAACCGCAGTCTCATGGGGCCGGACACTCAGGGTCAGGGGAAAATCCAATATATATCTGGTGATATCTCGGGTGCTATTACAGATAGAGCAATAAATCAAAGTGCATTGTCTGTAGGAGGCCCTGGCGCATGAATCTGTGCAGCAGGCACGACCTAGGACCACCAGGGGCCGAGAAAACTACAGTCTCATGGTGCCGCAAACTCAGGGTCAGGGGAAAATCCAATATATATCTGGTGATATCTCGGGTGCTATTAGAGATAGCGCAATAAACCAAGGTGAATTATCTGCAGGAGGCCCTGGCGCATGAATCTGTGCAACGGGAACGACCCCGGACCACCAGGGGCCGAGAAAACGACAGTTTCAAGGGGCCGGACACTCAGGGTCAGGGGAAAATCCAATATATATCTGGTGATATCTCGGGTGCTATTACAGATAGCGCAATAAATCAAAGTGCATTGTCTGTAGGAGGCCCTGGCGCATGAATCTGTGCAGCGGGAACGACCTCGGACCACCAGGGGCCGAGAAAACCACAGTCTCATGGGGCCGGACACTCAGGGTCAGGGGAAAATCCAATATATATCTGGTGATATCTCGGGTGCTATTACAGATAGAGCAATAAATCAAAGTGCATTGTCTGTAGGAGGCCCTGGCGCATGAATCTGTGCAGCGGGAACAACCTCGGACCACCAGGGGCCGAGAAAACCGCAGTCTCATGGGGCCGGACACTCAGGGTCAGGGAAAAATCCAATATATATCTGGTGATATCTCGGGCGCTATTAGAGATAGCGCAATAAGCCAAAGGGAGTTATCTGCAGGAGGCCCTGGCGCATGCATCAGTGCAGCGGGAACGACCTAGGACCACCAGGGGCCCAGAAAACCACAGTCTCATGGGGCCGGACACTCAGGGTCAGTGAAAAATCCAATATATATCTGGTGATATCTCGGGTCCTATTACAGATAGCGCAATAAATCAAAGTGCATTACCTGTAGGAGGGCCTGGCGCATGAATCTGTGCAGCGGGAACGTCCTCGGACCTCCAGGGGCCGAGAAAACCACAGTCTCATGGTGCCGCACACTCAGGGTCAGGGGAAAATCCAATATATATCTGGTGATATCTCGGGTGCTATTACAGATAGCGCAATAAATCAAAGTGCATTGTCTATAGGAGACGCTGGCGCATGAATCTGTGCAGCGGGAACGACCTCGGACCACCAGGGGCCGAGAAAACGACCGTCTCATGGGGCCGGACGCTCAGGGTCAGTGAAAAATCCAATATATATCTGGTGATATCTCGGCTGCTATTACAGATAGCGCAATAAATCAAAGTGCATTGTCTGTAGGAGGCCCTGGCGCATGAATCTGTGCAGAGGGAACGACCTCGGAGCACCAGGGGCGAGACAACCACCTTCTCATGGGGCCGGACACTCAGGGTCAGGTAAAAATCCAATATATATCTGGTGATATCTCGGGTCCTATTACAGATAGCGCAATAAATCAAAGTGCATTACCTGTAGGAGGGCCTGGCGCATGAATCTGTGCAACGGGAACGACCTCGGACCACCAGGGGCCGAAAAAACCACAGTCTCATGGGGCCGGACACTCAGGGTCAGGGAAAAATCCAATATATATCTGGTGATATCTCGGGTGCTATTACAGATAGCGCAATAAATCAAAGTGCATTGTCTGTAGGAGGCCCTGGCGCATGAATCTGTGCAGCGGGAACGACCTCGGACCACCAGGGGCCGTGAAAACCACAGTCTCATGGGGCCGGACACTCAGGGTCAGGGGAAAATCCAATATATATCTGGTGATATCTCGGGTGCGATTAAAGATAGCGCAATAAACTAAAGTGAATTATCTGCAGAAGGCCCTGGCGCATGAATGTGTGCAGCGGGAACGACCTCGGACCACCAGGGGCCGTGAAAACCACAGTCTCATGGGGCCGGACACTCAGGGTCAGGGGAAAATCCAATATATATCTGGTGATATCTCGGGTGCTATTAAAGATAGCGCAATAAATCAAAGTGAATTATCTGCAGGAGGCCCTGGCGCAAGAATCTGTGCAGCGGGAACGACCTCGGACCACCAGGGGCCGAGACAACAACCGTCTCATGGGGCCGGACACTCAGGGTCAGGGAAAAATCCACTATATATCTGATGATATCTTGGGTGCTATTAGAGATAGCGCAATAAACCAAAGTGAGTTATCTGCAGGAGGCCCTGGCGCCTGAAGCTGGGCAGCGGGAACGACCTCGGACCACCAGGGGCCGAGAAAACCACAGTCTCATGGGGCCGGACACTCAGGGTCAGGGAAAAATCCAATATATATCTGGTGATATCTCGGGTGCTATTACAGATACCGCAATAAATCAAATTGCATTGTCTGTAGGAGGCCCTGGCGCATAAATGTGGACAGCGGGAACGACCTCGGACCATCACGGGCCGAGAAAAGCACCGTCTCATGGGGCCGGACACTCAGGGTCAGGGGAAAATCCAATATTTATCTGGTGATATCTTGGGTGCTATTACAGATAGCGCAATAAATCAAAGTGCATTGTCTGTAGGAGGCCCTGGCGCATGAATCTGTGCAGCGGGAACGACCTCGGACCACCAGGGGCCGAGAAAACCACAGTCTCATGGGGCCGGACACTCAGGGTCAGGGAAAAATTCAATATATATCTGGTGATATCTTGGGTGCTATTAGAGATAGCGCAATAAACCAAAGTGAGTTATCTGCAGGAGGCCCTGGCGCATGAATCTGTGCAACGGGAACGACCTCGGACCACCAGGGGCCGAAAAAACCACAGTCTCATGGGGCCGGACACTCAGGGTCAGGGAAAAATCCAATATATATCTGGTGATATCTCGGGTGCTATTACAGATAGCGCAATAAATCAAAGTGCATTGTCTGTAGGAGGCCCTGGCGCATGAATCTGTGCAGCGGGAACGACCTCGGACCACCAGGGGCCGTGAAAACCACAGTCTCATGGGGCCGGACACTCAGGGTCAGGGGAAAATCCAATATATATCTGGTGATATCTCGGGTGCTATTAAAGATAGCGCAATAAACTAAAGTGAATTATCTGCAGGAGGCCCTGGCGCATGAATGTGTGCAGCGGGAACGACCTCGGACCACCAGGGGCCGAGAAAACCGCAGTCTCATGGGGCCGGACACTCAGGGTCAGGGAAAAATCCAATATATATCTGGTGATATCTCGGGCGCTATTAGAGATAGCGCAATAAGCCAAAGGGAATTATCTGCAGGAGGCCCTGGCGCATGCATCTGTGCAGCGGGAACGACCTAGGACCACCAGGGACCGAGAAAACCACCGTCTCATGGGGCCGGACACTCAGGGTCAGGGAAAAATCCAATATATATCTGGTGATATCTCGGGTGCTATTAGAGATAGCGCAATAAACGAAAGTGAATTATCTGCAGGAGGCCCTGGCGCATGAATTTGTGCAGCGGGAACGACCGCGGACCACCAGGGGCCGAGAAAACCACCGTCTCATGGGGTCGGACACTCTGGGTCAGCGAAAAATCCAATATATATGTGGTGATATCTCGGGTGCTATTACAGATAGCGCAATAAATCAAAGTGCATTGTCTGTAGGAGGCCCTGGCGCATGAATCTGTGCAGCGGGAACGACCTCGGACCACCAGGGGCCGAAAAATCCACAGTCTCATGGGGCCGGACACTCAGGGTCAGGGAAAAATCCAATATATATCTGGTGATATCTTGGGTGCTATTAGAGATAGCGTAATAAACCAAAGTGAATTATCTGCAGGAGGCCCTGGCGCAAGAATCTGTGCAGCGGGAACGACCTCGGACCACCAGGGGCCGAGACAACAACCGTCTCATGGGGCCGGACACTCAGGGTCAGGGAAAAATCCAATATATATCTGATGATATCTCGGGTGCTATTACAGATACCGCAATAAATCAAATTGCATTGTCTGTAGGAGGCCCTGGCGCATAAATGTGGACAGCGGGAACGACCTCGGACCATCAGGGGCCGAGAAAAGCACCGTCTCATGGGGCCGGACACTCAGGGTCAGGGGAAAATCCAATATTTATCTGGTGATATCTTGGGTGCTATTACAGATAGCGCAATAAATCAAAGTGCATTGTCTGTAGGAGGCCGTGGCGCATGAATCTGTGCAGCGGGAACGACCTCGGACCACCAGGGGCCGAGAAAACCACAGTCTCATGGGGCCGGACACTCAGGGTCAGGGAAAAATTCAATATATATGTGGTGATATCTCGGGTGCTATTACAGATAGCGCAATAAATCAAAGTGAATTATCTGCAGGAGGCCCTGGCGCAAGAATCTGTGCAGCGGGAACGACCTCGGACCACCAGGGGCCGAGACAACAACCGTCTCATGGGGCCGGACACTCAGGGTCAGGGAAAAATCCAATATATATCTGATGATATCTTGGGTGCTATTAGAGATAGCGCAATAAACCAAAGTGAGTTATCTGCAGGAGGCCCTGGCGCCTGAAGCTGGGCAGCGGGAACGACCTCGGACCACCAGGGGCCGAGAAAACCACAGTCTCATGGGGCCGGACACTCAGGGTCAGGGGAAAATCCAATATATATCTGGTGATATCTCGGGTGCTATTAGAGATAGCGCAATAAACCATAGTGAATTATCTGCAGGAGGCCCTGGCGCATGAATGTGTCCAGCGGGAACGACCACGGACCACCAGGAGCCGAGAAAACCGCAGTCTCATGGGGCCGGACACTCAGGGTCAGGGAAAAATCCAATATATATCTGTTGATATCTCGGGCGCTATTAGAGATAGCGCAATAAACCAAAGTGAATTATCTGCAGGAGGCCCTGGCGCATGAATCTGTGCAGCGGGAACGACCTCGGACCACCAGGGGCCGAGAAAACCACCGTCTCATGGGGCCGGACACTCAGGGTCAGGGAAAAATCCAATATATATCTGGTGATATCTCGGGTGCTATTAGAGATAGCGCAATAAACCATAGTGAATTATCTGCAGGAGGCCCTGGCGCATGAATGTGTCCAGCGGGAACGACCACGGACCACCAGGAGCCGAGAAAACCGCAGTCTCATGGGGCCTAACACTCAGGGTCAGGGAAAAATCCAATATATATCTGTTGATATCTCGGGCGCTATTAGAGATAGCGCAATAAACCAAAGTGAATTATCTGCAGGAGGCCCTGGCGCATGAATCTGTGCAGCGGGAACGACCTCGGACCACCAGGGGCCGAGAAAACCACCGTCTCATGGGCCGGACACTCAGGGTCAGGGAAAAATCCAATATATATCTGGTGATATCTCGGGTGCTATTACAGATAGCGCAATAAATCAAAGTGCATTGTCTGTAGGAGGCCCTGGCGCATGAATCTGTGAAGCGGCAACGACCTCGGACCACCAGGGGCCGAAAAAACCACAGTCTCATGGGGCCGGACACTCAGGGTCAGGGGAAAATCCAGTATATATCTGTTGATATCTCGGGTGCTATGAGAGGTAGCGCAATAAACCAAAGTGAATTATCTGCAGGAGGCCCTGGCGCATGAATCTGTGCAACGGTAACGACCTCGGACCACCAGGGGTCGAAAAAACAACAGTCTCATGGGGCCGGACACTCAGGGTCAGGGAAAAATCCAATATATATCTGGTGATATCTCGGGTGCTATTACAGATAGCGCAATAAATCAAAGTGCATTGTCTGTAGGAGGCCCTGGCGCATGAATCTGTGCAGCGGGAACGACCTCGGACCACCAGGGGCCGAGAAAACCACAGTCTCATGGGGCCGGACAATCAGGGTCAGGGGAAAATCCAATATATATCTGGTGATATCTCGGGTGCTATTACAGATAGCGCAATAAATCAAAGTGCATTGTCTGTAGGAGGCCCTGGCGCATGAATCTGTGCAGCGGGAACGACCTCGGACCACCAGGGGCCGAGAAAACCACAGTCTCATGGGGCCGGACACTCAGGGTCAGGGCAAAATCCAATATATATCTGGTGATATCTCGGGTGCTATTAGAGATAGCGCAATAAACCATAGTGAATTATCTGTAGGAGGCCCTGGCGCATGAATGTGTGCAGCGGGAACGCCCTCGGACCACCAGGGGCCGAGAAAACCGCAGTCTCATGGGGCCGGACACTCAGGGTCAGGGAAAAATCCAATATATATCTGTTGATATCTCGGGCGCTATTAGAGATAGCGCAATAATCCAAAGTGAATTATCTGCAGGAGGACCTGGCGCATGAAGCTGTGCAGCGGGAACGACCTCGGACCACCAGGGGCCGAGGAAAGCACCGTCTCGAGGTGGCCGGACACTCTGGGCCAGGGAAAAATCCAATATATATGTGGTGATATCTCGGGTGCTATTACAGATAACGCAATAAATCAAAGTGCATTGTCTGTAGGAGGCCCTGCCGCATGAATCTGTGCAGCGGGAACGACCTCGGACCACCAGGGGCCGAGAAAACCACCGTCCCGAGGGGCCGGACACTTAGGGTCAGTGAAAATTCAATATCTATCTGGTGATATCTCGGGTGCTATTACAGATAGCGCAATAAATCAAAGTGAATTATCTGCAGGAGGCCCTGGCGCATGAATCTGTGCAAGGGGAACGACCTCGGACCACCAGGGGCCGAGAAAACCACAGTCTCATGGGGCCGGACACACAGGGTCAGGGAAAAATTCAATATATATCTGGTGATATCTTGGGTGCTATTAGAGATAGCGCAATAAACCAAAGTGAATTATCAGCAGGAGGCCCTGGCGCATGAATCTGTGCAACGGGAACGACCTCGGACCACCAGGGGCCGAAAAAACCACAGTCTCATGGGGCCGGACACTCAGGGTCAGGGGAAAATCCAATATATATCTGGTGATATCTCGGGTGCTATTACAGATAGCGCAATAAATCAAAGTGCATTGTCTGTAGGAGGCCCTGGCGCATGAATCTGTGCAGCGGGAACAACCTCGGACCACCAGGGGCCGAGAAAACCGCAGTCTCATGGGGCCGGACACTCAGGGTCAGGGAAAAATCCAATATATATCTGGTGATATCTCGGGCGCTATTAGAGATAGCGCAATAAGCCAAAGGGAATTATCTGCAGGAGGCCCTGGCGCATGCATCAGTGCAGCGGGAACGACCTAGGACCACCAGGGGCCGAGAAAACCACAGTCTCATGGGGCCGGACACTCAGGGTCAGGGGAAAATCCAATATATATCTGGTGATATCTCGGGTGCTATTAGAGATAGCGCAATAAATCAAAGTGCATTGTCTGTAGGAGGCCCTGGCGCATGAATCTGTGCAGCGGGAACGACCTCGGAACACCAGGGGCCGAGAAAACCGCCGTCTCATGGGGCAGGACACTCAGGGTCAGTGAAAAATCCAATATATATCTGGTGATATCTCGGGTGCTATTACAGATAGCGCAATAAATCAAAGTGCATTGTCTGTCGGAGACGCTGGCGCATGAACCTGTGCAGCGGGAACGTTCTCGGACCACCAGGGGCCGAGAAAACGACCGTCTCATGGGGCCGGACGCTCAGGGTCAGTGAAAAATCCAATATATATCTGGTGATATCTCGGGTGCTATTAGAGATAGCGCAATAAACCGAAGTGAATTATCTGCAGGAGGCCCTGGCGCATGAATCTGTGCAACGGGAACGACCTCGGACCACCAGGGGCCGAGAAAACCACAGTCTCATGGGGCCGGATACTCAGGGTCAGGGGAAAATCCAATATAGATCTGGTGATATCTCGGGTGCTATTACAGATAGCGCAATAAATCATAGTGCATTGTCTGTAGGAGGCCCTGGCGCATGAATCTGGCCAGCGGGAACGACCTCGGACCACCAGCGGCCGAGAAAACCACCGTCTCATGGGGCCGGACACTCAGGGACGGGGAAAAATCCAATATATATCTGGTGATATCTCGGGTGCTATTAGAGATAGCGCAATAAAACAATTTGAATTGTCTGCAGGAGGCCCTGGCGCATGAATGTGTGCAGCGGGAACGACCTAGGACCACCAGGAGCCGAGAAAACTACAGTCTCATGGTGCCGCACACTCAGGGTCAGGGGAAAATCCAATATATATCTGGTGATATCTCGGGTGCTATTAGAGATAGCGCAATAAACCAAGGTGAATTATCTGCAGGAGGCCCTGGCGCATGAATCTGTGCAGCGGGAACGTCCTCGGACCCCCAGGGGCCGAGACAACCACCGTCTCATGGGGCCGGACACTCAGGGTCAGTGAAAAATCCAATATATATCTGGTGATATCTCGGGTGCTATTACAGATAGCGCAATAAATCAAAGTGCATTGTCTGTAGGAGGCCCTGGCGGATGAATCTGTGCAGCGGGAACGACCTCGGACCACCAGGGGCCGAGAAAACCTCAGTCTCATGGGGCCGGACGCACAGGGTCAGGGGAAAATCCAGTATATATCTGGTGATATCTCGGGTGCTATTAGAGATAGCGCAATAAACCAAAGTGAATTATCTGCAGGATGCCCTGGCGCATGAATCTGTGCAAGCGGGATCGTCCTCGGACCTCCTGGGGCCGAGACAACCACCGTCTCATGGGGCCGGACACTCAGGGTCAGGGTAAAATCCAATATATATCTGGTGATATCTCGGGTGCTATTACAGATAGCGCAATAAATCAAAGTGCATTGTCTGTAGGAGGCCCTGGCGCATGAATCTGTGCAGCGGGAACGACGTCGGACCACCAGGGGCCGAAAAAACCACAGTCTCATGGGGCCGGACCCTCATGGTCAGGGTAAAATCCAATATACATCTGGTGATATCTCGTGTGCTATTACAGATAGCGCAATAAATCAAAGTGCATTGTCTGTAGGAGGCCCTGGCGCATGAATCTGTGCAGCGGGAACGACCTCGGACCACCAGGGGCCGAGAAAACCACAGTCTCATGGGGCCGGACACTCAGGGTCAGGGGAAAATCCAATATATATCTGGTGATATCTCGGGTGCTATTAGAGATAGCGCAATAAACAAAAGTGAATTATCTGCAGGATGCCCTGGCGCATGAATCTGTGCAGCGGGAACGACCTCGGACCACCAGGGGCCGAGACAACCACCGTCTCATGGGGCCGGACACTCAGGGTCAGGGTAAAATCCAATATATATCTGGTGATATCTCGGGTGCTATTACAGATAGCGCAATAAATCAAAGTGCATTGTCTGTAGGAGGCCCTGGCGCATGAATCTGTGAAGCGGCAACGACCTCGGACCACCAGGGGCCGAGAAAACCACAGTCTCATGGGGCCGGACACTCAGGGTCAGGGGAAAATCCAGTATATATCTGGTGATATCTCGTGTGCTATTAGAGATAGCGCAATAAGCCAAAGTGAATTATCTGCAGGAGGCCCTGGCGCATGAATCTGTGCAGCGGGAACGACCTCGGACCACCAGGGGCCGAAAAAACCACAGTCTCATGGGGCCGGATACTCAGGGTCAGGGGAAAATCCAATATAGATCTGGTGATATCTCGGGTGCTATTACAGATAGCGTAATAAACCAAAGTGCATTGTCTGTAGGAGGCCCTGGCGCATGAATCTGTGCAGCGGGAACGACCTCGGACCACCAGGGGCCGAGAAAACCACAGTCTCATGGGGCCGAGAACTCAGGGTCAGGCAAAAATCCAATATATATCTGGTGATATCTCGGGTGCTATTACACATAGCGCATTAAACCAACGCGCATTGTCTGTAGGAGGCCATGGCGCATGAATCTGTGCAGCGGGAACGACCTCGGACCACCAGGGGCCGATAAAACCACCGTCTCATGGGGCCGGACACTCAGGGTCAGGGGAAAATCCAATATATATCTGGTGATATCTCGGGTGCTATTACAGATAGCGCAATAAATCAAAGTGCATTGTCTGTAGGAGGCCCCGGCGCATGAATCTGTGCAGCGGGAACGACCTCGGACCACCAGGGGCCGAGAAGACCGCAGTCTCATGGTGACGGACACTCAGGGTCAAGGAAAAATCCAATATATATCTGGTGATATCTCGGGCGCTATTAGAGATAGCGCAATAAACCAAAGTGAATTATCTGCAGGAGGCCCTGGCGCATGAATCTGTGCAGCGGGAACGTCCTCGGACCTCCAGGGGCCGAGACAACCACCGTCTCATGGGGCCGGACACTCAGGGTCAGGGAAAAATCCAATATATATCTCGTGATATCTCGGGTGCTATTACAGATAGCGCAATAAATCAAAGTGCATTGTCTGTAGGAGGCCCTGGCGCATGAATCTGTGCAGCGGGAACGACCTCGGACCACCAGGGCCCGAGAAAACGACCGTCTCATGGGGCCGGACGCTCAGGGTCAGTGAAAAATCCAATATATATCTGGTGATATCTCGGGTGCTATTACAGATAGCGCAATAAATCAAAGTGCATTGTCTGTAGGAGGCCCTGGCGCATGAATCTGTGCAGCGGGAACGACCTCGGACCACCAGGGGCCGAGAAAACCACAGTCCCATGGAGCCGGACACTCAGGGTCAGGGGAAAATCCAGTATATATCTCTTGATATCTCGGGTGCTATTAGAGATAGCGCAATAAACCAAAGTGAATTGTCTGCAGGAGGCCCTGGCGCATGAATCTGTGCAGCGGGAACGTCCTCGGACCCCCAGGGGCCGAGACAACCACCGTCTCATGGGGCCGGACACTCAGGGTCAGTGAAAAATCCAATATATATCTGGTGATATCTCGGGTGCTATTACAGATAGCGCAATAAATCAAAGTGCATTGTCTGTAGGAGGCCCTGGCGGATGAATCTGTGCAGCGGGAACGACCTCGGACCACCAGGGGCCGAGAAAACCTCAGTCTCATGGGGCCGGACGCTCAGGGTCAGGGGAAAATCCAGTATATATCTGGTGATATCTCGGGTGCTATTAGAGATAGCGCAATAAACCAAAGTGAATTATCTGCAGGATGCCCTGGCGCATGAATCTGTGCAAGCGGGATCGTCCTCGGACCTCCTGGGGCCGAGACAACCACCGTCTCATGGGGCCGGACACTCAGGGTCAGGGTAAAATCCAATATATATCTGGTGATATCTCGGGTGCTATTACAGATAGCGCAATAAATCAAAGTGCATTGTCTGTAGGAGGCCCTGGCGCATGAATCTGTGCAGCGGGAACGACGTCGGACCACCAGGGGCCGAAAAAACCACAGTCTCATGGGGCCGGACCCTCATGGTCAGGGTAAAATCCAATATATATCTGGTGATATCTCGTGTGCTATTACAGATAGCGCAATAAATCAAAGTGCATTGTCTGTAGGAGGCCCTGGCGCATGAATCTGTGCAGCGGGAACGACCTCGGACCACCAGGGGCCGAGAAAACCACAGTCTCATGGGGCCGGACACTCAGGGTCAGGGGAAAATCCAATATATATCTGGTGATATCTCGGGTGCTATTAGAGATAGCGCAATAAACAAAAGTGAATTATCTGCAGGATGCCCTGGCGCATGAATCTGTGCAGCGGGAACGACCTCGGACCACCAGGGGCCGAGACAACCACCGTCTCATGGGGCCGGACACTCAGGGTCAGGGTAAAATCCAATATATATCTGGTGATATCTCGGGTGCTATTACAGATAGCGCAATAAATCAAAGTGCATTGTCTGTAGGAGGCCCTGGCGCATGAATCTGTGAAGCGGCAACGACCTCGGACCACCAGGGGCCGAGAAAACCACAGTCTCATGGGGCCGGACACTCAGGGTCAGGGGAAAATCCAGTATATATCTGGTGATATCTCGTGTGCTATTAGAGATAGCGCAATAAGCCAAAGTGAATTATCTGCAGGAGGCCCTGGCGCATGAATCTGTGCAGCGGGAACGACCTCGGACCACCAGGGGCCGAAAAAACCACAGTCTCATGGGGCCGGATACTCAGGGTCAGGGGAAAATCCAATATAGATCTGGTGATATCTCGGGTGCTATTACAGATAGCGCAATAAATCAAAGTGCATTGTCTGTAGGAGGCCCTGGCGCATGAATCTGTGCAGCGGGAACGACCTAAGACCACCCGGGGCCGAGACAACCACCGTCTCATGGGGCCGGACACTCAGGGTCAGGGGAAAATCCAGTATATATCTGGTGATATCTCGGGTGCTATTAGAGATAGCGTAATAAACCAAAGTGCATTGTCTGTAGGAGGCCCTGGCGCATGAATCTGTGCAGCGGGAACGACCTCGGACCACCAGGGGCCGAGAAAACCACAGTCTCATGGGGCCGAGAACTCAGGGTCAGGCAAAAATCCAATATATATCTGGTGATATCTCGGGTGCTATTACACATAGCGCATTAAACCAACGCGCATTGTCTGTAGGAGGCCATGGCGCATGAATCTGTGCAGCGGGAACGACCTCGGACCACCAGGGGCCGATAAAACCACCGTCTCATGGGGCCGGACACTCAGGGTCAGGGGAAAGTCCAATATATATCTGGTGATATCTCGGGTGCTATTACAGATAGCGCAATAAATCAAAGTGCATTGTCTGTAGGAGGCCCCGGCGCATGAATCTGTGCAGCGGGAACGACCTCGGACCACCAGGGGCCGAGAAGACCGCAGTCTCATGGTGACGGACACTCAGGGTCAAGGAAAAATCCAATATATATCTGGTGATATCTCGGGCGCTATTAGAGATAGCGCAATAAACCAAAGTTAATTATCTGCAGGAGGCCCTGGCGCATGAATCTGTGCAGCGGGAACGTCCTCGGACCTCCAGGGGCCGAGACAACCACCGTCTCAAGGGGCCGGACACTCAGGGTCAGGGTAAAATCCAATATGTATCTGGTGATATCTCGGGTGCTATTACAGATAGCGCAATAAATCAAAGTGCATTGTCTGTAGGAGGCCCTGGCGCATGAATCTGTGCAGCGGGAACGACCTCGGACCACCAGGGGCCGAGAAGACCGCAGTCTCATGGTGACGGACACTCAGGGTCAAGGAAAAATCCAATATATATCTGGTGATATCTCGGGCGCTATTAGAGATAGCGCAATAAACCAAAGTGAATTATCTGCAGGAGGCCCTGGCGCATGAATCTGTGCAGCGGGAACGTCCTCGGACCTCCAGGGGCCGAGACAACCACCGTCTCATGGGGCCGGACACTCAGGGTCAGGGAAAAATCCAATATATATCTCGTGATATCTCGGGTGCTATTACAGATAGCGCAATAAATCAAAGTGCATTGTCTGTAGGAGGCCCTGGCGCATGAATCTGTGCAGCGGGAACGACCTCGGACCACCAGGGCCCGAGAAAACGACCGTCTCATGGGGCCGGACGCTCAGGGTCAGTGAAAAATCCAATATATATCTGGTGATATCTCGGGTGCTATTACAGATAGCGCAATAAATCAAAGTGCATTGTCTGTAGGAGGCCCTGGCGCATGAATCTGTGCAGCGGGAACGACCTCGGACCACCAGGGACCGAGAAAACCACAGTCCCATGGAGCCGGACACTCAGGGTCAGGGGAAAATCCAGTATATATCTCTTGATATCTCGGGTGCTATTAGAGATAGCGCAATAAACCAAAGTGAATTGTCTGCAGGAGGCCCTGGCGCATGAATCTGTGCAGCGGGAACGTCCTCGGACCCCCAGGGGCCGAGACAACCACCGTCTCATGGGGCCGGACACTCAGGGTCAGTGAAAAATCCAATATATATCTGGTGATATCTCGGGTGCTATTACAGATAGCGCAATAAATCAAAGTGCATTGTCTGTAGGAGGCCCTGGCGGATGAATCTGTGCAGCGGGAACGACCTCGGACCACCAGGGGCCGAGAAAACCTCAGTCTCATGGGGCCGGACGCTCAGGGTCAGGGGAAAATCCAGTATATATCTGGTGATATCTCGGGTGCTATTAGAGATAGCGCAATAAACCAAAGTGAATTATCTGCAGGATGCCCTGGCGCATGAATCTGTGCAAGCGGGATCGTCCTCGGACCTCCTGGGGCCGAGACAACCACCGTCTCATGGGGCCGGACACTCAGGGTCAGGGTAAAATCCAATATATATCTGGTGATATCTCGGGTGCTATTACAGATAGCGCAATAAATCAAAGTGCATTGTCTGTAGGAGGCCCTGGCGCATGAATCTGTGCAGCGGGAACGACGTCGGACCACCAGGGGCCGAAAAAACCACAGTCTCATGGGGCCGGACCCTCATGGTCAGGGTAAAATCCAATATATATCTGGTGATATCTCGTGTGCTATTACAGATAGCGCAATAAATCAAAGTGCATTGTCTGTAGGAGGCCCTGGCGCATGAATCTGTGCAGCGGGAACGACCTCGGACCACCAGGGGCCGAGAAAACCACAGTCTCATGGGGCCGGACACTCAGGGTCAGGGGAAAATCCAATATATATCTGGTGATATCTCGGGTGCTATTAGAGATAGCGCAATAAACAAAAGTGAATTATCTGCAGGATGCCCTGGCGCATGAATCTGTGCAGCGGGAACGACCTCGGACCACCAGGGGCCGAGACAACCACCGTCTCATGGGGCCGGACACTCAGGGTCAGGGTAAAATCCAATATATATCTGGTGATATCTCGGGTGCTATTACAGATAGCGCAATAAATCAAAGTGCATTGTCTGTAGGAGGCCCTGGCGCATGAATCTGTGAAGCGGCAACGACCTCGGACCACCAGGGGCCGAGAAAACCACAGTCTCATGGGGCCGGACACTCAGGGTCAGGGGAAAATCCAGTATATATCTGGTGATATCTCGTGTGCTATTAGAGATAGCGCAATAAGCCAAAGTGAATTATCTGCAGGAGGCCCTGGCGCATGAATCTGTGCAGCGGGAACGACCTCGGACCACCAGGGGCCGAAAAAACCACAGTCTCATGGGGCCGGATACTCAGGGTCAGGGGAAAATCCAATATAGATCTGGTGATATCTCGGGTGCTATTACAGATAGCGCAATAAATCAAAGTGCATTGTCTGTAGGAGGCCCTGGCGCATGAATCTGTGCAGCGGGAACGACCTAAGACCACCCGGGGCCGAGACAACCACCGTCTCATGGGGCCGGACACTCAGGGTCAGGGGAAAATCCAGTATATATCTGGTGATATCTCGGGTGCTATTAGAGATAGCGTAATAAACCAAAGTGCATTGTCTGTAGGAGGCCCTGGCGCATGAATCTGTGCAGCGGGAACGACCTCGGACCACCAGGGGCCGAGAAAACCACAGTCTCATGGGGCCGAGAACTCAGGGTCAGGCAAAAATCCAATATATATCTGGTGATATCTCGGGTGCTATTACACATAGCGCATTAAACCAACGCGCATTGTCTGTAGGAGGCCATGGCGCATGAATCTGTGCAGCGGGAACGACCTCGGACCACCAGGGGCCGATAAAACCACCGTCTCATGGGGCCGGACACTCAGGGTCAGGGGAAAGTCCAATATATATCTGGTGATATCTCGGGTGCTATTACAGATAGCGCAATAAATCAAAGTGCATTGTCTGTAGGAGGCCCCGGCGCATGAATCTGTGCAGCGGGAACGACCTCGGACCACCAGGGGCCGAGAAGACCGCAGTCTCATGGTGACGGACACTCAGGGTCAAGGAAAAATCCAATATATATCTGGTGATATCTCGGGCGCTATTAGAGATAGCGCAATAAACCAAAGTTAATTATCTGCAGGAGGCCCTGACGCATGAATCTGTGCAGCGGGAACGTCCTCGGACCTCCAGGGGCCGAGACAACCACCGTCTCAAGGGGCCGGACACTCAGGGTCAGGGTAAAATCCAATATGTATCTGGTGATATCTCGGGTGCTATTACAGATAGCGCAATAAATCAAAGTGCATTGTCTGTAGGAGGCCCTGGCGCCTGAATCTATGCAGCGGGAACGACCTCGGACCACCAGGGGCCGAGAAAACCACAGTCTCATGGGGCCGGATACTCAGGGTCAGGGGAAAATCCAATATAGATCTGTTGATATCTCGGGTGCTATTACAGATAGAGCAATACATCAAAGTGCATTGTCTGTAGGAGGCACAGGCGAATGAGTCTGGCCAGCGGGAACGACCTCGGACCACCAGCGGCCGAGAGAACCACCGTCTCATGGGGCCGGACACTCAGGGTCGGGGAAAAATCCAGTATATATCTGGTGATATCTCGGGTGCTATTAGAGATAGCGGAATAAACAAAAGTGAATTGTCTGCAGGAGGCCCTGGCGCATGAATCTGTGCAGCGGGAACGATCTCGGACCATCAGGGGCCGAGACATCCACCGTCTCATGGGGCCGGACACTCAGGGTCAGGGAAAAATCCAATATATATCTGGTGATATCTCGGATGCTATTACAGATAGCGCAATAAATCAAAGTGCATTGTCTGTAGGAGGCCCTGGCGCATGAATCCGTGCAGCGGGAACGACCTCGGACCACCAGGGGCCGAGAAAACCACAGTCTCATGGGGCCGGACACTCAGGGTCAGGGGAAAATCCAATATATATCTGGTGATATCTCGGGTGCTATTACAGATAGAGCAATAAATCAAAGTGCATTGTCTGTAGGAGGCCCTGGCGCATGAATGTGTGCAGCGGGAACGACCTCGGACCACCAGGGGCCGAGAAAACCACCGTCTCATGGGGCCGGACACTCAGGGTAAGGGAAAAATCCAATATATATCTGGTGATATCTCGGGTGCTATTAGAGATAGCGCAATAAACGAAAGTGAATTATCTGCAGGAGGCCCTGGCGCATGAATCTGTGCAGCGGGAACGACCGCGGACCACCAGGGGCCGAGAAAACCACCGTCTCATGGGGCCGGACACTCAGGGTCAGGGAAAAATCCAATATATATCTGGTGATATCTCGGGTGCTATTAGAGATATTGCAATAAACCAAAGAGAGTTATCTGCAGGAGGCCCTGGCGCATGAATCTGTGCAACGGGAACGACCTCGGACCACCAGGGGCCGAGAAAACCACAGTCTCATGGGGACGGACACTCAGGGTCAGGGGAAAATCCAATATATATCTGGTGATATCTCGGGTGCTATTAGAGATTGCGCAATAAATCAAAGTGCATTGTCTGTAGGAGGCCCTGGCGCATGAATCTGTGCAGCGGGAACGACCTCGGAACACCAGGGACCGAGAAAACCACCGTCTCATGGGGCCGGACACTCAGGGTCAGGGGAAAATCCAGTATATATCTCTTGATATCTCGGGTGCTATTAGAGATAGCGCAATAAACCAAAGTGAATTGTCTGCAGGAGGCCCTGGCGCATGAATCTGTGCAGCGGGAACGTCCTCGGACCCCCAGGGGCCGAGACAACCACCGTCTCATGGGGCCGGACACTCAGGGTCAGTGAAAAATCCAATATATATCTGGTGATATCTCGGGTGCTATTACAGATAGCGCAATAAATCAAAGTGCATTGTCTGTAGGAGGCCCTGGCGGATGAATCTGTGCAGCGGGAACGACCTCGGACCACCAGGGGCCGAGAAAACCTCAGTCTCATGGGGCCGGACGCTCAGGGTCAGGGGAAAATCCAGTATATATCTGGTGATATCTCGGGTGCTATTAGAGATAGCGCAATAAACCAAAGTGAATTATCTGCAGGATGCCCTGGCGCATGAATCTGTGCAAGCGGGATCGTCCTCGGACCTCCTGGGGCCGAGACAACCACCGTCTCATGGGGCCGGACACTCAGGGTCAGGGTAAAATCCAATATATATCTGGTGATATCTCGGGTGCTATTACAGATAGCGCAATAAATCAAAGTGCATTGTCTGTAGGAGGCCCTGGCGCATGAATCTGTGCAGCGGGAACGACGTCGGACCACCAGGGGCCGAAAAAACCACAGTCTCATGGGGCCGGACCCTCATGGTCAGGGTAAAATCCAATATATATCTGGTGATATCTCGTGTGCTATTACAGATAGCGCAATAAATCAAAGTGCATTGTCTGTAGGAGGCCCTGGCGCATGAATCTGTGCAGCGGGAACGACCTCGGACCACCAGGGGCCGAGAAAACCACAGTCTCATGGGGCCGGACACTCAGGGTCAGGGGAAAATCCAATATATATCTGGTGATATCTCGGGTGCTATTAGAGATAGCGCAATAAACAAAAGTGAATTATCTGCAGGATGCCCTGGCGCATGAATCTGTGCAGCGGGAACGACCTCGGACCACCAGGGGCCGAGACAACCACCGTCTCATGGGGCCGGACACTCAGGGTCAGGGTAAAATCCAATATATATCTGGTGATATCTCGGGTGCTATTACAGATAGCGCAATAAATCAAAGTGCATTGTCTGTAGGAGGCCCTGGCGCATGAATCTGTGAAGCGGCAACGACCTCGGACCACCAGGGGCCGAGAAAACCACAGTCTCATGGGGCCGGACACTCAGGGTCAGGGGAAAATCCAGTATATATCTGGTGATATCTCGTGTGCTATTAGAGATAGCGCAATAAGCCAAAGTGAATTATCTGCAGGAGGCCCTGGCGCATGAATCTGTGCAGCGGGAACGACCTCGGACCACCAGGGGCCGAAAAAACCACAGTCTCATGGGGCCGGATACTCAGGGTCAGGGGAAAATCCAATATAGATCTGGTGATATCTCGGGTGCTATTACAGATAGCGCAATAAATCAAAGTGCATTGTCTGTAGGAGGCCCTGGCGCATGAATCTGTGCAGCGGGAACGACCTAAGACCACCCGGGGCCGAGACAACCACCGTCTCATGGGGCCGGACACTCAGGGTCAGGGGAAAATCCAGTATATATCTGGTGATATCTCGGGTGCTATTAGAGATAGCGTAATAAACCAAAGTGCATTGTCTGTAGGAGGCCCTGGCGCATGAATCTGTGCAGCGGGAACGACCTCGGACCACCAGGGGCCGAGAAAACCACAGTCTCATGGGGCCGAGAACTCAGGGTCAGGCAAAAATCCAATATATATCTGGTGATATCTCGGGTGCTATTACACATAGCGCATTAAACCAACGCGCATTGTCTGTAGGAGGCCATGGCGCATGAATCTGTGCAGCGGGAACGACCTCGGACCACCAGGGGCCGATAAAACCACCGTCTCATGGGGCCGGACACTCAGGGTCAGGGGAAAGTCCAATATATATCTGGTGATATCTCGGGTGCTATTACAGATAGCGCAATAAATCAAAGTGCATTGTCTGTAGGAGGCCCCGGCGCATGAATCTGTGCAGCGGGAACGACCTCGGACCACCAGGGGCCGAGAAGACCGCAGTCTCATGGTGACGGACACTCAGGGTCAAGGAAAAATCCAATATATATCTGGTGATATCTCGGGCGCTATTAGAGATAGCGCAATAAACCAAAGTTAATTATCTGCAGGAGGCCCTGGCGCATGAATCTGTGCAGCGGGAACGTCCTCGGACCTCCAGGGGCCGAGACAACCACCGTCTCAAGGGGCCGGACACTCAGGGTCAGGGTAAAATCCAATATGTATCTGGTGATATCTCGGGTGCTATTACAGATAGCGCAATAAATCAAAGTGCATTGTCTGTAGGAGGCCCTGGCGCATGAATCTATGCAGCGGGAACGACCTCGGACCACCAGGGGCCGAGAAAACCACAGTCTCATGGGGCCGGATACTCAGGGTCAGGGGAAAATCCAATATAGATCTGGTGATATCTCGGGTGCTATTACAGATAGAGCAATACATCAAAGTGCATTGTCTGTAGGAGGCACAGGCGAATGAGTCTGGCCAGCGGGAACGACCTCGGACCACCAGCGGCCGAGAGAACCACCGTCTCATGGGGCCGGACACTCAGGGTCGGGGAAAAATCCAGTATATATCTGGTGATATCTCGGGTGCTATTAGAGATAGCGGAATAAACAAAAGTGAATTGTCTGCAGGAGGCCCTGGCGCATGAATCTGTGCAGCGGGAACGATCTCGGACCATCAGGGGCCGAGACATCCACCGTCTCATGGGGCCGGACACTCAGGGTCAGGGAAAAATCCAATATATATCTGGTGATATCTCGGATGCTATTACAGATAGCGCAATAAATCAAAGTGCATTGTCTGTAGGAGGCCCTGGCGCATGAATCCGTGCAGCGGGAACGACCTCGGACCACTAGGGGCCGAGAAAACCACAGTCTCATGGGGCCGGACACTCAGGGTCAGCGGAAAATCCAATATATATCTGGTGATATCTCGGGTGCTATTACAGATAGAGCAATAAATCAAAGTGCATTGTCTGTAGGAGGCCCTGGCGCATGAATGTGTGCAGCGGGAACGACCTCGGACCACCAGGGGCCGAGAAAACCACCGTCTCATGGGGCCGGACACTCAGGGTAAGGGAAAAATCCAATATATATCTGGTGATATCTCGGGTGCTATTAGAGATAGCGCAATAAACGAAAGTGAATTATCTGCAGGAGGCCCTGGCGCATGAATCTGTGCAGCGGGAACGACCGCGGACCACCAGGGGCCGAGAAAACCACCGTCTCATGGGGCCGGACACTCAGGGTCAGGGAAAAATCCAATATATATCTGGTGATATCTCGGGTGCTATTAGAGATATTGCAATAAACCAAAGAGAGTTATCTGCAGGAGGCCCTGGCGCATGAATCTGTGCAACGGGAACGACCTCGGACCACCAGGGGCCGAGAAAACCACAGTCTCATGGGGACGGACACTCAGGGTCAGGGGAAAATCCAATATATATCTGGTGATATCTCGGGTGCTATTAGAGATTGCGCAATAAATCAAAGTGCATTGTCTGTAGGAGGCCCTGGCGCATGAATCTGTGCAGCGGGAACGACCTCGGAACACCAGGGACCGAGAAAACCACCGTCTCATGGGGCCGGACACTCAGGGTCAGTGAAAAATCCAATATATATGTGGTGATATCTCGGGTGCTATTACAGATAGCGCAATAAATCAAAGTGCATTGTCTGTAGGAGACCCTGGCGCATGAACCTGTGCAGCGGGAACGACCGCGGAACACCAGGGGCCGAGAAAACGACCGTCTCATGGGGCCGGACGCTCAGGGTCAGTGAAAAATCCAATATATATCTCGTGATATCTCGGGTGCTATTAGAGATAGCGCATTAAACCAAAGTGAATTATCTGCAGGAGGCCCTGGCGCATGAATCTGTGCAACGGGAACGACCCCGGACCACCAGGGGCCGAGAAAACCACAGTCTCATGGGGCCGGACACTCAGGGTCAGGGGAAAATCCAATATAGATCTGGTGATATCTCGGGTGCTATTACAGATAGCGCAATAAACCAAAGTGAATTATCTGCAGGAGGCCCTTGCGCATGAATCTGTGCAACGGGAACGTCCTCGGACCACCAGGGGCCGAGAAAACCACAGTCTCATGGGGCCGGACACTCAGGGTCAGCGGAAAATCCAATATAGATCTGGTGATATCTCGGGTGCTATTACAGATAGCGCAATAAATCAAAGTGCATTACCTGTAGGAGGCCCTGGCGCATGAACCTGTGCAGCGGGAACGTCCTCGGACCTCCAGGGGCCGAGACAACGACCGTCTCATGGGACCGGACACTCAGGGTCAGGGTAAAATCCAATATATATCTGGTGATATCTCGGGTGCTATTAGAGATAGCGCAATAAACCAAAGTGAATTATCTGCAGGAGGCCCTGGCGCATGAATCTGTGCAGCGGGAATGACCTCGGACCACCAGGGGCCGAGAAAACGACCGTCTCATGGGGCCGGACACTCAGGGTCAGTGAAAAATCCAATATATATCTGGTGATATCTCGGGTGCTATTACAGATAGCGCAATACATCAAAGTGCATTGTCTGTAGGAGGCCCTGGCGCATGAATCTGGCCAGCGGGAACGACCTCGGACCACCAGCGGCCGAGAGAACCACCGTCTCATGGGGCCGGACACTCAGGGTCGGGGAAAATCCAATATATATCTGGTGATATCTCGGGTGCTATTAGAGATAGCGCAATAAACCAAAGTGAATTGTCTGCAGGAGGCCCTGGCGCATGAATCTGTGCAGCGGGAACGATCTCGGACCATCAGGGGCCGAGACATCCACCGTCTCATGGGGCCGGACACTCAGGGTCAGGGAAAAATCCAATATATATCTGGTGATATCTCGGGTGCTATTACAGATAGCGCAATAAATCAAAGTGCATTGTCTGTAGGAGGCCCTGGCGCATGAATCTGTGCAGCGGGAACGACCTCGGACCACCAGGGGCCGAGAAAACCACAGTCTCATGGGGCCGGACACTCAGGGTCAGGGGAAAATCCAATATATATCTGGTGATATCTCGGGTGCTATTACAGATAGAGCAATAAATCAAAGTGCATTGTCTGTAGGAGGCCCTGGCGCATGAATGTGTGCAGCGGGAACGACCTCGGACCACCAGGGGCCGAGAAAACCGCAGTCTCATGGGGCCGGACACTCAGGGTCAGGGAAAAATCCAATATATATCTGGTGATATCTCGGGCGCTATTAGAGATAGCGCAATAAGCCAAAGGGAATTATCTGCAGGAGGCCCTGGCGCATGCATCTGTGCAGCGGGAACGACCTAGGACCACCAGGGGCCGAGAAAACCACCGTCTCATGGGCCGGACACTCAGGGTAAGGGAAAAATCCAATATATATCTGGTGATGTCTCGGGTGCTATTAGAGATAGCGCAATAAACGAAAGTGAATTATCTGCAGGAGGCCCTGGCGCATGAATCTGTGCAGCGGGAACGACCGCGGACCACCAGGGGCCGAGAAAACCACCGTCTCATGGGGCCGGACACTCAGGGTCAGGGAAAAATCCAATATATATCTGGTGATGGCTCGGGTGCTATTAGAGATAGCGCAATAAACGAAAGTGAATTATCTGCAGGAGGCCCTGGCGCATGAATCTGTGCAGCGGGAACGACCGCGGACCACCAGGGGCCGAGAAAACCACCGTCTCATGGGGCCGGACACTCAGGGTCAGGGAAAAATCCAATATATATCTGGTGATATCTCGGGTGCTATTAGAGATATTGCAATAAACCAAAGAGAGTTATCTGCAGGAGGCCCTGGCGCATGAATCTGTGCAACGGGAACGACCTCGGACCACCAGGGGCCGAGAAAACCACAGTCTCATGGGGACGGACACTCAGGGTCAGGGGAAAATCCAATATATATCTGGTGATATCTCGGGTGCTATTAGAGATTGCGCAATAAATCAAAGTGCATTGTCTGTAGGAGGCCCTGGCGCATGAATCTGTGCAGCGGGAACGACCTCGGAACACCAGGGACCGAGAAAACCACCGTCTCATGGGGCCGGACACTCAGGGTCAGTGAAAAATCCAATATATATGTGGTGATATCTCGGGTGCTATTACAGATAGCGCAATAAATCAAAGTGCATTGTCTGTAGGAGACCCTGGCGCATGAACCTGTGCAGCGGGAACGACCGCGGAACACCAGGGGCCGAGAAAACGACCGTCTCATGGGGCCGGACGCTCAGGGTCAGTGAAAAATCCAATATATATCTGGTGATATCTCGGGTGCTATTAGAGATAGCGCATTAAACCAAAGTGAATTATCTGCAGGAGGCGCTGGCGCATGAATCTGTGCAACGGGAACGACCCCGGACCACCAGGGGCCGAGAAAACCACAGTCTCATGGGGCCGGACACTCAGGGTCAGGGGAAAATCCAATATAGATCTGGTGATATCTCGGGTGCTATTACAGATAGCGCAATAAACCAAAGTGAATTATCTGCAGGAGGCCCTTGCGCATGAATCTGTGCAACGGGAACGTCCTCGGACCACCAGGGGCCGAGAAAACCACAGTCTCATGGGGCCGGACACTCAGGGTCAGCGGAAAATCCAATATAGATCTGGTGATATCTCGGGTGCTATTACAGATAGCGCAATAAATCAAAGTGCATTACCTGTAGGAGGCCCTGGCGCATGAATCTGTGCAGCGGGAACGTCCTCGGACCTCCAGGGGCCGAGACAACGACCGTCTCATGGGACCGGACACTCAGGGTCAGGGTAAAATCCAATATATATCTGGTGATATCTCGGGTGCTATAACAGATAGCGCAATAAATCAAAGTGCATTGTCTGTAGGAGGCCCTGGCGCATGAATGTGTGCAGCGGGAACGACCTCGGACCACCAGGGGCAGAGAAAACCGCAGTCTCATGGGGCCGGACACTCAGGGTCAGGGAAAAATCCAATATATATCTGGTGATATCTCGGGCGCTATTAGAGATAGCGCAATAAGCCAAAGGGAATTATCTGCAGGAGGCCCTGGCGCATGAATCTGTGCAGCGGGAAGGATCTCGGACCATCAGGGGCCGAGACATCCACCGTCTCATGGGGCCGGACACTCAGGGTCAGGGAAAAATCCAATATATATCTGGTGATATCTCGGGTGCTATTACAGATAGCGCAATAAACCAAAGTGAGTTATCTGCAGGAGGCCCTGGCGCATGAATCTGTGCAACGGGAACGACCTCGGACCACCAGGGGCCGAGAAAACCATAGTCTCATGGGGCCGGACACTCAGGGTCAGGGGAAAATCCAATATATATCTGGTGATGGCTCGGGTGCTATTAGAGATAGCGCAATAAACGAAAGTGAATTATCTGCAGGAGGCCCTGGCGCATGAATCTGTGCAGCGGGAACGACCGCGGACCACCAGGGGCCGAGAAAACCACAGTCTCATGGGGCCGGGCACTCAGAGTCAGGGGAAAATCCAATATAGATCTGGTGATATCTCGGCTGCTATTACAGATAGCGCAATAAATCAAAGTGCATTACCTGTAGGAGGCCCTGGTGCATGAATCTGTGCAGCGGGAACTTCCTCGGACCTCCAGGGGCCGAGACAACGACCGTCTCATGGGGCCGGACACTCAGGGTCAGGGTAAAATCCAATATATATCTGGTGATATCTCGGGTGCTATAACAGATAGCGCAATAAATCAAAGTGCATTGTCTGTAGGAGGCCCTGGCGCATGAATCTGTGCAGCGGGAACGACCTCGGACCACCAGGGGCCGAGAAAACCACAGTCTCATGGAGCCGGACACTCAGGGTCAGGGGAAAATCCAATATATATCTGGTGATATCTCGGGCGCTATTAGAGATAGCGCAATAAGCCAAAGGGAATTATCTGCAGGAGGCCCTGGCGCATGCATCTGTGCAGCGGGAACGACCTAGGACCACCAGGGGCCGAGAAAACCACCGTCTCATGGGGCCGGACACTCAGGGTAAGGGAAAAATCCAATATATATCTGGTGATGTCTCGGGTGCTATTAGAGATAGCGCAATAAACGAAAGTGAATTATCTGCAGGAGGCCCTGGCGCATGAATCTGTGCAGCGGGAACGACCGCGGACCACCAGGGGCCGAGAAAACCACCGTCTCATGGGGCCGGACACTCAGGGTCAGGGAAAAATCCAATATATATCTGGTGATATCTCGGGTGCTATTAGAGATAGCGCAATAAACCAAAGTGAGTTATCTGCAGGAGGCCCTGGCGCATGAATCTGTGCAACGGGAACGACCTCGGACCACCAGGGGCCGAGAAAACCATAGTCTCATGGGGCCGGACACTCAGGGTCAGGGGAAAATCCAATATATATCTGGTGATGTCTCGGGTGCTATTAGAGATAGCGCAATAAACGAAAGTGAATTATCTGCAGGAGGCCCTGGCGCATGAATCTGTGCAGCGGGAACGACCGCGGACCACCAGGGGCCGAGAAAACCACCGTCTCATGGGGCCGGACACTCAGGGTCAGGGAAAAATCCAATATATATCTGGTGATGGCTCGGGTGCTATTAGAGATAGCGCAATAAACGAAAGTGAATTATCTGCAGGAGGCCCTGGCGCATGAATCTGTGCAGCGGGAACGACCGCGGACCACCAGGGGCCGAGAAAACCACAGTCTCATGGGGCCGGGCACTCAGAGTCAGGGGAAAATCCAATATAGATCTGGTGATATCTCGGCTGCTATTACAGATAGCGCAATAAATCAAAGTGCATTACCTGTAGGAGGCCCTGGTGCATGAATCTGTGCAGCGGGAACTTCCTCGGACCTCCAGGGGCCGAGACAACGACCGTCTCATGGGGCCGGACACTCAGGGTCAGGGTAAAATCCAATATATATCTGGTGATATCTCGGGTGCTATAACAGATAGCGCAATAAATCAAAGTGCATTGTCTGTAGGAGGCCCTGGCGCATGAATCTGTGCAGCGGGAACGACCTCGGACCACCAGGGGCCGAGAAAAGCACAGTCTCATGGGGCCGGACACTCAGGGTCAGGGTAAAATCCAATATATATCTGGTGATATCTCGGGTGCTATTAGAGATAGCGCAATAAACGAAAGTGAATTATCTGCAGGAGGCCCTGGCGCATGAATCTGTGCAGCGGGAACGACCGCGGACCACCAGGGGCCGAGAAAACGACCGTCTCATGGGGCCGGACACTCAGGGTCAGTGAATAATCCAATATATATCTGCTGATATCTCGGGTGCTATTACAGATAGCGCAATAAATCAAAGTGCATTGTCTGTAGGAGGCCCTGGCGCATGAATCTGTGCAGCGGGAACGACCTCGGACCACCAGGGGCCGAGAAAACCACAGTCTCATGGAGCCGGACACTCAGGGTCAGGGGAAAATCCAATATATATCTGGTGATATCTCGGGCGCTATTAGAGATAGCGCAATAAGCCAAAGGGAATTATCTGCAGGAGGCCCTGGCGCATGCATCTGTGCAGCGGGAACGACCTAGGACCACCAGGGGCCGAGAAAACCACCGTCTCATGGGGCCGGACACTCAGGGTAAGGGAAAAATCCAATATATATCTGGTGATGTCTCGGGTGCTATTAGAGATAGCGCAATAAACGAAAGTGAATTATCTGCAGGAGGCCCTGGCGCATGAATCTGTGCAGCGGGAACGACCGCGGACCACCAGGGGCCGAGAAAACCACCGTCTCATGGGGCCGGACACTCAGGGTCAGGGAAAAATCCAATATATATCTGGTGATATCTCGGGTGCTATTAGAGATAGCGCAATAAACCAAAGTGAGTTATCTGCAGGAGGCCCTGGCGCATGAATCTGTGCAACGGGAACGACCTCGGACCACCAGGGGCCGAGAAAACCATAGTCTCATGGGGCCGGACACTCAGGGTCAGGGGAAAATCCAATATATATCTGGTGATATCTCGGGTGCTATTAGAGATAGCGCAATAAATCAAAGTGCATTGTCTGTAGGAGGCCCTGGCGCATGAATCTGTGCAGCGGGAACGACCTCGGAACACCAGGGACCGAGAAAACCACCGTCTCATGGGGCCGGACACTCAGGGTCAGTGAAAAATCCAATATATATGTGGTGATATCTCGGGTGCTATTACAGATAGCGCAATAAACCAAAGTGAATTATCTGCAGGGGGCCCTGGCGCATGAATCTGTGCAACGGGAACGACCCCGGACCACCAGGGGCCGAGAAAACCACAGTCTCATGGGGCCGGACACTCAGGGTCAGGGGAAAATCCAATATAGATCTGGTGATATCTCGGCTGCTATTACAGATAGCGCAATAAATCAAAGTGCATTACCTGTAGGAGGCCCTGGCGCATGAATCTGTGCAGCGGGAACGTCCTCGGACATCCAAGGGCCGAGACAACGACCGTCTCATGGGGCCGGACACTCAGGGTCAGGGTAAAATCCAATATATATCTGGTGATATCTCGGGTGCTATAACAGATAGCGCAATAAATCAAAGTGCATTGTCTGTAGGAGGCCCTGGCGCATGAATCTGTGCAGCGGGAACGACCTCGGACCACCAGGGGCCGAGAAAACCACAGTCTCATGGGGCCGGACACTCAGGGTCAGGGGAAAATCCAATATATATCTGGTGATATCTCGGGTGCTATTAGAGATAGCGCAATAAATCAAAGTGCATTGTCTGCAGGAGGCCCTGGCGCATGAATCTGTGCAGCGGGAACGACCTCGGAACACCAGGGGCCGAGAAAACCACCGTCTCATGGGGCCGGACACTCAGGGTCAGTGAAAAATCCAATATATATCTGGTGATATCTCGGGTGCTATTACAGATAGCGCAATAAATCAAAGTGCATTTTCTGTAGGAGACCCTGGCGCATGAATCTGTGCAGCGGGAACGACCTCGGACCACCAGGGTCCGAGAAAACCACAGTCTCATGGGGCCGGACACTCAGGGTCAGGGAAAAATCCATTATATATCTGGTGATGTATCGGGTGCCATTAGAGATAGCTCGATAAATCAAAGTGCATTGTCTGCAGGAGGCCCTGACGCATGAATCTGTGCAGCGGGAACGACCTCGGACCACCAGGGGCCGAGAAAACCACAGTCTCATGGGGCCGAGAACTCAGGGTCAGGCAAAAATCCAATATATATCTGGTGATATCTCGGGTGCTATTAGAGATAGCGCAATAAACCAAAGTGAATTATCTGCAGGAGGCCCTGCTGCATGCATCTGTGCAGCGGGAACGACCTCGGAACACCAGGGGCCGAGAAAACCACCGTCTCATGGGGCAGGACACTCAGGGTCAGTGAAAAATCCAATATATATCTGCTGATATCTCGGGTGCTGTTACAGATAGCGCAATAAATCAAAGTGCATTGTCTGTAGGAGACCCTGGCGCATGAACCTGTGCAGCGGGAACGTTCTCGGACCTCCAGGGACCGAGAAAACCACAGTCTCATGGGGCCGGACACTCAAGGTCAGGGGAAAATCCAATATATATGTGGTGATATCTCGGGTGCTATTACAGATAGCGCAATAAATCAAAGTGCATTGTCTGTAGGAGACCCTGGCGCATGAAGCTGTCCAGCGGGAACGACCTCGGACCACCAGGGGCCGAGAAAACCACCGTCTCATGGGGCCGGACACTCTGGGTCAGCGAAAAATCCAATATATATCTGGTGATAGCTCGGGTGCTATTACAGATAGCACAATAAATCAAAGTGCATTGTCTGTAGGAGGCCCTGGCGCATGAATGTGTGCAGCGGGAACGACCTCGGGCCACCAGGGGCTGAGAAAACGACCGTCTCATGGGGCCGGACACTCAGGGTCAGTGAAAAATCCAGTATATATCTGGTGATATCTCGGGTGCTATTAGAGATAGCGCAATAAACCAAAGTGAATTATCTGCAGGAGGCCCTGGCGCATGAATCTGTGCAACGGGAACGTCCTCGGACCTCCAGGGGCCGAGACAACCACAGTCCCATGGGGCCGGACACTCAGGGTCAGGGGAAAATCCAATATATATCTGGTGATATCTCGGGTGCTATTACAGATAGCGCAATAAATCAAAGTGCATTGTCTGTAGGAGGCCCTGGCGCATGAATCTGTGCAGCGGGAACGACCTCGGACCACCAGGGGCCGAGAAAACCACAGTCTCATGGGGCCGGACACTCAGGGACAGGGAAAAATCAAAAATATATCTGCTGATATCTCGGGTGCTATTGCAGATAGCGCAATAAATCAAAGAGCATTGTCTGCAGGAGGCCCTTGCGAATGAATCTGTTCAGCGGGAACAACCTCGGATCACCAGGGGCCGAGAAAACTACCGATACATGGGGCCGGACACTCAGGGTCGAGGAAAAATCCAATATATATCTGGTGATAACTCGGGTGCTATTAGAGATAGCGCGATAAATCAAAGTGAATTATCTGCGGGAGGCCCTGGCGCATGCATCTGTGCATCGGGAACGACCTCGGACCACCAGGGGCCGAGAAAACCACCGTCTCATGGGGCCGGGCACTCAGGGTCTGGGGAAAATCCAATATGTATCTGGTGATATCTCGGGTGCTATTAGAGATAGCGTAATAAACCAAAGTGCATTGTCTGTAGGAGGCCCTGGCGCATGAATCTGTGCAGCGGGAACGACCTCTGACCACAAGAGGCCGAGAAAACCACCGTCTCATGGGGCCGGACACTCAGGGTCGAGGAAAAATCCAATATATATCTGGTGATATCTCGGGTGCTATTACAGATAGCGCGATAAATCAAAGTGCATTGTCTGTAGGAGGCACAGGCGAATGAGTCTGTGCAGCAGGAACGACCTCGAACCACCAGGGGCCGAGAAAATTACAGATATTCGGAATCCGTCACCCAAGGTCATGTGAAAATCCAGCATATATCTGGTGATATTTCGGGTGCTATTATAGGTAGCGCAATAAACCAAAGTGAATTATCTGCAGGAGGCCCTGGCGCAAGAATCTGTGCAGCGGGAACGACCTCGGACCACCAGGGGCCGAGACAACAACCGTCTCATGGGGCCGGACACTCAGGGTCAGGGAAAAATCCAATATATATCTGGTGATATCTCGGGTTATATTACAGATAGCACAATAAATCAAAGTGCATTGTCTGTAGGAGGCCCTGGCGCATGAATGTGTGCAGCGGGAACGACCTCGGACCACCAGGGGCCGAGACAACCACCGTCTCATGGGGCCGGACACTCAGGGTCAGGGGAAAATCCAATATATATCTGGTGATATCTCGGGTGCTATTACAGATAGAGCAATAAACCAAAGTGAATTATCTGCAGGAGGCCCTGGCCCATGCATCTGTGCAGCGGGAACGACCTCGGACCACCAGGGGCCGAGAAAACCACCGTCTCATGGGGCCGGACACTCAGGGTCAGGGAAAAATGCAATATATATCTGGTGATATGTCGGGTGCTATTACAGATAGCACAATAAATCAAAGTGCATTGTCTGGACGAGGTCCTGGCGCATGAATCTGGGCAGCGGGAACGACCTCGGACCACCAGGGGCCGAGAAAACCACAGTCTCATGGGGCCGGACACTCAGGGTCAGGGGAAAATCCAATATATATCTGGTGATATCTCGGGTGCTATTAGAGATAGGGCAATAAATCAAAGTGAATTATCTGCAGCAGGCCATGGCGCATGAATCTGTGCAACGGGAACGACCTCGCACCACCAGGGGCCGAGAAAACCACAGTCTCATGGGGCCGGACACTCAGGGTCAGGGGAAAATCCAATATATATCTGGTGATATCTCGGGTGCTATTACAGATAGAGCAATAAATCAAAGTGCATTGTCTGGAGGAGGCCCTGGCGCATGTATCTGGGCAGCGGGAACGACCTCGAACCACCAGGGGCCGAGAAAACCACAGTCTCATGGTGCCGGACACTCAGGGTCAGGGGAAAATCCAATATATATCTGGTGATATCTCGGGTGCTATTAGATACAGCGCAATAAGCCAAAGGGAATTATCTGCAGGAGGCCCTGCCGCATGCATCTGTATAGCGGGAACGACCTCGGACCACCAGGGGCCGAGAAAACCACAGTCTCATGGGGCCGGACACTCAGGGTCAGGGGAAAATCCAATATATATCTGGTGATATCTCGGGTGCTATTAGAGATAGGGCAATAAACCAAAGTGAATTATCTGCAGCAGGCCATGGCGCATGAATCTGTGCAACGGGAACGACCTCGCACCACCAGGGGCCGAGAAAACCACAGTCTCATGGGGCCGGACACTCAGGGTCAGGGGAAAATCCAATATATATCTGGTGATATCTCGGGTGCTATTACAGATAGAGCAATAAATCAAAGTGCATTGTCTGGAGGAGGCCTTGGCGCATGTATCTGGGCAGCGGGAACGACCTCGAACCACCAGGGGCCGAGAAAACCACAGTCTCATGGGGCCGGACACTCAGGGTCAGGGGAAAATCCAATATATATCTGGTGATGTCTCGGGTGCTATTAGAGATAGCGCAATAAACGAAAGTGAATTATCTGCAGGAGGCCCTGGCGCATGAATCTGTGCAGCGGGAACGACCGCGGACCACCAGGGGCCGAGAAAACCACCGTCTCATGGGGCCGGACACTCAGGGTCAGGGAAAAATCCAATATATATCTGGTGATGGCTCGGGTGCTATTAGAGATAGCGCAATAAACGAAAGTGAATTATCTGCAGGAGGCCCTGGCGCATGAATCTGTGCAGCGGGAACGACCGCGGACCACCAGGGGCCGAGAAAACCACAGTCTCATGGGGCCGGGCACTCAGGGTCAGGGGAAAATCCAATATAGATCTGGTGATATCTCGGCTGCTATTACAGATAGCGCAATAAATCAAAGTGCATTACCTGTAGGAGGCCCTGGTGCATGAATCTGTGCAGCGGGAACTTCCTCGGACCTCCAGGGGCCGAGACAACGACCGTCTCATGGGGCCGGACACTCAGGGTCAGGGTAAAATCCAATATATATCTGGTGATATCTCGGGTGCTATAACAGATAGCGCAATAAATCAAAGTGCATTGTCTGTAGGAGGCCCTGGCGCATGAATCTGTGCAGCGGGAACGACCTCGGACCACCAGGGGCCGAGAAAAGCACAGTCTCATGGGGCCGGACACTCAGGGTCAGGGTAAAATCCAATATATATCTGGTGATATCTCGGGTGCTATTAGAGATAGCGCAATAAACGAAAGTGAATTATCTGCAGGAGGCCCTGGCGCATGAATCTGTGCAGCGGGAACGACCGCGGACCACCAGGGGCCGAGAAAACGACCGTCTCATGGGGCCGGACACTCAGGGTCAGTGAATAATCCAATATATATCTGCTGATATCTCGGGTGCTATTACAGATAGCGCAATAAATCAAAGTGCATTGTCTGTAGGAGGCCCTGGCGCATGAATCTGTGCAGCGGGAACGACCTCGGACCACCAGGGGCCGAGAAAACCACAGTCTCATGGAGCCGGACACTCAGGGTCAGGGGAAAATCCAATATATATCTGGTGATATCTCGGGCGCTATTAGAGATAGCGCAATAAGCCAAAGGGAATTATCTGCAGGAGGCCCTGGCGCATGCATCTGTGCAGCGGGAACGACCTAGGACCACCAGGGGCCGAGAAAACCACCGTCTCATGGGGCCGGACACTCAGGGTAAGGGAAAAATCCAATATATATCTGGTGATGTCTCGGGTGCTATTAGAGATAGCGCAATAAACGAAAGTGAATTATCTGCAGGAGGCCCTGGCGCATGAATCTGTGCAGCGGGAACGACCGCGGACCACCAGGGGCCGAGAAAACCACCGTCTCATGGGGCCGGACACTCAGGGTCAGGGAAAAATCCAATATATATCTGGTGATATCTCGGGTGCTATTAGAGATAGCGCAATAAACCAAAGTGAGTTATCTGCAGGAGGCCCTGGCGCATGAATCTGTGCAACGGGAACGACCTCGGACCACCAGGGGCCGAGAAAACCATAGTCTCATGGGGCCGGACACTCAGGGTCAGGGGAAAATCCAATATATATCTGGTGATATCTCGGGTGCTATAACAGATAGCGCAATAAATCAAAGTGCATTGTCTGTAGGAGGCCCTGGCGCATGAATCTGTGCAGCGGGAACGACCTCGGACCACCAGGGGCCGAGAAAACCACAGTCTCATGGGGCCGGACACTCAGGGTCAGGGGAAAATCCAATATATATCTGGTGATATCTCGGGTGCTATTAGAGATAGCGCAATAAATCAAAGTGCATTGTCTGCAGGAGGCCCTGGCGCATGAATCTGTGCAGCGGGAACGACCTCGGAACACCAGGGGCCGAGAAAACCACCGTCTCATGGGGCCGGACACTCAGGGTCAGTGAAAAATCCAATATATATCTGGTGATATCTCGGGTGCTATTACAGATAGCGCAATAAATCAAAGTGCATTTTCTGTAGGAGACCCTGGCGCATGAATCTGTGCAGCGGGAACGACCTCGGACCACCAGGGTCCGAGAAAACCACAGTCTCATGGGGCCGGACACTCAGGGTCAGGGAAAAATCCATTATATATCTGGTGATGTATCGGGTGCCATTAGAGATAGCTCGATAAATCAAAGTGCATTGTCTGCAGGAGGCCCTGACGCATGAATCTGTGCAGCGGGAACGACCTCGGACCACCAGGGGCCGAGAAAACCACAGTCTCATGGGGCCGAGAACTCAGGGTCAGGCAAAAATCCAATATATATCTGGTGATATCTCGGGTGCTATTACACATAGCGCATTAAACCAACGCGCATTGTCTGTAGGAGGCCATGGCGCATGAATCTGTGCAGCGGGAACGACCTCGGACCACCAGGGGCCGAGAAAACCACAGTCTCATGGGGCCGGACACTCAGGGTCAGGGGAAAATCCAGTATATATCTGGTGATATCTCGGGTGCTATTAGAGATAGCGCAATAAGCCAAAGTGAATTATCTGCAGGAGGCCCTGGCGCATGAATCTGTGCAGCGGGAACGTCCTCGGACCTCCAGGGGCCGAGACAACCACCGTCTCAAGGGGCCGGACACTCAGGGTCAGGGTAAAATCCAATATGTATCTGGTGATATCTCGGGTGCTATTACAGATAGCGCAATAAATCAAAGTGCATTATCTGTAGGTGGCCCTGTCGCATGAATCTGTGCAGCGGGAACGACCTCGGACCACCAGGGGCCGAAAAAACCACAGTCTCATGGGGCCGGACTCTCACGGTCAGGGTAAAATCCAATATATATCTGGTGATATCTCGGGTGCGATTACAGATAGCGCAATAAATCAAAATGCATTGTCTGTAGGAGGCCCTGGCGCATGAATCTGTGCAGTGGGAACGACCTCGGACCACCAGGGGCCGAGAAAACGACCGTCTCATGGGGCCGGACACTCAGGGTCAGGGGAAAATCCAATATAGATCTGGTGATATCTCGGGTGCTATTAGAGATAGCGCGATAAATCAAAGTGAATTATCTGCAGGAGGCCCTGGCGCATGCATCTGTGGCAGCGGGAACGACCTCGGATCACCAGGGGCCGAGAAAACCACCGTCTCATGGGGCCGGGCACTCAGGGTCTGGGGAAAATCCAATATATATCTGGTGATATCTCGGGTGCTATTAGAGATAGCGCAATAAACCAAAGTGAATTATCTGCAGGAGGCCCTGCTGCATGCATCTGTGCAGCGGGAACGACCTCGGAACACCAGGGGCCGAGAAAACCACCGTCTCATGGGGCAGGACACTCAGGGTCAGTGAAAAATCCAATATATATCTGCTGATATCTCGGGTGCTGTTACAGATAGCGCAATAAATCAAAGTGCATTGTCTGTAGGAGACCCTGGCGCATGAACCTGTGCAGCGGGAACGTTCTCGGACCTCCAGGGACCGAGAAAACCACAGTCTCATGGGGCCGGACACTCAAGGTCAGGGGAAAATCCAATATATATGTGGTGATATCTCGGGTGCTATTACAGATAGCGCAATAAATCAAAGTGCATTGTCTGTAGGAGACCCTGGCGCATGAAGCTGTCCAGCGGGAACGACCTCGGACCACCAGGGGCCGAGAAAACCACCGTCTCATGGGGCCGGACACTCTGGGTCAGCGAAAAATCCAATATATATCTGGTGATAGCTCGGGTGCTATTACAGATAGCGCAATAAATCAAAGTGCATTGTCTGTAGGAGGCCCTGGCGCATGACTCTGTGCAGCGGGAACGACCTCGGACCACCAGGGGCCGAGAAAACTACAGTCTCATGCGGCCGGACACTCAGGGTCAGGGGAAAATCAAAAATATATCTGCTGATATCTCGGGTGCTATTGTAGATAGCGCAATAAATCAAAGAGCATTGTCTGCAGGAGGCCCTTGCGAATGAATCTGTTCAGCGGGAACAACCTCGGATCACCAGGGGCCGAGAAAACTACCGATACATGGGGCCGGACACTCAGGGTCGAGGAAAAATCCAATATATATCTGGTGATAACTCGGGTGCTATTAGAGATAGCGCGATAAATCAAAGTGAATTATCTGCAGGAGGCCCTGGCGCATGCATCTGTGCATCGGGAACGACCTCGGACCACCAGGGGCCGAGAAAACCACCGTCTCATGGGGCCGGGCACTCAGGGTCTGGGGAAAATCCAATATGTATCTGGTGATATCTCGGGTGCTATTAGAGATAGCGTAATAAACCAAAGTGCATTGTCTGTAGGAGGCCCTGGCGCATGAATCTGTGCAGCGGGAACGACCTCTGACCACAAGAGGCCGAGAAAACCACCGTCTCATGGGGCCGGACACTCAGGGTCGAGGAAAAATCCAATATATATCTGGTGATATCTCGGGTGCTATTACAGATAGCGCGATAAATCAAAGTGCATTGTCTGTAGGAGGCACAGGCGAATGAGTCTGTGCAGCAGGAACGACCTCGAACCACCAGGGGCCGAGAAAATTACAGATATTCGGAATCCGTCACCCAAGGTCATGTGAAAATCCAGCATATATCTGGTGATATTTCGGGTGCTATTATAGGTAGCGCAATAAACCAAAGTGAATTATCTGCAGGAGGCCCTGGCGCAAGAATCTGTGCAGCGGGAACGACCTCGGACCACCAGGGGCCGAGACAACAACCGTCTCATGGGGCCGGACACTCAGGGTCAGGGAAAAATCCAATATATATCTGGTGATATCTCGGGTTATATTACAGATAGCACAATAAATCAAAGTGCATTGTCTGTAGGAGGCCCTGGCGCATGAATGTGTGCAGCGGGAACGACCTCGGACCACCAGGGGCCGAGACAACCACCGTCTCATGGGGCCGGACACTCAGGGTCAGGGGAAAATCCAATATATATCTGGTGATATCTCGGGTGCTATTACAGATAGAGCAATAAACCAAAGTGAATTATCTGCAGGAGGCCCTGGCCCATGCATCTGTGCAGCGGGAACGACCTCGGACCACCAGGGGCCGAGAAAACCACCGTCTCATGGGGCCGGACACTCAGGGTCAGGGAAAAATGCAATATATATCTGGTGATATGTCGGGTGCTATTACAGATAGCACAATAAATCAAAGTGCATTGTCTGGACGAGGTCCTGGCGCATGAATCTGGGCAGCGGGAACGACCTCGGACCACCAGGGGCCGAGAAAACCACAGTCTCATGGGGCCGGACACTCAGGGTCAGGGGAAAATCCAATATATATCTGGTGATATCTCGGGTGCTATTAGAGATAGGGCAATAAATCAAAGTGAATTATCTGCAGCAGGCCATGGCGCATGAATCTGTGCAACGGGAACGACCTCGCACCACCAGGAGCCGAGAAAACCACAGTCTCATGGGGCCGGACACTCAGGGTCAGGGGAAAATCCAATATATATCTGGTGATATCTCGGGTGCTATTACAGATAGAGCAATAAATCAAAGTGCATTGTCTGGAGGAGGCCCTGGCGCATGTATCTGGGCAGCGGGAACGACCTCGAACCACCAGGGGCCGAGAAAACCACAGTCTCATGGTGCCGGACAATCAGGGTCAGGGGAAAATCCAATATATATCTGGTGATATCTCGGGTGCTATTAGATACAGCGCAATAAACCAAAGTGAATTATCTGCTGGAGACCCTGGCGCATGAACCTGTCCAGCGGGAACGACCTCGGACCACCAGGGGCCGAGAAAACCACCGTCTCATGGGGCCGGACACTCTGGGTCAGCGAAAAATCCAGTATATATCTGGTGATATCTCGGGTGCTATTACAGATAGCGCAATAAATCAAAGTGCATTGTCTGTAGGAGGCCCTGGCGCATGACTCTGTGCAGCGGGAACGACCTCGGACCACCAGGGGCCGAGAAAACTACAGTCTCATGCGGCCGGACACTCAGGGTCTGGGGAAAATACAATATATATCTGGTGATATCTCGGGTCCTATTACAGATAGCGAAATAAATCAAAGTGCATTGTCTGTAGGAGGCCCTGGCGCATGAATCTGTGCAGCGGGAACGACCTCGGACCACCAGGGGCCGAGGAAACCACAGTCTCATGGGGCCAGACACTCAGGGTCAGGGAAAAATCCAATATATATCTGGTGATATCTTGGGTGCTATTAGATATAGCGCAATAAACCAAAGTGAATTATCTGCAGGAGGCCCTGGCGCATGAATCTGTGCAACGGGAACGACCTCGGACCACCAGGGGCCGAAAAATCTACAGTCTCATGGGGCCGGACACTCAGGATCAGGGAAAAATCCAATATATATCTGGTGATATCTTGGGTGCTATTAGAGATAGCGTAATAAACCAAAGTGAATTATCTGCAGGAGGCCCTGGCGCAAGAATCTGTGCAGCGGGAACGACCTCGGACCACCAGGGGCCGAGACAACAACCGTCTCATGGGGCCGGACACTCAGGGTCAGGGAAAAATCCAATATATATCTGGTGATATCTCGGGTTATATTACAGATAGCACAATAAATCAAAGTGCATTGTCTGTAGGAGGCCCTGGCGCATGAATCTGTGCAGCGGGAACGACCTCGGACCACCAGGGGCCGAGAAAACCACACTCTCATGGAGCCGGACACTCAGGGTCAGGGGAAAATCCAATATATATCTGGTGATATCTCGGGTGCTATTACAGATAGCGCAATAAATCAAAGTGAATTATCTGCAGGAGGCCCTGGCGCATGAATCTGTGTAGCGGGAACGACCTCGGACCACCAGGGGCCGAGAAAACCACAGTCACATGGGGCCGGTCACTCAGGGTCAGGGGAAAATCCAATATATATCTGGCGATATCTCGGGTGCTATTAGATACAGCGCAATAAACCAAATTGAATTATCTGCAGGAGGCCCTGGCGCATGAATCTGGGCAGCGGGAACGACCTCGGACCACCAGGGGCCGAGAAAACCACAGTCTCATGGTGCCGGACACTCAGGGTCAGGGGAAAATCCAATATATATCTGGTGATATCTCGGGTGCTATTAGATACAGCGCAATAAGCCAAAGGGAATTATCTGCAGGAGGCCCTGCCGCATGCATCTGTGCAGCGGGAACGACCTCGGACCACCAGGGGCCGAGAAAACCACAGTCTCATGGGGCCGGACACTCAGGGTCAGGGGAAAATCCAATATATATCTGGTGACATCTCGGGTGCTATTAGAGATAGGGCAATAAACCAAAGTGAATTATCTGCAGCAGGCCATGGCGCATGAATCTGTGCAACGGGAACGACCTCGCACCACCAGGGGCCGAGAAAACCACAGTCTCATGGGGCCGGACACTCAGGGTCAGGGGAAAATCCAATATATATCTGGAGATATCTCGGGTGCTATTACAGATAGAGCAATAAATCAAAGTGCATTGTCTGGAGGAGGCCTTGGCGCATGTATCTGGGCAGCGGGAACGACCTCGAACCACCAGGGGCCGAGAAAACCACAGTCTCATGGGGCCGGACACTCAGGGTCAGGGGAAAATCCAATATATATCTGGTGATATCTCGGGTGCTATTAGATACAGCGCAATAAACCAAAGTGAATTATCTGCTGGAGGCCCTGGCGCATGAATCTGGGCAGCGGGAACGACCTCGGACCACCAGGGGCCGAGAAAACCACAGTCTAATGGGGCCGGACACTCAGGGTCAGGGGAAAATCCAATATATATCTGGTGGTATCTCGGGTGCTATTAGAGATAGCGCAATAAACCAAAGTGAATTATCTGCAGGAGGCCCTGCCGCATGCATCTGTGCAGCGGGAACGACCTCGGAACACCAGGGGCCGAGAAAACCACCGTCTCATGGGGCAGGACACTCAGGGTCAGTGAAAAATCCAATATATATCTGCTGATATCTCGGGTGCTGTTACAGATAGCGCAATAAATCAAAGTGCATTGTCTGTAGGAGACCCTGGCGCATGAACCTGTGCAGCGGGAACGTTCTCGGACCTCCAGGGACCGAGAAAACCACAGTCTCATGGGGCCGGACACTCAAGGTCAGGGGAAAATCCAATATATATGTGGTGACATCTCGGGTGCTATTACAGATAGCGCAATAAATCAAAGTGCATTGTCTGTAGGAGACCCTGGCGCATGAACCTGTCCAGCGGGAACGACCTCGGACCACCAGGGGCCGAGAAAACCACCGTCTCATGGGGCCGGACACTCTGGGTCAGCGAAAAATCCAATATATATCTGGTGATATCTCGGGTGCTATTACAGATAGCGCAATAAATCAAAGTGCATTGTCTGTAGGAGGCCCTGGCGCATGACTCTGTGCAGCGGGAACGACCTCGGACCACCAGGGGCCGAGAAAACCACAGTCTCATGGGGCCAGACACTCAGGGTCAGGGAAAAATCCAATATATATCTGGTGATATCTTGGGTGCTATTAGATATAGCGCAATAAACCAAAGTGAATTATCTGCAGGAGGCCCTGGCGCATGAATCTGTGCAACGGGAACGTCCTCGGACCTCCAGGGGCCGAGACAACCACAGTCTCATGGGGCCGGACACTCAGGGTCAGGGGAAAATCCAATATATATCTGGTGATATCTCGGGTGCTATTACAGATAGCGCAATAAATCAAAGTGCATTGTCTGTAGGAGGCCCTGGCGCATGAATCTGTGCAGCGGGAACGACCTCGGACCACCAGGGGCCGAGAAAACCACAGTCTCATGGGGCCGGACACTCAGGGACAGGGAAAAATCAAAAATATATCTGCTGATATCTCGGGTGCTATTGCAGATAGCGCAATAAATCAAAGAGCATTGTCTGCAGGAGGCCCTTGCGAATGAATCTGTTCAGCGGGAACAACCTCGGATCACCAGGGGCCGAGAAAACTACCGATACATGGGGCCGGACACTCAGGGTCGAGGAAAAATCCAATATATATCTGGTGATAACTCGGGTGCTATTAGAGATAGCGCGATAAATCAAAGTGAATTATCTGCAGGAGGCCCTGGCGCATGCATCTGTGCATCGGGAACGACCTCGGACCACCAGGGGCCGAGAAAACCACCGTCTCATGGGGCCGGGCACTCAGGGTCTGGGGAAAATCCAATATGTATCTGGTGATATCTCGGGTGCTATTAGAGATAGCGTAATAAACCAAAGTGCATTGTCTGTAGGAGGCCCTGGCGCATGAATCTGTGCAGCGGGAACGACCTCTGACCACAAGAGGCCAAGAAAACCACCGTCTCATGGGGCCGGACACTCAGGGTCGAGGAAAAATCCAATATATATCTGGTGATATCTCGGGTGCTATTACAGATAGCGCGATAAATCAAAGTGCATTGTCTGTAGGAGGCACAGGCGAATGAGTCTGTGCAGCAGGAACGACCTCGAACCACCAGGGGCCGAGAAAATTACAGATATTCGGAATCCGTCACCCAAGGTCATGTGAAAATCCAGCATATATCTGGTGATATTTCGGGTGCTATTATAGATAGCGCAATAAACCAAAGTGAATTATCTGCAGGAGGCCCTGGCGCAAGAATCTGTGCAGCGGGAACGACCTCGGACCACCAGGGGCCGAGACAACAACCGTCTCATGGGGCCGGACACTCAGGGTCAGGGAAAAATCCAATATATATCTGGTGATATCTCGGGTTATATTACAGATAGCACAATAAATCAAAGTGCATTGTCTGTAGGAGGCCCTGGCGCATGAATGTGTGCAGCGGAAACGACCTCGGACCACCAGGGGCCGAGACAACCACCGTCTCATGGGGCCGGACACTCAGGGTCAGGGGAAAATCCAATATATATCTGGTGATATCTCGGGTGCTATTGCAGATAGAGCAATAAACCAAAGTGAATTATCTGCAGGAGGCCCTGGCCCATGCATCTGTGCAGCGGGAACGACCTCGGACCACCAGGGGCCGAGAAAACCACCGTCTCATGGGGCCGGACACTCAGGGTCAGGGAAAAATGCAATATATATCTGGTGATATGTCGGGTGCTATTACAGATAGCACAATAAATCAAAGTGCATTGTCTGGACGAGGTCCTGGCGCATGAATCTGGGCAGCGGGAACGACCTCGGACCACCAGGGGCCGAGAAAACCACAGTCTAATGGGGCCGGACACTCAGGGTCAGGGGAAAATCCAATATATATCTGGTGATATCTCGGGTGCTATTAGAGATAGCGCAATAAACCAAAGTGAATTATCTGCAGGAGGCCCTGCCGCATGCATCTGTGCAGCGGGAACGACCTCGGAACACCAGGGGCCGAGAAAACCACCGTCTCATGGGGCAGGACACTCAGGGTCAGTGAAAAATCCAATATATATCTGCTGATATCTCGGGTGCTGTTACAGATAGCGCAATAAATCAAAGTGCATTGTCTGTAGGAGACCCTGGCGCATGAACCTGTGCAGCGGGAACGTTCTCGGACCTCCAGGGACCGAGAAAACCACAGTCTCATGGGGCCGGACACTCAAGGTCAGGGGAAAATCCAATATATATGTGGTGATATCTCGGGTGCTATTACAGATAGCGCAATAAATCAAAGTGCATTGTCTGTAGGAGACCCTGGCGCATGAACCTGTCCAGCGGGAACGACCTCGGACCACCAGGGGCCGAGAAAACCACCGTCTCATGGGGCCGGACACTCTGGGTCAGCGAAAAATCCAATATATATCTGGTGATATCTCGGGTGCTATTACAGATAGCGCAATAAATCAAAGTGCATTGTCTGTAGGAGGCCCTGGCGCATGACTCTGTGCAGCGGGAACGACCTCGGACCACCAGGGGCCGAGAAAACCACAGTCTCATGGGGCCAGACACTCAGGGTCAGGGAAAAATCCAATATATATCTGGTGATATCTTGGGTGCTATTAGATATAGCGCAATAAACCAAAGTGAATTATCTGCAGGAGGCCCTGGCGCATGAATCTGTGCAACGGGAACGTCCTCGGACCTCCAGGGGCCGAGACAACCACAGTCTCATGGGGCCGGACACTCAGGGTCAGGGGAAAATCCAATATATATCTGGTGATATCTCGGGTGCTATTACAGATAGCGCAATAAATCAAAGTGCATTGTCTGTAGGAGGCCCTGGCGCATGAATCTGTGCAGCGGGAACGACCTCGGACCACCAGGGGCCGAGAAAACTACAGTCTCATGGGGCCGGACACTCAGGGACAGGGAAAAATCAAAAATATATCTGCTGATATCTCGGGTGCTATTGCAGATAGCGCAATAAATCAAAGAGCATTGTCTGCAGGAGGCCCTTGCGAATGAATCTGTTCAGCGGGAACAACCTCGGATCACCAGGGGCCGAGAAAACTACCGATACATGGGGCCGGACACTCAGGGTCGAGGAAAAATCCAATATATATCTGGTGATAACTCGGGTGCTATTAGAGATAGCGCGATAAATCAAAGTGAATTATCTGCAGGAGGCCCTGGCGCATGCATCTGTGCATCGGGAACGACCTCGGACCACCAGGGGCCGAGAAAACCACCGTCTCATGGGGCCGGGCACTCAGGGTCTGGGGAAAATCCAATATGTATCTGGTGATATCTCGGGTGCTATTAGAGATAGCGTAATAAACCAAAGTGCATTGTCTGTAGGAGGCCCTGGCGCATGAATCTGTGCAGCGGGAACGACCTCTGACCACAAGAGGCCAAGAAAACCACCGTCTCATGGGGCCGGACACTCAGGGTCGAGGAAAAATCCAATATATATCTGGTGATATCTCGGGTGCTATTACAGATAGCGCGATAAATCAAAGTGCATTGTCTGTAGGAGGCACAGGCGAATGAGTCTGTGCAGCAGGAACGACCTCGAACCACCAGGGGCCGAGAAAATTACAGATATTCGGAATCCGTCACCCAAGGTCATGTGAAAATCCAGCATATATCTGGTGATATTTCGGGTGCTATTATAGATAGCGCAATAAACCAAAGTGAATTATCTGCAGTAGGCCCTGGCGCATGCATCTGTGCAGCGGGAACGACCTCGGACAACCAGGGGCCGAGAAAACCACAGTCTCATGGTGCCGGACACTCAGGGTCAGGGGAAAATCCAATATATATCTGGTGATATCTCGGGTGCTATTAGATACAGCGCAATAAGCCAAAGGGAATTATCTGCAGGAGGCCCTGCCGCATGCATCTGTGCAGCGGGAACGACCTCGGACCACCAGGGGCCGAGAAAACCACAGTCTCATGGGGCCGGACACTCAGGGTCAGGGGAAAATCCAATATATATCTGGTGATATCTCGGGTGCTATTAGAGATAGGGCAATAAACCAAAGTGAATTATCTGCAGCAGGCCATGGCGCATGAATCTGTGCAACGGGAACGACCTCGCACCACCAGGGGCCGAGAAAACCACAGTCTCATGGGGCCGGACACTCAGGGTCAGGGGAAAATCCAATATATATCTGGTGATATCTCGGGTGCTATTACAGATAGAGCAATAAATCAAAGTGCATTGTCTGGAGGAGGCCTTGGCGCATGTATCTGGGCAGCGGGAACGACCTCGAACCACCAGGGGCCGAGAAAACCACAGTCTCATGGGGCCGGACACTCAGGGTCAGGGGAAAATCCAATATATATCTGGTGATATCTCGGGTGCTATTAGATACAGCGCAATAAACCAAAGTGAATTATCTGCTGGAGGCCCTGGCGCATGAATCTGGGCAGCGGGAACGACCTCGGACCACCAGGGGCCGAGAAAACCACAGTCTAATGGGGCCGGACACTCAGGGTCAGGGGAAAATCCAATATATATCTGGTGATATCTCGGGTGCTATTACAGATAGAGCAATAAATCAAAGTGCATTGTCTGGAGGAGGCCCTGGCGCATGTATCTGGGCAGCGGGAACGACCTCGAACCACCAGGGGCCGAGAAAACCACAGTCTCATGGTGCCGGACACTCAGGGTCAGGGGAAAATCCAATATATATCTGGTGATATCTCGGGTGCTATTAGATACAGCGCAATAAGCCAAAGGGAATTATCTGCAGGAGGCCCTGCCGCATGCATCTGTGCAGCGGGAACGACCTCGGACCACCAGGGGCCGAGAAAACCACAGTCTCATGGGGCCGGACACTCAGGGTCAGGGGAAAATCCAATATATATCTGGTGATATCTCGGGTGCTATTAGAGATAGGGCAATAAACCAAAGTGAATTATCTGCAGCAGGCCATGGCGCATGAATCTGTGCAACGGGAACGACCTCGCACCACCAGGGGCCGAGAAAACCACAGTCTCATGGGGCCGGACACTCAGGGTCAGGGGAAAATCCAATATATATCTGGTGATATCTCGGGTGCTATTACAGATAGAGCAATAAATCAAAGTGCATTGTCTGGAGGAGGCCTTGGCGCATGTATCTGGGCAGCGGGAACGACCTCGAACCACCAGGGGCCGAGAAAACCACAGTCTCATGGGGCCGGACACTCAGGGTCAGGGGAAAATCCAATATATATCTGGTGATATCTCGGGTGCTATTAGATACAGCGCAATAAACCAAATTGAATTATCTGCTGGAGGCCCTGGCGCATGAATCTGGGCAGCGGGAACGACCTCGGACCACCAGGGGCCGAGAAAACCACAGTCTAATGGGGCCGGACACTCAGGGTCAGGGGAAAATCCAATATATATCTGGTGATATCTCGGGTGCTATTAGAGATAGCGCAATAAACCAAAGTGAATTATCTGCAGGAGGCCCTGCCGCATGCATCTGTGCAGCGGGAACGACCTCGGAACACCAGGGGCCGAGAAAACCACCGTCTCATGGGGCAGGACACTCAGGGTCAGTGAAAAATCCAATATATATCTGCTGATATCTCGGGTGCTGTTACAGATAGCGCAATAAATCAAAGTGCATTGTCTGTAGGAGACCCTGGCGCATGAACCTGTGCAGCGGGAACGTTCTCGGACCTCCAGGGACCGAGAAAACCACAGTCTCATGGGGCCGGACACTCAAGGTCAGGGGAAAATCCAATATATATGTGGTGATATCTCGGGTGCTATTACAGATAGCGCAATAAATCAAAGTGCATTGTCTGTAGGAGACCCTGGCGCATGAACCTGTCCAGCGGGAACGACCTCGGACCACCAGGGGCCGAGAAAACCACCGTCTCATGGGGCCGGACACTCTGGGTCAGCGAAAAATCCAATATATATCTGGTGATATCTCGGGTGCTATTACAGATAGCGCAATAAATCAAAGTGCATTGTCTGTAGGAGGCCCTGGCGCATGACTCTGTGCAGCGGGAACGACCTCGGACCACCAGGGGCCGAGGAAACCACAGTCTCATGGGGCCAGACACTCAGGGTCAGGGAAAAATCCAATATATATCTGGTGATATCTTGGGTGCTATTAGATATAGCGCAATAAACCAAAGTGAATTATCTGCAGGAGGCCCTGGCGCATGAATCTGTGCAACGGGAACGACCTCGGACCACCAGGGGCCGAAAAATCCACAGTCTCATGGGGCCGGACACTCAGGATCAGGGAAAAATCCAATATATATCTGGTGATATGTTGGGTGCTATTAGAGATAGCGTAATAAACCAAAGTGAATTATCTGCAGGAGGCCCTGGCGCAAGAATCTGTGCAGCGGGAACGACCTCGGACCACCAGGGGCCGAGAAAACCACACTCTCATGGAGCCGGACACTCAGGGTCAGGGGAAAATCCAATATATATCTGGTGATATCTCGGGTGCTATTACAGATAGCGCAATAAATCAAAGTGAATTATCTGCAGGAGGCCCTGGCGCATGAATCTGTGTAGCGGGAACGACCTCGGACCACCAGGGGCCGAGAAAACCACAGTCACATGGGGCCGGTCACTCAGGGTCAGGGGAAAATCCAATATATATCTGGCGATATCTCGGGTGCTATTAGATACAGCGCAATAAACCAAATTGAATTATCTGCAGGAGGCCCTGGCGCATGAATCTGGGCAGCGGGAACGACCTCGGACCACCAGGGGCCGAGAAAACCACAGTCTAGTGGGGCCGGACACTCAGGGTGAGGGTAATATCCAATATGTATCTGCTGATATCTCGGGTGCTATTAGAGATAGCGTAACAAACCAAAGTGCATTGTCTGTAGGAGGCCCTGGCGCATGAATCTGTGCAGCGGGAACGACCTCTGACCACAAGAGGCCGAGAAAACCACCGTCTCATGGGGACGGACACTCAGGGTCTGGCGAAAATCCACTATATATCTGGTGATATCTCGGGTGCTATTAGAGATAGCGCAATAAACCAAAGTGAATTATCTGCAGGAGGCCCTGGCGCATGAATATGTGCAGCGGGAACGACCTCGGACCACCAGGGGCCGAGAAAACCACAGTCTCATGGAGCCGGACACTCAGGGTCAGGGGAAAATCCAATATATATCTGGTGATATCTCGGGTGCTATTAGATACAGCGCAATAAACCAAATTGAATTATCTGCAGGAGGCCCTGGCGCATGAATCTGGGCAGCGGGAACGCCCTCGGACCACCAGGGGCCGAGAAAACCACAGTCTAGTGGGGCCGGACACTCAGGGTCAGGGGAAAATCCAATATATATATCAGGTGATATCTCGGGTGCTATTAGATACAGCGCAATAAACCAAAGTGTATTATCTGCAAGAGGCCCTGGCGCATGCATCTGTGCAGCGGGAACGACCTCGGACCACCAGGGGCCGAGAAAACTAAAGTCTCATGGGGCCGGACACTCAGGGTCTGGGGAAAATCCATTATATATCTGGTGATATGTCGGGAGCTATTACAGATAGCGCAATAAATCAAAGTTCATTGTCTGGAGGCGGCCCTGGCGCATGAATCTGTGCAGCGGGAACGACCTCGGACCACCAGGGGCCGAGAAAACCACCGTCTCATGGGGCTGGACACTCAGGGTGAGGGTAATATCCAATATATATCTGGTGATATCTCGGGTGCTATTACAGATAGCGCAATAAATCAAAGTGAATTATCTGCAGGAGGCCCTGGCGCATGCATCTGTGCAGCGGGAACGACCTCGGACCACCAGGGGCCGAGAAAATCACCGTCTCATGGGGACGGGCACTCAGGGTCTGGGGAAAATCCAATATGTATCTGCTGATATCTCGGGTGCTATTAGAGATAGCGTAACAAACCAAAGTGCATTGTCTGTAGGAGGCCCTGGCGCATGAATCTGTGCAGCGGGAACGACCTCTGACCACAAGAGGCCGAGAAAACCACCGTCTCATGGGGCCGGACACTCAGGGTCGAGGAAAAATCCAATATATATCTGGTGATATCTCGGGTGCTATTACAGATAGCGCGATAAATCAAAGTGCATTGTCTGTAGGAGGCACTGGCGAATGAGTCTGTGCAGCAGGAACGACCTCGAACCACCAGGGGCCGAGAAAATTACAGATATTCGGAATCCGTCACCCAAGGTCATGTGAAAATCCAGCATATATCTGGTGATATTTCGGGTGCTATTATAGATAGCGCAATAAACCAAAGTGAATTATCTGCAGTAGGCCCTGGCGCATGCATCTGTGCAGCGGGAACGACCTCGGACAACCAGGGGCCGAGAAAGCCACAGACTCATGGAGCTGGACACTCGGGGTTAGGGAAAAATCCAATATATATCTGGTGATATCTCGGGTGCTATTACAGATAGTAGAATAAATCAAAGTGCACTGTCTGTAGGAGGCCCTGGCGCATGAATCTGTGCAGCGGGAACGACCTCGGACCACCAGGGGCCCAGAAAACCACCGTCTCATGGGGACGGACACTCAGGGTCTGGCGAAACTCCACTATATATCTGGTGATATCTCGGGTGCTAATAGAGATAGCGCAATAAACCAAACTGCATTGTCTGTAGGAGGCCCTGGCGCATGAATCTGTGCAGCGGGAACGACCTCGGACCACCAGGGGCCGAGAAAACGACCGTCTCATGGGGCCGGACACTCAGGGTCAGTGAAAAATCCAATATATATCTGGTGATATCTCGGGTGCTATTACAGATAGCGCAATAAATCAAAGTGCATTGTCTGTAGGAGGCCCTGGCGCATGAATCTGTGCAGCGGGAACGACCTCGGACCACCAGCGGCCGAGAAAACCACAGTCTCATGGGGCCGGACACTCAGGGTCAGGGGAAAATCCAGTATATATCTGGTGATATCTCGGGTGCTATTAGAGATAGCGCAATAAACCAAAGTGAATTATCTGCAGGAGGCCCTGGCGCATGAATCTGTGCAGCGGGAACGACCTCGGACCACCAGGGGCCGAAAAAACCACAGTCTCATGGGGCCGGACACTCAGGGTCAGGGTAAAATCCAATATATATCTAGTGATATCTCGGGTGCTATTACAGATAGCGCAATAAATCAAAGTGCATAGTCTGTAGGAGGCCCCGGCGCATGAATCTGTGCAGCGGGAACGACCTCGGACGACCAGGGGCCTTGAAAACCACAGTCTCATGGGGCCGGACACTCAGGGTCAGGGGAAAATCCAATATATATCTGGTGATATCTCGGGTGCTATTACAGATAGCGCGATAAATCAAAGTGCATTGTCTGTAGGAGGCACTGGCGAATGAGTCTGTGCAGCAGGAACGACCTCGAACCACCAGGGGCCGAGAAAATTACAGATATTCGGAATCCGTCACCCAAGGTCATGTGAAAATCCAGCATATATCTGGTGATATTTCGGGTGCTATTATAGATAGCGCAATAAACCAAAGTGAATTATCTGCAGTAGGCCCTGGCGCATGCATCTGTGCAGCGGGAACGACCTCGGACAACCAGGGGCCGAGAAAGCCACAGACTCATGGAGCTGGACACTCGGGGTTAGGGAAAAATCCAATATATATCTGGTGATATCTCGGGTGATATTACAGATAGTAGAATAAATCAAAGTGCACTGTCTGTAGGAGGCCCTGGCGCATGAATCTGTGCAGCGGGAACGACCTCGGACCACCAGGGGCCCAGAAAACCACCGTCTCATGGGGACGGACACTCAGGGTCTGGCGAAACTCCACTATATATCTGGTGATATCTCGGGTGCTATTAGAGATAGCGCAATAAACCAAACTGCATTGTCTGTAGGAGGCCCTGGCGCATGAATCTGTGCAGCGGGAGCGACCTCTGACCACAAGGGGCCGAGAAAACCACCGTCTCATGGGGCCGGACACTCAGGGTCGAGGAAAAATCCAATATATATCTGGTGATATCTCGGGTGCTAATAGAGATAGCGCAATAAACAAAAGTGAATTATCTGCAGGAGGCCCTGGCGCATGAATCTGTGCAGCGGGAACGACCTCGGACCACCAGGGGCCGAGAAAACGACCGTCTCATGGGGCCGGACACTCAGGGTCAGTGAAAAATCCAATATATATCTGGTGATATCTCGGGTGCTATTACAGATAGCGCAATAAATCAAAGTGCATTGTCTGTAGGAGGCCCTGGCGCATGAATCTGGGCAGCGGGAACGACCTCGGACCACCAGGGGCCGAGAAAACCACAGTCTAATGGGGCCGGACACTCAGGGTCAGGGGAAAATCCAATATATATCTGGTGATATCTCGGGTGCTATTAGAGATAGCGCAATAAACCAAAGTGAATTATCTGCAGGAGGCCCTGCCGCATGCATCTGTGCAGCGGGAACGACCTCGGAACACCAGGGGCCGAGAAAACCACCGTCTCATGGGGCAGGACACTCAGGGTCAGTGAAAAATCCAATATATATCTGCTGATATCTCGGGTGCTGTTACAGATAGCGCAATAAATCAAAGTGCATTGTCTGTAGGAGACCCTGGCGCATGAACCTGTGCAGCGGGAACGTTCTCGGACCTCCAGGGACCGAGAAAACCACAGTCTCATGGGGCCGGACACTCAAGGTCAGGGGAAAATCCAATATATATGTGGTGATATCTCGGGTGCTATTACAGATAGCGCAATAAATCAAAGTGCATTGTCTGTAGGAGACCCTGGCGCATGAACCTGTCCAGCGGGAACGACCTCGGACCACCAGGGGCCGAGAAAACCACCGTCTCATGGGGCCGGACACTCTGGGTCAGCGAAAAATCCAATATATATCTGGTGATATCTCGGGTGCTATTACAGATAGCGCAATAAATCAAAGTGCATTGTCTGTAGGAGGCCCTGGCGCATGACTCTGTGCAGCGGGAACGACCTCGGACCACCAGGGGCCGAGAAAACTACAGTCTCATGCGGCCGGACACTCAGGGTCTGGGGAAAATACAATATATATCTGGTGATATCTCGGGTCCTATTACAGATAGCGAAATAAATCAAAGTGCATTGTCTGTAGGAGGCCCTGGCGCATGAATCTGTGCAGCGGGAACGACCTCGGACCACCAGGGGCCGAGGAAACCACAGTCTCATGGGGCCAGACACTCAGGGTCAGGGAAAAATACAATATATATCTGGTGATATCTTGGGTGCTATTAGATATAGCGCAATAAACCAAAGTGAATTATCTGCAGGAGGCCCTGGCGCATGAATCTGTGCAACGGGAACGACCTCGGACCACCAGGGGCCGAAAAATCCACAGTCTCATGGGGCCGGACACTCAGGATCAGGGAAAAATCCAATATATATCTGGTGATATGTTGGGTGCTATTAGAGATAGCGTAATAAACCAAAGTGAATTATCTGCAAGAGGCCCTGGCGCAAGAATCTGTGCAGCGGGAACGACCTCGGACCACCAGGGGCCGAGAAAACCACACTCTCATGGAGCCGGACACTCAGGGTCAGGGGAAAATCCAATATATATCTGGTGATATCTCGGGTGCTATTACAGATAGCGCAATAAATCAAAGTGAATTATCTGCAGGAGGCCCTGGCGCATGAATCTGTGTAGCGGGAACGACCTCGGACCACCAGGGGCCGAGAAAACCACAGTCACATGGGGCCGGTCACTCAGGGTCAGGGGAAAATCCAATATATATCTGGCGATATCTCGGGTGCTATTAGATACAGCGCAATAAACCAAATTGAATTATCTGCAGGAGGCCCTGGCGCATGAATCTGGGCAGCGGGAACGACCTCGGACCACCAGGGGCCGAGAAAACCACAGTCTAGTGGGGCCGGACACTCAGGGTGAGGGTAATATCCAATATGTATCTGCTGATATCTCGGGTGCTATTAGAGATAGCGTAACAAACCAAAGTGCATTGTCTGTAGGAGGCCCTGGCGCATGAATCTGTGCAGCGGGAACGACCTCTGACCACAAGAGGCCGAGAAAACCACCGTCTCATGGGGACGGACACTCAGGGTCTGGCGAAAATCCACTATATATCTGGTGATATCTCGGGTGCTATTAGAGATAGCGCAATAAACCAAAGTGAATTATCTGCAGGAGGCCCTGGCGCATGAATATGTGCAGCGGGAACGACCTCGGACCACCAGGGGCCGAGAAAACCACAGTCTCATGGAGCCGGACACTCAGGGTCAGGGGAAAATCCAATATATATCTGGTGATATCTCGGGTGCTATTAGATACAGCGCAATAAACCAAATTGAATTATCTGCAGGAGGCCCTGGCGCATGAATCTGGGCAGCGGGAACGCCCTCGGACCACCAGGGGCCGAGAAAACCACAGTCTAGTGGGGCCGGACACTCAGGGTCAGGGGAAAATCCAATATATATATCAGGTGATATCTCGGGTGCTATTAGATACAGCGCAATAAACCAAAGTGTATTATCTGCAAGAGGCCCTGGCGCATGCATCTGTGCAGCGGGAACGACCTCGGACCACCAGGGGCCGAGAAAACTAAAGTCTCATGGGGCCGGACACTCAGGGTCTGGGGAAAATCCATTATATATCTGGTGATATGTCGGGAGCTATTACAGATAGCGCAATAAATCAAAGTTCATTGTCTGGAGGCGGCCCTGGCGCATGAATCTGTGCAGCGGGAACGACCTCGGACCACCAGGGGCCGAGAAAACCACCGTCTCATGGGGCTGGACACTCAGGGTGAGGGTAATATCCAATATATATCTGGTGATATCTCGGGTGCTATTACAGATAGCGCAATAAATCAAAGTGAATTATCTGCAGGAGGCCCTGGCGCATGCATCTGTGCAGCGGGAACGACCTCGGACCACCAGGGGCCGAGAAAATCACCGTCTCATGGGGACGGGCACTCAGGGTCTGGGGAAAATCCAATATGTATCTGCTGATATCTCGGGTGCTATTAGAGATAGCGTAACAAACCAAAGTGCATTGTCTGTAGGAGGCCCTGGCGCATGAATCTGTGCAGCGGGAACGACCTCTGACCACAAGAGGCCGAGAAAACCACCGTCTCATGGGGCCGGACACTCAGGGTCGAGGAAAAATCCAATATATATCTGGTGATATCTCGGGTGCTATTACAGATAGCGCGATAAATCAAAGTGCATTGTCTGTAGGAGGCACTGGCGAATGAGTCTGTGCAGCAGGAACGACCTCGAACCACCAGGGGCCGAGAAAATTACAGATATTCGGAATCCGTCACCCAAGGTCATGTGAAAATCCAGCATATATCTGGTGATATTTCGGGTGCTATTATAGATAGCGCAATAAACCAAAGTGAATTATCTGCAGTAGGCCCTGGCGCATGCATCTGTGCAGCGGGAACGACCTCGGACAACCAGGGGCCGAGAAAGCCACAGACTCATGGAGCTGGACACTCGGGGTTAGGGAAAAATCCAATATATATCTGGTGATATCTCGGGTGCTATTACAGATAGTAGAATAAATCAAAGTGCACTGTCTGTAGGAGGCCCTGGCGCATGAATCTGTGCAGCGGGAACGACCTCGGACCACCAGGGGCCCAGAAAACCACCGTCTCATGGGGACGGACACTCAGGGTCTGGCGAAACTCCACTATATATCTGGTGATATCTCGGGTGCTATTAGAGATAGCGCAATAAACCAAACTGCATTGTCTGTAGGAGGCCCTGGCGCATGAATCTGTGCAGCGGGAGCGACCTCTGACCACAAGGGGCCGAGAAAACCACCGTCTCATGGGGCCGGACACTCAGGGTCGAGGAAAAATCCAATATATATCTGGTGATATCTCGGGTGCTAATAGAGATAGCGCAATAAACAAAAGTGAATTATCTGCAGGAGGCCCTGGCGCATGAATCTGTGCAGCGGGAACGACCTCGGACCACCAGGGGCCGAGAAAACGACCGTCTCATGGGGCCGGACACTCAGGGTCAGTGAAAAATCCAATATATATCTGGTGATATCTCGGGTGCTATTACAGATAGCGCAATAAATCAAAGTGCATTGTCTGTAGGAGGCCCTGGCGCATGAATCTGTGCAGCGGGAACGACCTCGGACCACCAGCGGCCGAGAAAACCACAGTCTCATGGGGCCGGACACTCAGGGTCAGGGGAAAATCCAGTATATATCTGGTGATATCTCGGGTGCTATTAGAGATAGCGCAATAAACCAAAGTGAATTATCTGCAGGAGGCCCTGGCGCATGAATCTGTGCAGCGGGAACGACCTCGGACCACCAGGGGCCGAAAAAACCACAGTCTCATGGGGCCGGACACTCAGGGTCAGGGTAAAATCCAATATATATCTAGTGATATCTCGGGTGCTATTACAGATAGCGCAATAAATCAAAGTGCATAGTCTGTAGGAGGCCCCGGCGCATGAATCTGTGCAGCGGGAACGACCTCGGACGACCAGGGGCCTTGAAAACCACAGTCTCATGGGGCCGGACACTCAGGGTCAGGGGAAAATCCAATATATATCTGGTGATATCTCGGGTGCTATTACAGATAGCGCGATAAATCAAAGTGCATTGTCTGTAGGAGGCACTGGCGAATGAGTCTGTGCAGCAGGAACGACCTCGAACCACCAGGGGCCGAGAAAATTACAGATATTCGGAATCCGTCACCCAAGGTCATGTGAAAATCCAGCATATATCTGGTGATATTTCGGGTGCTATTATAGATAGCGCAATAAACCAAAGTGAATTATCTGCAGTAGGCCCTGGCGCATGCATCTGTGCAGCGGGAACGACCTCGGACAACCAGGGGCCGAGAAAGCCACAGACTCATGGAGCTGGACACTCGGGGTTAGGGAAAAATCCAATATATATCTGGTGATATCTCGGGTGATATTACAGATAGTAGAATAAATCAAAGTGCACTGTCTGTAGGAGGCCCTGGCGCATGAATCTGTGCAGCGGGAACGACCTCGGACCACCAGGGGCCCAGAAAACCACTGTCTCATGGGGACGGACACTCAGGGTCTGGCGAAACTCCACTATATATCTGGTGATATCTCGGGTGCTATTAGAGATAGCGCAATAAACCAAACTGCATTGTCTGTAGGAGGCCCTGGCGCATGAATCTGTGCAGCGGGAGCGACCTCTGACCACAAGGGGCCGAGAAAACCACCGTCTCATGGGGCCGGACACTCAGGGTCGAGGAAAAATCCAATATATATCTGGTGATATCTCGGGTGCTAATAGAGATAGCGCAATAAACAAAAGTGAATTATCTGCAGGAGGCCCTGGCGCATGAATCTGTGCAGCGGGAACGACCTCGGACCACCAGGGGCCGAGAAAACGACCGTCTCATGGGGCCGGACACTCAGGGTCAGTGAAAAATCCAATATATATCTGGTGATATCTCGGGTGCTATTACAGATAGCGCAATAAATCAAAGTGCATTGTCTGTAGGAGGCCCTGGCGCATGAATCTGTGCAGCGGGAACGACCTCGGACCACCAGCGGCCGAGAAAACCACAGTCTCATGGGGCCGGACACTCAGGGTCAGGGGAAAATCCAGTATATATCTGGTGATATCTCGGGTGCTATTAGAGATAGCGCAATAAACCAAAGTGAATTATCTGCAGGAGGCCCTGGCGCATGAATCTGTGCAGCGGGAACGACCTCGGACCACCAGGGGCCGAAAAAACCACAGTCTCATGGGGACGGACACTCAGGGTCAGGGTAAAATCCAATATATATCTGGTGATATCTCGGGTGCTATTACAGATAGCGCAATAAATCAAAGTGCATAGTCTGTAGGAGGCCCCGGCGCATGAATCTGTGCAGCGGGAACGACCTCGGACGAACAGGGGCCTTGAAAACCACAGTCTCATGGGGCCGGACACTCAGGGTCAGGGGAAAATCCAATATATATCTGGTGATATCTCGGGTGCTATTACAGATAGCGCAATAAATCAATGTGCATTGTCTGTAGGAGACCCTGGCGCATGAATCTGTGCAGCGGGAACGACCTCGGGCCACCAGGGGCCCAGAAAACCACAGTCTCATGTGGCCGGACACTCAGGGTCAGGGAAAAATCCATTATATATCTGGTGATATATCGGGTGCCATTAGAGATAGCTCGATAAATCAAAGTGCATTGTCTGCAGGAGGCCCTGACGCATGAATCTGTGCAGCGGGAACGACCTCGGACCACCAGGGGCCGATAAAACCACCGTCTCATGGGGCCGGACACTCAGGGTCAGGGGAAAATCCAATATATATCTGGTGATATCTCGGGTGCTATTACAGATAGCGCAATAAACCAAAGTGAATTATCTGCAGGAGGCCCTGGCGCATGAATCTGTGCAGCGGGAACGACCTCGGGCCACCAGGGGCTGAGAAAACGACCGTCACATGGGCCCGGACACTCAGGGTCAGTGAAAAATCCAGTATATATCTGGTGATATCTCGGGTGCTATTAGAGATAGCGCAATAAACCAAAGTGAATTATCTGCAGGAGGCGCTGGCGCATGAATCTGTGCAGCGGGAACGTCCTCGGACCTCCAGGGGCCGAGACAACCACAGTCTCATGGGGCCGGACACTCAGGGTCAGGGGAAAATCCAATATATATCTGGTGATATCTCGGGTGCTATTACAGATAGCGCAATAAATCAAAGTGCATTGTCTGTAGGAGGCCCTGGCGCATGAATCTGTGCAGCGGGAACGACCTCGGACCATCAGGGGCCGAAAAAACCACAGTCTCATGGGGCCGGACACTCATGGTCAGGGTAAAATCCAATATATATCTGGTGATATCTCGGGTGCTATTACAGATAGCGCAATAAATCAAAGTGCATTGTCTGTAGGAGGCCCTGGCGCATGAATCTGTGCAGCGGGAACGACCTCGGACCACCAGGGGCCGAGAAAACCACAGTCTCATGGGGCCGGACACTCAGGGACAGGGAAAAATCAAAAATATATCTGCTGATATCTCGGGTGCTATTGCAGATAGCGCAATAAATCAAAGAGCATTGTCTGCAGGAGGCCCTTGCGAATGAATCTGTTCAGCGGGAACGACCTCGGATCACCAGGGGCCGAGAAAACTACCGATACATGGGGCCGGACACTCAGGGTCGAGGAAAAATCCAATATATATCTGGTGATATCTCGGGTGCTATTAGAGATAGCGCGATAAATCAAAGTGAATTATCTGCAGGAGGCCCTGGCGCATGCATCTGTGCATCGGGAACGACCTCGGACCACCAGGGGCCGAGAAAACCACCGTCTCATGGGGCCGGGCACTCAGGGTCTGGGGAAAATCCAATATGTATCTGGTGATATCTCGGGTGCTATTAGAGATAGCGCAATAAATCAATGTGCATTGTCTGTAGGAGACCCTGGCGCATGAATCTGTGCAGCGGGAACGACCTCGGGCCACCAGGGGCCCAGAAAACCACAGTCTCATGTGGCCGGACACTAAGGGTCAGGGAAAAATCCATTATATATCTGGTGATATCTCGGGTACTATTACAGATAGCGCAATAAATCAAAGTGCAATGTCTGTAGGAGGCCCCGGCGCATGAATCTGTGCAGCGGGAACGACCTCGGACGACCAGGGGCCCAGAAAACCACAGTCTCATGTGGCCGGACACTCAGGGTCAGTGAAAAATCCAATATATATCTGGTGATATCTCGGGTGCTATTACAGATAGCGCAATAAATCAATGTGCATTGTCTGTAGGAGACCCTGGCGCATGAATCTGTGCAGCGGGAACGACCTCGGACCACCAGGGGCCGAAAAAACCACAGTCTCATGGGGCCGGACACTCATGGTCAGGGTAAAATCCAATATATATCTGGTGATATCTCGGGTGCTATTACAGATAGCGCAATAAGTCAAAGTGCATAGTCTGTAGGAGGCCCCGGCGCATGAATCTGTACAGCGGGAACGACCTCGGACGACCAGGGGCCCTGAAAACCACAGTCTCATGGGGCCGGACACTCAGGGCCAGGGGAAAATCCAATATATATCTGGTGATATCTCGGGTTGTATTACAGATAGCGCAATAAATCAATGTGCATTGTCTGTAGGAGTCCCTGGCGCATGAATCTGTGCAGCGGGAACGACCTCGGACCACCACGGGCCGAGAAAACGACCGTCTCATGGGGCCGGACGCTCAGGGTCAGTGAAAAATCCAATATATATCTGGTGATATCTCGGGTGCTATTACAGATAGCGCAATAAATCAAAGTGCAATGTCTGTAGGAGGCCCCGGCGCATGAATCTGTGCAGCGGGAACGACCTCGGACGACCAGGGGCCCAGAAAACCACAGTCTCATGTGGCCGGACACTCAGGGTCAGGGAAAAATCCAATATATATCTGGTGATATCTCGGGTACTATTACAGATAGCGCAATAAATCAATGTGCATTGTCTGTAGGAGACCCTGGCGCATGAATCTGTGCAGCGGGAACGACCTCGGACCACCACGGGCCGAGAAAACGACCGTCTCATGGGGCCGGACACTCAGGGTCAGTGAAAAATCCAGTATATATCTGGTGATATCTCGGGTGCTATTACAGATAGCGCAATAAATCAAAGTGCATTGTCTGCAGGAGGCCCTGGCGCATGAATCTGTGCAGCGGGAACGACCTCGGACCACCAGGGGCCGAAAAAACCACAGTCTCATGGGGCCGGACACTCAGGGTCAGGGGAAAATCCAATATATATCTGGTGATATCTCGGGTGCTATTACAGATAGCGCAATAAATCAATGTGCATTGTCTGTAGGAGACCCTGGCGCATGAATCTGTGCAGCGGGAACGACCTCGGGCCACCAGGGGCCCAGAAAACCACAGTCTCATGTGGCCGGACACTCAGGGTCAGGGAAAAATCCATTATATATCTGGTGATATATCGGGTGCCATTAGAGATAGCTCGATAAATCAAAGTGCATTGTCTGCAGGAGGCCCTGACGCATGAATCTGTGCAGCGGGAACGACCTCGGACCACCAGGGGCCGATAAAACCACCGTCTCATGGGGCCGGACACTCAGGGTCAGGGGAAAATCCAATATATATCTGGTGATATCTCGGGTACTATTAGAGATAGCGCAATAGATCAAAGTGCATTGTCTGTAGGAGACACTGGCGCATGAACCTGTGCAGCGGGAACGACCTCGGACCACCAGGGGCCGAGTAAACCACCGTCTCATGGGGCCGGACACTCAGGGTCAGGGAAAAATCCAATATATATCTGGTGATATCTCGGGTGCTATTACAGATAGCGCAATAAATCAAAGTGCATTGTCTGTAGGAGGCCCAGGCGAATAAATCTGGCCAGCGGGAACGACCTCGGACCACCAGGGGCCAAGAAAACCACCGTCTCATGGCGCCGGACACTCAGGGTCAGGGAAAAATCCAATATATATCTGGTGATATCTCGGGTGCTATTAGAGATAGCGCAATAAGTCAAAGTGCATAGTCTGTAGGAGGCCCCGGCGCATGAATCTGTACAGCGGGAACGACCTCGGACGACCAGGGGCCCTGAAAACCACAGTCTCATGGGGCCGGACACTCAGGGCCAGGGGAAAATCCAATATATATCTGGTGATATCTCGGGTTGTATTACAGATAGCGCAATAAATCAATGTGCATTGTCTGTAGGAGTCCCTGGCGCATGAATCTGTGCAGCGGGAACGACCTCGGACCACCACGGGCCGAGAAAACGACCGTCTCATGGGGCCGGACGCTCAGGGTCAGTGAAAAATCCAATATATATCTGGTGATATCTCGGGTGCTATTACAGATAGCGCAATAAATCAAAGTGCAATGTCTGTAGGAGGCCCCGGCGCATGAATCTGTGCAGCGGGAACGACCTCGGACGACCAGGGGCCCAGAAAACCACAGTCTCATGTGGCCGGACACTCAGGGTCAGGGAAAAATCCAATATATATCTGGTGATATCTCGGGTACTATTACAGATAGCGCAATAAATCAATGTGCATTGTCTGTAGGAGACCCTGGCGCATGAATCTGTGCAGCGGGAACGACCTCGGACCACCACGGGCCGAGAAAACGACCGTCTCATGGGGCCGGACACTCAGGGTCAGTGAAAAATCCAGTATATATCTGGTGATATCTCGGGTGCTATTACAGATAGCGCAATAAATCAAAGTGCATTGTCTGCAGGAGGCCCTGGCGCATGAATCTGTGCAGCGGGAACGACCTCGGACCACCAGGGGCCGAAAAAACCACAGTCTCATGGGGCCGGACACTCAGGGTCAGGGGAAAATCCAATATATATCTGGTGATATCTCGGGTGCTATTAGAGATAGCGCAATAAACCAAAGTGAATTATCTGCAGTAGGCCCTGGCGCATGCATCTGTGCAGCGGGAACGACCTCGGACCACCAGGGGCCGAGAATACCACCGTCTCATGGGGACGGACACTCAGGGTCTGGCGAAAATCCACTATATATCTGGTGATATCTCGGGTGCTATTAGAGATAGCGCAATAAACCAAACTGCATTGTCTGTAGGAGGCCCTGGCGCATGAATCTGTGCAGCGGGAGCGACCTCTGACCACAAGGGGCCGAGAAAACCACCGTCTCATGGGGCCGGACACTCAGGGTCGAGTAAAAATCCAATATATATCTGGTGATATCTCGGGTGCTAATAGAGATAGCGCAATAAACCAAAGTGAATTATCTGCAGGAGGCCCTGGCGCATGAATCTGTGCAGCGGGAACGACCTTGGACCACCAGGGGCCGAGAAAACGACCGTCTCATGGGGCCGGACACTCAGGGTCAGTGAAAAATCCAATATATATCTGGTGATATCTCGGGTGCTATTACAGATAGCGCAATAAACCAAAGTGCATTGTCTGTAGGAGGCCCTGGCGCATCAATCTGTGCAGCGGGAACGACCTCGGACCACCAGCGGCAGAGAAAACCACAGTCTCATGGGGCCGGACACTCAGGGTCAGGGGAAAATCCAATATATATTTGGTGATATCTCGGGTGCTATTAGAGATAGCGCAATAAACCAAAGTGAATTATCTGCAGGAGGCCCTGGCGCATGAATCTGTGCAGCGGGAGCGACCTCTGACCACAAGGGGCCGAGAAAACCACCGTCTCATGGGGCCGGACACTCAGGGTCGAGTAAAAATCCAATATATATCTGGTGATATCTCGGGTGCTAATAGAGATAGCGCAATAAACCAAAGTGAATTATCTGCAGGAGGCCCTGGCGCATGAATCTGTGCAGCGGGAACGACCTCGGACCACCACGGGCCGAGAAAACGACCGTCTCATGGGGCCGGACGCTCAGGGTCAGTGAAAAATCCAATATATATCTGGTGATATCTCGGGTGCTATTACAGATAGCGCAATAAATCAAAGTGCAATGTCTGTAGGAGGCCCTGTCGCATGAATGTGTGCAGCGGGAACGACCTCGGGCCACCAGGGGCCGAGAAAACCACAGTCTCATGTGGCCGGACACTCAGGGTCAGGGAAAAATCCATTATATATCTGGTGATATATCGGGTGCCATTAGAGATAGCTCGATAAATCAAAGTGCATTGTCTGCAGGAGGCCCTGACGCATGAATCTGTGCAGCGGGAACGACCTCGGACCTCGAGGGGCCGATAAAACCACCGTCTCATGGGGCCGGACACTCAGGGTCAGTGAAAAATCCAATATATATATGGTGATATCTCGGCTGCTATGTCAGATAGCGCAATAAATCAAAGTGCATTGTCTGTAGGAGGCCCTGGCGCATGAATCTGTGCAGCGGGAACGACCTCGGGCCTCCAGGGGCAGAGAAAACCACAGTCTCATGGGGCCGGACAGTCAGGGTCAGGGGAAAATCCAGTATATATCTGGTGATATCTCGGGTGCTATTAGAGATAGCGCAATAAACCAAAGTGAATTATCTGCAGGAGGCGCTGGCGCATGAATCTGTGCAGCGGGAACGTCCTCGGACCTCCAGGGGCCGAGACAACCACAGTCTCATGGGGCCGGACACTCAGGGTCAGGGGAAAATCCAATATATATCTGGTGATATCTCGGGTGCTATTACAGATAGCGCAATAAATCAAAGTGCATTGTCTGTAGGAGGCCCTGGCGCATGAATCTGTGCAGCGGGAACGACCTCGGACCATCAGGGGCCGAAAAAACCACAGTCTCATGTGGCCGGACACTCAGGGTCAGGGAAAAATCCATTATATATCTTGTGATATATCGGGTGCCATTAGAGATAGCTCGATAAATCAAAGTGCATTGTCTGCAGGAGGCCCTGACGCATGAATCTGTGCAGCGGGAACGACCTCGGATCTTGAGGGGCCGATAAAACCACCGTCTCATGGGGCCGGACACTCAGGGTCAGGGGAAAATCCAATATATATCTGGTGATATCTCGGGTGCTATTACAGATAGCGCAATAAACCAAAGTAAATTATCTGCAGGAGGCCCTGGCGCATGAATCTGTGCAGCGGGAACGACCTTGGGCCACCAGGGGCTGAGAAAACGACCGTCTCATGGGGCCGGACACTCAGGGTCAGTGAAAAATCCAATATATATCTGGTGATATCTCGGCTGCTATGTCAGATAGCGCAATAAATCAAAGTGCATTGTCTGTAGGAGGCCCTGGCGCATGAATCTGTGCAGCGGGAACGACCTCGGACCACCAGGGGCCGAAAAAACCACAGTCTCATGGGGCCGGACACTCAGGGTCAGGGGAAAATCCAATATATATCTGGTGATATCTCGGGTGCTATTAGAGATAGCGCAATAAACCAAAGTGAATTATCTGCAGTAGGCCCTGGCGCATGCATCTGTGCAGCGGGAACGACCTCGGACCACCAGGGGCCGAGAATACCACCGTCTCATGGGGACGGACACTCAGGGTCTGGCGAAAATCCACTATATATCTGGTGATATCTCGGGTGCTATTAGAGATAGCGCAATAAACCAAACTGCATTGTCTGTAGGAGGCCCTGGCGCATGAATCTGTGCAGCGGGAGCGACCTCTGACCACAAGGGGCCGAGAAAACCACCGTCTCATGGGGCCGGACACTCAGGGTCGAGTAAAAATCCAATATATATCTGGTGATATCTCGGGTGCTAATAGAGATAGCGCAATAAACCAAAGTGAATTATCTGCAGGAGGCCCTGGCGCATGAATCTGTGCAGCGGGAACGACCTCGGACCACCAGGGGCCGAGAAAACGATCGTCTCATGGGGCCGGACACTCAGGGTCAGTGAAAAATCCAATATATATCTGGTGATATCTCGGGTGCTATTACAGATAGCGCAATAAACCAAAGTGCATTGTCTGTAGGAGGCCCTGGCGCATCAATCTGTGCAGCGGGAACGACCTCGGACCACCAGCGGCAGAGAAAACCACAGTCTCATGGGGCCGGACACTCAGGGTCAGGGGAAAATCCAATATATATTTGGTGATATCTCGGGTGCTATTAGAGATAGCGCAATAAACCAAAGTGAATTATCTGCAGGAGGCCCTGGCGCATGAATCTGTGCAGCGGGAGCGACCTCTGACCACAAGGGGCCGAGAAAACCACCGTCTCATGGGGCCGGACACTCAGGGTCGAGTAAAAATCCAATATATATCTGGTGATATCTCGGGTGCTAATAGAGATAGCGCAATAAACCAAAGTGAATTATCTGCAGGAGGCCCTGGCGCATGAATCTGTGCAGCGGGAACGACCTCGGACCACCACGGGCCGAGAAAACGACCGTCTCATGGGGCCGGACGCTCAGGGTCAGTGAAAAATCCAATATATATCTGGTGATATCTCGGGTGCTATTACAGATAGCGCAATAAATCAAAGTGCAATGTCTGTAGGAGGCCCTGTCGCATGAATGTGTGCAGCGGGAACGACCTCGGGCCACCAGGGGCCGAGAAAACCACAGTCTCATGTGGCCGGACACTCAGGGTCAGGGAAAAATCCATTATATATCTGGTGATATATCGGGTGCCATTAGAGATAGCTCGATAAATCAAAGTGCATTGTCTGCAGGAGGCCCTGACGCATGAATCTGTGCAGCGGGAACGACCTCGGACCTCGAGGGGCCGATAAAACCACCGTCTCATGGGGCCGGACACTCAGGGTCAGGGGAAAATCCAATATATATCTGGTGATATCTCGGGTGCTATTACAGATAGCGCAATAAACCAAAGTGAATTATCTGCAGGAGGCCCTGGCGCATGAATCTGTGCAGCAGGAACGACCTCGGGCCACCAGGGGCTGAGAAAACGACCGTCTCATGGGGCCGGGCACTCAGGGTCAGTGAAAAATCCAATATATATATGGTGATATCTCGGCTGCTATGTCAGATAGCGCAATAAATCAAAGTGCATTGTCTGTAGGAGGCCCTGGCGCATGAATCTGTGCAGCGGGAACGACCTCGGGCCTCCAGGGGCCGAGAAAACCACAGTCTCATGGGGCCGGACACTCAGGGTCAGGGTAAATTCCAATATATATCTGGTGATATCTCGGGTGCTATTACAGATAGCGCAATAAATCAAAGTGCATTGTCTGTAGGAGGCCCAGGCGAATAAATCTGGCCAGCGGGAACGACCTCGGGCCTCCAGGGGCCGAGAAAACCACAGTCTCATGGGGCCGGACACTCAGGGTCAGTGAAAAATCCAATATATATGTGGTGATATCTCGGGTGCTATTGCAGATAGCGCAATAAATCAAAGTGCATTGTCTGTAGGAGGCCCAGGCGAATAAATCTGGCCAGCGGGAACGACCTCGGGCCTCCAGGGGCCGAGAAAACCACAGTCTCATGGGGCCGGACACTCAGGGTCAGGGTAAATTCCAATATATATCTGGTGATATCTCGGGTGCTATTATAGATAGCGCAATAAACCAAAGTGAATTATCTGCAGGAGGCCCTGGCGCATGAATCTGTGCAGCGGGAACGTCCTCGGACCTCCAGGGGCCGAGACAACCAAGGTCTCATGGGGCCGGACACTCAGGGTCAGGGTAAAATCCAATATATATCTGGTGATATCTCGGGTGCTATTACAGATAGCGCAATAAATCAATGTGCATTGTCTGTAGGAGGCCCTGGCGCATGAATCTGTGCAGCGGGAACGACCTCGGACCACCAGGGGCCGAAAAAACCACAGTCTCATGGGGCCGGACACTCAGGGTCAGGGTAAATTCCAATATATATCTGGTGATATCTCGGGTGCTATTAGAGATAGCGCAATAGATCAAAGTGCATTGTCTGTAGGAGACACTGGCGCATGAACCTGTGCAGCGGGAACGACCTCGGACCACCAGGGGCCGAGTAAACCACCGTCTCATGGGGCCGGACACTCAGGGTCAGGGAAAAATCCAATATATATCTGGTGATATCTCGGGTGCTATTACAGATAGCGCAATAAATCAAAGTGCATTGTCTGTAGGAGGCCCAGGCGAATAAATCTGGCCAGCGGGAACGACCTCGGACCACCAGGGGCCAAGAAAACCACCGTCTCATGGCGCCGGACACTCAGGGTCAGGGAAAAATCCAATATATATCTGGTGATATCTCGGGTGCTATTAGAGATAGCGCGATAAATCAAAGTGCATTGTCTGTAGGAGGCCCAGGCGCATGAATCTGGCCAGCGGGAACGACCTCGGACCACCAGGGGCCGAGAAAACCACAGTCTCATGGGGCCGGACACTCAGGGTCAGGGGAAAATCCAATATAGATCTGGTGATATCTCGGGTGCCATTACAGATAGCGCAATAAACCAAAGTGAATTATCTGCAGGAGGCCCTGGCGCATGAATCTGTGCAAGGGGAACGACCTCGGACCACCAGGGACCGAGAAAACTACCGTCTCATGGGGCCGGACACTCAGGGTCAGTGAAAAATCCAATATATATGTGGTGATATCTCGGGTGCTATTACAGATAGCGCAATAAATCAAAGTGAATTATCTGCAGTAGGCCCTGGCGCATGAATCTGTGCAGCGGGAACGACCTCGGACCACCAGGGGCCGAGAAAACTACCGTCTCATGGGGCCGGTCACTCAGGGTCAGTGAAAAATGCAATATATATCTGCTGATATCGCGGGTGCTATTAGAGATAGCGCAATAAAGCAAAGTGAATTATCTGCAGGAGGCTCTGGCGCATGAATCTGTGCAGCGGGAACGACCTCGGACCACCAGGGGCCGAGAAAACGACCGTCTCATGGGGCCGGACACTCAGGGTCAGTGAAAAATCCAATATATATCTGGTGATATCTCGGGTGCTATTAGAGATAGCGCAATAAATCAAAGTGCATTGTCTGTAGGAGGCCCAGGCGCATGAATCTGGCCAGCGGGAACGACCTCGGACCACCAGGGGCCGAGAAAACCACAGTCTCATGGGGCCGGACACTCAGGGTCAGGGGAAAATCCAATATATATCTGGTGATATCTCGGGTGCTATTACAGATAGCTTAATAAATCAAAGTGCATTGTCTGTAGGAGGCCCAGGCGAATGAATCTGTGCAGCGGTAACGACCTCGGACCACCAGGGGCCGAGAAAATTATAGATATTCGGATCCGTCACCCAAGGTCATGTAAAAATCCAGCATATATCTGGTGATATCTCGGGTGCTATTACAGATAGCGCAATAAAGCAAAGTGCATTGTCTATAGGAGGCCCTGGCGCATGAATCTGTGCAGCGGGAACGACCTCGGAACACCAGGGACCGAGAAAACCACCGTCCCATGGGGCCGGACACTCGGGGTCAGTGAAATATCCAATATATATGTGTTGATATATCGGGTGCTATTAGAGATAGCGCAATAAATCAAAGTGAATTATCTGCAGTAGGCCCTGGCGCATGAATCTGTGCAGCGGGAACGACCTCGGACCACCAGGGGCCGAGAAAACTACCGTCTCATGGGGCCGGTCACTCAGGGTCAGTGAAAAATGCAATATATATCTGCTGATATCTCGGGTGCTATTAGAGATAGCGCAATAAGCCAAAGTGAATTATCTGCAGGAGGCCCTGGCGCATGAATCTGTGCAGCGGGAACGACCTCGGACCACCAGGGGCCGAAAAAACCACAGTCTCATGGGGCCGGACACTCAGGGTCAGGGTAAATTCCAATATATATCTGGTGATATCTCGGGTGCTATTAGAGATAGCGCAATAGATCAAAGTGCATTGTCTGTAGGAGACACTGGCGCATGAACCTGTGCAGCGGGAACGACCTCGGACCACCAGGGGCCGAGAAAACGACCGTCTCATGGGGCCGGACGCTCAGGGTCAGTGAAAAATCCAATATATATCTGGTGATATCTCGGGTGCTATTAGAGATAGCGCAATAAACCAAAGTGAATTATCTGCAGGAGGCCCTGGCGCATGAATCTGTGCAAGGGGAACGACCTCGGACCACCAGGGGCCGAGAAAACCACAGTCTCATGGGGCCGGACACTCAGGGTCAGGGAAAAATCCATTATATATCTGGTGATATATCGGGTACCATTAGAGATAGCGCGATAAATCAAAGTGCATTGTCTGCAGGAGGCCCTGACGCATGAATCTGTGCAGCAGGAACGACCTCGGACCACCAGGGGCCGAAAAAACCACAGTCTCATGGGGCCGGACACTCAGGGTCAGGGTAAAATCCAATATATATCTGGTGATATCTCGGGTGCTATTACAGATAGCGCAATAAATCAAAGTGCATTGTCTGTAGGAGGCCCTGGCGCATGAATCTGTCCAGCGGGAACGACCTCGGACCACCAGGGGCCGAGAAAACCACAGTCTCATGGAGCCGGACACTCAGGGTCAGGGGAAAATCCAATATATATCTGGTGATATCTCGGGTGCTATTACAGATAGCGCAATAAATCAAAGTGAATTATCTGCAGGAGGCCCTGGCGCATGAATCTGTGCAGCGGGAACGACCTCGGACCACCAGGGGCCGAGAAAACCGCAGTCACATGGGGACGGTCACTCAGGGTCAGGGGAAAATCCAATATATATCTGGTGATATGTCGGGAGCTATTACAGATAGCGCAATAAATCGAAGTTCATTGTCTGGAGGAGGCCCTGGCGCATGAATCTGTGCAGCGGGAACGACCTCGGTCCACCAGGGGCCGAGAAAACCACCGTCTCATGGCGCCGGACACTCAGGGTCAGGGAAAAATCCAATATATATCTGGTGATATCTCGGGTGCTATTACAGATAGCGCAATAAATCAAAGTGCATTGTCTGTAGGAGGCCCAGGCGAATAAATCTGGCCAGCGGGAACGACCTCGGACCACCAGGGGCCAAGAAAACCACCGTCTCATGGCGCCGGACACTCAGGGTCAGGGAAAAATCCAATATATATCTGGTGATATCTCGGGTGCTATTAGAGATAGCGCAATAAACCAAAGTGAATTATCTGCAGGAGGCCCTGGCGCATGAATCTGTGCAAGGGGAACGACCTCGGACCACCAGGGGCCGAGAAAACCACAGTCTCATGGGGCCGGACACTCAGGGTCAGGGAAAAATCCATTATATATCTGGTGATATATCGGGTACCATTAGAGATAGCGCGATAAATCAAAGTGCATTGTCTGCAGGAGGCCCTGACGCATGAATCTGTGCAGCAGGAACGACCTCGGACCACCAGGGGCCGAAAAAACCACAGTCTCATGGGGCCGGACACTCAGGGTCAGGGTAAAATCCAATATATATCTGGTGATATCTCGGGTGCTATTACAGATAGCGCAATAAATCAAAGTGCATTGTCTGTAGGAGGCCCTGGCGCATGAATCTGTCCAGCGGGAACGACCTCGGACCACCAGGGGCCGAGAAAACCACAGTCTCATGGAGCCGGACACTCAGGGTCAGGGGAAAATCCAATATATATCTGGTGATATCTCGGGTGCTATTACAGATAGCGCAATAAATCAAAGTGAATTATCTGCAGGAGGCCCTGGCGCATGAATCTGTGCAGCGGGAACGACCTCGGACCACCAGGGGCCGAGAAAACCGCAGTCACATGGGGACGGTCACTCAGGGTCAGGGGAAAATCCAATATATATCTGGTGATATGTCGGGAGCTATTACAGATAGCGCAATAAATCGAAGTTCATTGTCTGGAGGAGGCCCTGGCGCATGAATCTGTGCAGCGGGAACGACCTCGGTCCACCAGGGGCCGAGAAAACCACCGTCTCATGGGGCTGGACACTCAGGGTGAGGGTAATATCCAATATATATCTGGTGATATCTCGGGTGCTATTACAGATAGCGCAATAAATCAAAGTGCATTGTCTGTAGGAGGCCCTGGCGCATGAACCTGTGCAGCGGCAACGACCTCGGACCACCAGGGGCCGAGAAAACCACAGTCTCATGGGGCCGGACACTCTGGGTCAGGGGAAAATCCAATATATATCTGGTGATATCTCGGGTGCAATTACGGATAGCGCAAGAAACCAAAGTGCATTGTCTGTAGGAGGCCCTTGCGAATGAATCTGTGCCGCAGGAACGACCTCGGACCACCAGTGGCCGAGAAAATTACAGATATTCGGAATCCGTCACCCAAGATCATGTAAAAATCCAGCAAATATCTGGTGATATCTCGGGTGCTATTAGAGATACCGCAATAAATCAAAGTGCATTGTCTGTAGGAGGCCCAGGCGAATGAATCTGGCCAGCAGGAACGACCTCCGACCACCAGGGGCCGAGTAAACCACCGTCTCATGGGGCCGGACACTCAGGGTCAGGGAAAAATCCAATATATATCTGGTGATATCTCGGGTGCTATTACAGATAGCGCAATAAATCAAAGTGCATTGTCTGTAGGAGGCCCAGGCGAATAAATCTTGCCAGCGGGAACGACCTCGGACCACCAGGGGCCAAGAAAACCACCGTCTCATGGCGCCGGACACTCAGGGTCAGGGAAAAATCCAATATATATCTGGTGATATCTCGGGTGCTATTAGAGATAGCGCAATAAATCAAAGTGCATTGTCTGTAGGAGGCCCAGGCGCATGAATCTGGCCAGCGGGAACGACCTCGGACCACCAGGGGCCGAGAAAACCACAGTCTCATGGGGCCGGACACTCAGGGTCAGGGGAAAATCCAATATATATCTGGTGATATCTCGGGTGCTATTACAGATAGCTTAATAAATCAAAGTGCATTGTCTGTAGGAGGCCCAGGCGAATGAATCTGTGCAGCGGTAACGACCTCGGACCACCAGGGGCCGAGGAAATTATAGATATTCGGAATCCGTCACCCAAGGTCATGTAAAAATCCAGCGTATATCTGGTGATATCTCGGGTGCTATTACAGATAGCGCAATAAATCAAAGTGCATTGTCTATAGGAGGCCCTGGCGCATGAATCTGTGCAGCGGGAACGACCTCGGAACACCAGGGACCGAGAAAACCACCGTCTCATGGGGCCGGACACTCAGGGTCAGTGAAAAATCCAATATATATGTGGTGATATCTCGGGTGCTATTACAGATAGCGCAATAAATCAAAGTGAATTATCTGCAGTAGGCCCTGGCGCATGAATCTGTGCAGCGGGAACGACCTCGGACCACCAGGGGCCGAGAAAACTACCGTCTCATGGGGCCGGTCACTCAGGGTCAGTGAAAAATGCAATATATATCTGCTGATATCTCGGGTGCTATTAGAGATAGCGCAATAAAGCAAAGTGAATTATCTGCAGGAGGCCCTGGCGCATGAATCTGTGCAGCGGGAACGACCTCGGACCACCAGGGGCCGAGAAAACCACAGTCTCATGGGGCCGGAAACTCAGGGTCAGGGAAAAATCCAATATATATCTGGTGATATCTCGGGTGGTATTAGAGATAGCGCAATAAACGAAAGTGAATTATCTGCAGGAGGCCCTGGCGCATGAATCTGTGCAGCGGGAACGACCTCGGACCACCAGGGGCCAAGAAAACCACCGTCTCATGGCGCCGGACACTCAGGGTCAGGGAAAAATCCAATATATATCTGGTGATATCTCGGGTGCTATTAGAGATAGCGCAATAAATCAAAGTGCATTGTCTGTAGGAGGCCCAGGCGCATGAATCTGGCCAGCGGGAACGACCTCGGACCACCAGGGGCCGAGAAAACCACAGTCTCATGGGGCCGGACACTCAGGGTCAGGGGAAAATCCAATATATATCTGGTGATATCTCGGGTGCTATTACAGATAGCTTAATAAATCAAAGTGCATTGTCTGTAGGAGGCCCAGGCGAATGAATCTGTGCAGCGGTAACGACCTCGGACCACCAGGGGCCGAGAAAATTATAGATATTCGGAATCCGTCAGCCAAGGTCATGTAAAAATCCAGCATATATCTGGTGATATCTCGGGTGCTATTACAGATAGCGCAATAAATCAATGTGCATTGTCTGTAGGAGGCCCTGGCGCATGAATCTGTGCAGCGGGAACGACCTCGGACCACCAGGGGCCGAAAAAACCACAGTCTCATGGGGCCGGACACTCAGGGTCAGGGTAAATTCCAATATATATCTGGTGATATCTCGGGTGCTATTAGAGATAGCGCAATAGATCAAAGTGCATTGTCTGTAGGAGACACTGGCGCATGAACCTGTGCAGCGGGAACGACCTCGGACCACCAGGGGCCGAGTAAACCACCGTCTCATGGGGCCGGACACTCAGGGTCAGGGAAAAATCCAATATATATCTGGTGATATCTCGGGTGCTATTACAGATAGCGCAATAAATCAAAGTGCATTGTCTGTAGGAGGCCCAGGCGAATAAATCTGGCCAGCGGGAACGACCTCGGACCACCAGGGGCCAAGAAAACCACCGTCTCATGGCGCCGGACACTCAGGGTCAGGGAAAAATCCAATATATATCTGGTGATATCTCGGGTGCTATTAGAGATAGCGCGATAAATCAAAGTGCATTGTCTGTAGGAGGCCCAGGCGCATGAATCTGGCCAGCGGGAACGACCTCGGACCACCAGGGGCCGAGAAAACCACAGTCTCATGGGGCCGGACACTCAGGGTCAGGGGAAAATCCAATATAGATCTGGTGATATCTCGGGTGCCATTACAGATAGCGCAATAAACCAAAGTGAATTATCTGCAGGAGGCCCTGGCGCATGAATCTGTGCAAGGGGAACGACCTCGGACCACCAGGGACCGAGAAAACTACCGTCTCATGGGGCCGGACACTCAGGGTCAGTGAAAAATCCAATATATATGTGGTGATATCTCGGGTGCTATTACAGATAGCGCAATAAATCAAAGTGAATTATCTGCAGTAGGCCCTGGCGCATGAATCTGTGCAGCGGGAACGACCTCGGACCACCAGGGGCCGAGAAAACTACCGTCTCATGGGGCCGGTCACTCAGGGTCAGTGAAAAATGCAATATATATCTGCTGATATCGCGGGTGCTATTAGAGATAGCGCAATAAAGCAAAGTGAATTATCTGCAGGAGGCCCTGGCGCATGAATCTGTGCAGCGGGAACGACCTCGGACCACCAGGGGCCGAGAAAACGACCGTCTCATGGAGCCGGACACTCAGGGTCAGTGAAAAATCCAATATATATCTGGTGATATCTCGGGTGCTATTAGAGATAGCGCAATAAATCAAAGTGCATTGTCTGTAGGAGGCCCAGGCGCATGAATCTGGCCAGCGGGAACGACCTCGAACCACCAGGGGCCGAGAAAACCACAGTCTCATGGGGCCGGACACTCAGGGTCAGGGGAAAATCCAATATATATCTGGTGATATCTCGGGTGCTATTACAGATAGCTTAATAAATCAAAGTGCATTGTCTGTAGGAGGCCCAGGCGAATGAATCTGTGCAGCGGTAACGACCTCGGACCACCAGGGGCCGAGAAAATTATAGATATTCGGATCCGTCACCCAATGTCATGTAAAAATCCAGCATATATCTGGTGATATCTCGGGTGCTATTACAGATAGCGCAATAAAGCAAAGTGCATTGTCTATAGGAGGCCCTGGCGCATGAATCTGTGCAGCGGGAACGACCTCGGAACACCAGGGACCGAGAAAACCACCGTCCCATGGGGCCGGACACTCGGGGTCAGTGAAATATCCAATATATATGTGTTGATATCTCGGGTGCTATTAGAGATAGCGCAATAAATCAAAGTGAATTATCTGCAGTAGGCCCTGGCGCATGAATCTGTGCAGCGGGAACGACCTCGGACCACCAGGGGCCGAGAAAACTACCGTCTCATGGGGCCGGTCACTCAGGGTCAGTGAAAAATGCAATATATATCTGCTGATATCTCGGGTGCTATTAGAGATAGCGCAATAAGCCAAAGTGAATTATCTGCAGGAGGCCCTGGCGCATGAATCTGTGCAGCGGGAACGACCTCGGACCACCAGGGGCCGAAAAAACCACAGTCTCATGGGGCCGGACACTCAGGGTCAGGGTAAATTCCAATATATATCTGGTGATATCTCGGGTGCTATTAGAGATAGCGCAATAGATCAAAGTGCATTGTCTGTAGGAGACACTGGCGCATGAACCTGTGCAGCGGGAACGACCTCGGACCACCAGGGGCCGAGAAAACGACCGTCTCATGGGGCCGGACGCTCAGGGTCAGTGAAAAATCCAATATATATCTGGTGATATCTCGGGTGCTATTAGAGATAGCGCAATAAACCAAAGTGAATTATCTGCAGGAGGCCCTGGCGCATGAATCTGTGCAAGGGGAACGACCTCGGACCACCAGGGGCCGAGAAAACCACAGTCTCATGGGGCCGGACACTCAGGGTCAGGGAAAAATCCATTATATATCTGGTGATATATCGGGTACCATTAGAGATAGCGCGATAAATCAAAGTGCATTGTCTGCAGGAGGCCCTGACGCATGAATCTGTGCAGCAGGAACGACCTCGGACCACCAGGGGCCGAAAAAACCACAGTCTCATGGGGCCGGACACTCAGGGTCAGGGTAAAATCCAATATATATCTGGTGATATCTCGGGTGCTATTACAGATAGCGCAATAAATCAAAGTGCATTGTCTGTAGGAGGCCCTGGCGCATGAATCTGTCCAGCGGGAACGACCTCGGACCACCAGGGGCCGAGAAAACCACAGTCTCATGGAGCCGGACACTCAGGGTCAGGGGAAAATCCAATATATATCTGGTGATATCTCGGGTGCTATTACAGATAGCGCAATAAATCAAAGTGAATTATCTGCAGGAGGCCCTGGCGCATGAATCTGTGCAGCGGGAACGACCTCGGACCACCAGGGGCCGAGAAAACCGCAGTCACATGGGGACGGTCACTCAGGGTCAGGGGAAAATCCAATATATATCTGGTGATATGTCGGGAGCTATTACAGATAGCGCAATAAATCGAAGTTCATTGTCTGGAGGAGGCCCTGGCGCATGAATCTGTGCAGCGGGAACGACCTCGGTCCACCAGGGGCCGAGAAAACCACCGTCTCATGGGGCTGGACACTCAGGGTGAGGGTAATATCCAATATATATCTGGTGATATCTCGGGTGCTATTACAGATAGCGCAATAAATCAAAGTGCATTGTCTGTAGGAGGCCCTGGCGCATGAACCTGTGCAGCGGCAACGACCTCGGACCACCAGGGGCCGAGAAAACCACAGTCTCATGGGGCCGGACACTCTGGGTCAGGGGAAAATCCAATATATATCTGGTGATATCTCGGGTGCAATTACGGATAGCGCAAGAAACCAAAGTGCATTGTCTGTAGGAGGCCCTTGCGAATGAATCTGTGCCGCAGGAACGACCTCGGACCACCAGTGGCCGAGAAAATTACAGATATTCGGAATCCGTCACCCAAGATCATGTAAAAATCCAGCAAATATCTGGTGATATCTCGGGTGCTATTAGAGATACCGCAATAAATCAAAGTGCATTGTCTGTAGGAGGCCCAGGCGAATGAATCTGGCCAGCAGGAACGACCTCCGACCACCAGGGGCCGAGTAAACCACCGTCTCATGGGGCCGGACACTCAGGGTCAGGGAAAAATCCAATATATATCTGGTGATATCTCGGGTGCTATTACAGATAGCGCAATAAATCAAAGTGCATTGTCTGTAGGAGGCCCAGGCGAATAAATCTGGCCAGCGGGAACGACCTCGGACCACCAGGGGCCAAGAAAACCACCGTCTCATGGCGCCGGACACTCAGGGTCAGGGAAAAATCCAATATATATCTGGTGATATCTCGGGTGCTATTAGAGATAGCGCAATAAATCAAAGTGCATTGTCTGTAGGAGGCCCAGGCGCATGAATCTGGCCAGCGGGAACGACCTCGGACCACCAGGGGCCGAGAAAACCACAGTCTCATGGGGCCGGACACTCAGGGTCAGGGGAAAATCCAATATATATCTGGTGATATCTCGGGTGCTATTACAGATAGCTTAATAAATCAAAGTGCATTGTCTGTAGGAGGCCCAGGCGAATGAATCTGTGCAGCGGTAACGACCTCGGACCACCAGGGGCCGAGGAAATTATAGATATTCGGAATCCGTCACCCAAGGTCATGTAAAAATCCAGCGTATATCTGGTGATATCTCGGGTGCTATTACAGATAGCGCAATAAATCAAAGTGCATTGTCTATAGGAGGCCCTGGCGCATGAATCTGTGCAGCGGGAACGACCTCGGAACACCAGGGACCGAGAAAACCACCGTCTCATGGGGCCGGACACTCAGGGTCAGTGAAAAATCCAATATATATGTGGTGATATCTCGGGTGCTATTACAGATAGCGCAATAAATCAAAGTGAATTATCTGCAGTAGGCCCTGGCGCATGAATCTGTGCAGCGGGAACGACCTCGGACCACCAGGGGCCGAGAAAACTACCGTCTCATGGGGCCGGTCACTCAGGGTCAGTGAAAAATGCAATATATATCTGCTGATATCTCGGGTGCTATTAGAGATAGCGCAATAAAGCAAAGTGAATTATCTGCAGGAGGCCCTGGCGCATGAATCTGTGCAGCGGGAACGACCTCGGACCACCAGGGGCCGAGAAAACCACAGTCTCATGGGGCCGGAAACTCAGGGTCAGGGAAAAATCCAATATATATCTGGTGATATCTCGGGTGGTATTAGAGATAGCGCAATAAACGAAAGTGAATTATCTGCAGGAGGCCCTGGCGCATGAATCTGTGCAGCGGGAACGACCTCGGACCACCAGGGGCCAAGAAAACCACCGTCTCATGGCGCCGGACACTCAGGGTCAGGGAAAAATCCAATATATATCTGGTGATATCTCGGGTGCTATTAGAGATAGCGCAATAAATCAAAGTGCATTGTCTGTAGGAGGCCCAGGCGCATGAATCTGGCCAGCGGGAACGACCTCGGACCACCAGGGGCCGAGAAAACCACAGTCTCATGGGGCCGGACACTCAGGGTCAGGGGAAAATCCAATATATATCTGGTGATATCTCGGGTGCTATTACAGATAGCTTAATAAATCAAAGTGCATTGTCTGTAGGAGGCCCAGGCGAATGAATCTGTGCAGCGGTAACGACCTCGGACCACCAGGGGCCGAGAAAATTATAGATATTCGGAATCCGTCAGCCAAGGTCATGTAAAAATCCAGCATATATCTGGTGATATCTCGGGTGCTATTACAGATAGCGCAATAAAGCAAAGTGCATTGTCTATAGGAGGCCCTGGCGCATGAATCTGTGCAGCGGGAACGACCTCGGAACACCAGGGACCGAGAAAACCCCCGTCCCATGGGGCCGGACACTCGGGGTCAGTGAAATATCCAATATATATGTGTTGATATCTCGGGTGCTATTAGAGATAGCGCAATAAATCAAAGTGAATTATCTGCAGTAGGCCCTGGCGCATGAATCTGTGCAGCGGGAACGACCTCGGACCACCAGGGGCCGAGAAAACTGCCGTCTCATGGGGCCGGTCACTCAGGGTCAGTGAAAAATGCAATATATATCTGCTGATATCTCGGGTGCTATTAGAGATAGCGCAATAAACCAAAGTGAATTATCTGCAGCAGGCCCTGGCGCATGAATCTGTGCAGCGGGAACGACCTCGGACCACCAGGGGCCGAGAAAACGACAGTCTCACGGGGCCGGACACTCAGGGTCAGGGAAAAATCCAATATATATCTGGTGATATCTCGGGTGCTATTACAGATAGCGCAATAAATCAAAGTGCATTGTCTGTAGGAGGCCCAGGCGAATAAATCTGGCCAGCTGGAACGACCTCGGACCACCAGGGGCCGAGAAAACCACAGTCTCATGGGGCCGCACACTCAGGGTCAGGGGAAAATCCAATATATATCTGGTGATATCTCGGGTGCTATTACAGATAGCCCAATAAATCAAAGTGCATTGTCGGTAGGAGGCCCTGGCGCATGAATCTGTGCAGCGGGAACGACCTCGGACCACCAGGGGCCGGGAAAACCACAGTCTCATGGGGCCGGACACTCAGGGTCAGGGGAAAATCCAATATATATCTGGTGATATCTCGGGTGCTATTAGAGATAGCGCAATAAATCAAAGTGCATTGTCTGTAGGAGGCCCAGGCGCATGAATCTGGCCAGCGGGAACGACCTCGGACCACCAGGGGCCGAGAAAACGACCGTCTCATGGGGCCGGACACTCAGGGTCAGTGAATAATTCAATATATATCTGCTGATATATCGGGTGCTATTACAGATAGCGCAATAAATCAGAGTGCATTGTCTGTAGGAGGCCCTGGCGCATGAATCTGTGCAGCGGGAACGACCTCGGACCACCAGGGGCCGAAAAAACCACTGTCTCATGGGGCCGGACACTCAGGGTCAGGGTAAAATCCAATATATATCTGGTGATATCTCGAGTGCTATTACAGGTAGCGCAATAAATCAAAGTGCATTGTCTGTAGGAGGCCCTGGCGCATGAATCTGTGCAGCGGGAACGACCTCGGAACACCAGGGACCGAGAAAACCACCGTCTCGTGGGGCCGGACACTCAGGGTCAGTGAAAAATCCAATATATATCTGGTGATATCTCGGGTGCTATTAGAGATAGCGCAATAAACCAAAGTGAATTATCTGCAGGAGGCCCTGGCGCATGAATCTGTGCAACGGGAACGACCTCGGACCACCAGGGGCCGAGAAAACGACCGTCTCATGGGGCCGGACGCTCAGGGTCAGTGAAAAATCCAATATATATCTGGTGATCTCTCGGATGCTATTACAGATAGCGCAATAAATCAAAGTGCATTGTCTGTAGGAGACGCTGGCGCATGAACCTGTGCAGCGGGAACGTTCTCGGACCACCAGGGGCCGACAAAACGACCGTCTCATGGGGCCGGACGCTCAGGGTCAGTGAAAAATCCAATATATATCTGGTGATATCTCGGGTGCTATTACAGATAGCGCAATAAATCAAAGTGCATTGTCTGTAGGAGGCCCTGGCGCATGAATCTGTGCAACGGGAACGACCTCGGACCACCAGGGGCCGAGAAAAGCACAGTCTCATGGGGCCCGACACTCAGGGTCAGGGAAAAATCCAATATATATCTGGTGATATCTCGGGCGCTATTAGAGATAGCGCAATAAGCCAAAGGGAATTATCTGCAGGAGACCCTGGCGCATGCATCAGTGCAGCGGGAACGACCTAGGACCACCAGGGGCCGAGAAAACCACAGTCTCATGGGGCCGGACACTCAGGATCAGGGGAAAATCCAATATATATCTGGTGATATGTCGGGTGCTATTAGAGATAGCGCAATAAATCAAAGTGCATTGTCTGTAGGAGGCCCTGGCGCATGAATCTGTGCAGCGGAAACGACCTCGGAACACCAGGGGCCGAGAAAACCACCGTCTCATGGGGCAGGACACTCAGGGTCAGGGGAAAATCCAATATATATCTGGTGATATCTCGGGTGCTATTACAGATAGAGCAATAAATCAAAGTGCATTGTCTGTAGGAGGCCCTGGCGCATGAATCTGTGCAGCGGGAACAACCTCGGACCACCAGGGGCCGAGAAAACCGCAGTCTCATTGGGCCGGACACTCAGGGTCAGGGAAAAATCCAATATATATCTGGTGATATCTCGGGCGCTATTAGAGATAGCGCAATAAGCCAAAGGGAATTATCTGCAGGAGGCCCTGGCGCATGCATCAGTGCAGCGGGAACGACCTAGGACCACCAGGGGCCCAGAAAACCACAGTCTCATGGGGCCGGACACTCAGGGTCAGGGGAAAATCCAATATATATCTGGTGATATCTCGGGTGCTATTAGAGATAGCGCAATAAATCAAAGTGCATTGTCTGTAGGAGGCCCTGGCGCATGAATCTGTGCAGCGGGAACGACCTCGGAACACCACGGGCCGAGAAAACCACCGTCTCATGGGGCAGGACACTCAGGGTCAGTGAAAAATCCAATATATATCTGGTGATATCTCGGGTGCTATTAGAGATAGCGGAATAAATCAAAGTGCATTGTCTGTAGGAGACGCTGGCGCATGAACCTGTTCAGCGGGAACGTTCCCGGACCACCAGGGGCCGAGAAAACGACCGTCTCATGGGGCCGGACGCTCAGGGTCAGTGAAAAATCCAATAAATATCTGGTGATATCTCGGGTGCTATTAGAGATAGCGCAATAAACCAAAGTGAATTATCTGCAGGAGGCCCTGGCGCATGAATCTGTGCAACGGGAACGACCTCGGACCACCAGGGACCGAGAAAACCACAGTCTCATGGGGCCGGATACTCAGGGTCAGGGGAAAATCCAATATAGATCTGGTGATATCTCGGGTGCTATTACAGATAGCGCAATAAATCATAGTGCATTGTCTGTAGGAGGCCCTGGCGCATGAATCTGGCCAGCGGGAACGACCTCGGACCACCAGCGGCCGAGAAAACCACCGTCTCATGGGGCCGGACACTCAGGGTCGGGGAAAAATCCAATATATATCTGGTGATATCTCGGGTGCTATTAGAGATAGCGCAATAAACGAAAGTGAATTGTCTGCAGGAGGCCCTGGCGCATGAATCTGTGCAGCGGGAACGATCTCGGACCATCAGGGGCCGAGACATCCACCGTCTCATGGGGCCGGACACTCAGGGTCAGGGAAAAATCCAATATATATCTGGTGATATCTCGGGTGCTATTAGAGATAGCGCAATAAATCAAAGTGCATTGTCTGTAGGAGACCCTGGCGCATGAACCTGTGCAGCGGGCACGACCTCGGACCACCAGGGGCCGAGAAAACGACCGTCTCATGGGGCCGGACGCTCAGGGTCAGTGAAAAATCCAATATATATCTGGTGATATCTCGGGTGCTATTAGTGATAGCGCAATAAACCAAAGTGAATTATCTGCAGGAGGCCCTGGCGCATGAATCTGTGCAAGGGGAACGACCTCGGACCACCAGGGGCCGAGAAAACCACAGTCTCATGCGGCCGGACACTCAGGGTCAGGGGCAAATCCAATATAGATCTGGTGATATCTCGGGTGCCATTACAGATAGCGCAATAAACCAAAGTGCATTGTCTGTAGGAGGCCCTGGCGCATGAATCTGTGCAGCGGGAACGACCTCGGACCACCAGGGACCGAGAAAACTACCGTCTCATGGGGCCGGACACTCAGGGTCAGTGAAAAATCCAATATATATGTGGTGATATCTCGGGTGCTATTACAGATAGCGCAATAAATCAAAGTGAATTATCTGCAGTAGGCCCTGGCGCATGAATCTGTGCAGCGGGAACGACCTCGGACCACCAGGGGCCGAGAAAACTACCGTCTCATGGGGCCGGTCACTCAGGGTCAGTGAAAAATGCAATATATATCTGCTGATATCTCGGGTGCTATTAGAGATAGCGCAATAAACCAAAGTGAATTATCTGCAGGAGGCCCTGGCGCATGAATCTGTGCAGCGGGAACGACCTCGGACCACCAGGGGCCGAGAAAACGACCGTCTCATGGGGCCGGACACTCAGGGTCAGTGAAAAATCCAATATATATCTGCTGATATCTCGGGTGCTATTACAGATAGCGCAATAAATCAAAGTGCATTGTCTGTAGGAGGCCCTGGCGCATGAATCTGTGCAGCGGGAACATCCTCGGACCACCAGGGGCCGAAAAAACCACAGTCTCATTGGGCCGGTCACTCAGAGTCAGTGAAAAATCCAATATATATCTGCTGATATCTCGGGTGCTATTAGAGATAGCGCAATAAACCAAAGTGAATTATCTGCAGGTGGCCCTGGCGCATGAATCTGTGCAGCGGGAACGACCTCGGACCACCAGGGGCCGAGAAAACGACCGTCTCATGGGGCCGGACACTCAGGGTCAGTGAATAATTCAATATATATCTGCTGATATATCGGGTGCTATTACAGATAGCGCAATAAATCAGAGTGCATTGTCTGTAGGAGGCCCTGGCGCATGAATCTGTGCAGCGGGAACGACCTCGGACCACCAGGGGCCGAAAAAACCACTGTCTCATGGGGCCGGACACTCAGGGTCAGGGTAAAATCCAATATATATCTGGTGATATCTCGAGTGCTATTACAGGTAGCGCAATAAATCAAAGTGCATTGTCTGTAGGAGGCCCTGGCGCATGAATCTGTGCAGCGGGAACGACCTCGGAACACCAGCGACCGAGAAAACCACCGTCTCATGGGGCCGGACACTCAGGGTCAGTGAAAAATCCAATATATATGTGGTGATATCTCGGGTGCTATTGCAGATAGCGCAATAAATCAAAGTGCATTGTCTGTAGGAGACCCTGGCGCATGAATCTGTGCAGCGGGAACGACCTCGGACCACCAGGGGCCGAGAGAACGACCGTCTCATGGGGCCGGACAATCAGGGTCAGTGAAAAGTCCAATATATATCTGGTGATATCTCGGGTGCTATTAGAGATAGCGCAATAAATCAAAGTGCATTACCTGTAGGAGGCCCTGGCGCATGAATATGTGCAGCGGGAACGTCCTCGGACCTCCAGGGGCCGAGACAACGACCGTCTCATGGGGCCGGACACTCAGGGTCACGGTAATATCCAATATATATCTGGTGATATCTCGGGTGCTATTACAGATAGCGCAATAAATCAAAGTGCATTGTCTGTAGGAGGCCCTGGCGCATGAATCTGTGCAACGGGAACGACCTCGGACCACCAGGGGCCGAGAAAACGACAGTCTCATGGGGCCGGACACTCAGGGTCAGTGAAAAATCCAATATATATCTGGTGATATCTCGGGTGCTCTTACAGATAGCGCAATAAATCAAAGTGCATTGTCTGTAGGAGGCCCTGGCGCATGAATCTGTGCAGCGGGAACGACCTCGGACCACCAGGGACCGAGAGAACCACAGTCTCATTGGGCCGGACACTCAGGGTCAGGGGAAAATCCAGTATATATCTCTTGATATCTCGGGTGCTATTAGAGATAGCGCAATAAACCAAAGTCAATTATCTGCAGGAGGCCCTGGCGCATGTATCTGTGCAGCGGGAACGTCCTCGGACCTCCAGGGGCTGAGACAACCACCGTCACATGGGGCCGGACACTCAGGGTCAGGGTAAAATCCAATATATATCTGGTGATATCTCGGGTGCTATTACAGATAGCGCAATAAATCAAAGTGCATTGTCTGTAGGAGGCCCTGGCGCATGAATCTGTGCAGCGGGAACGACCTCGGACCACCAGGGTCCGAGAAAACCACCGTCTCATGGGGCCGCGCACTCAGGGTCACAGTAAAATCCAATATATACCTGGTGATATCTCGGGTGCTATTACAGATAGCGCAATAAATCAAAGTGCATTGTCTGTAGGAGGCCCTGGCGCATGAATCTGTACAGCGGGAACGACCTCGGAACACCAGGGGCCGAGAAAACCACAGTCTCATTGGGCCGGACACTCAGGGTCAGGGAAAATCCAATATATATCTGGTGATATCACGGGTGCTATTAGAGATAGCGCAATAAATCAAAGTGCATTGTCTGTAGGAGGCCCTGGCGCATGAATCTGTGCAACGGGAACGACCTCGGACCACCAGGGGCCGAGAAAACGACAGTCTCATGGGGCCGGACACTCAGGGTCAGTGAAAAATCCAATATATATCTGGTGATATCTCGGGTGCTCTTACAGATAGCGCAATAAATCAAAGTGCATTGTCTGTAGGAGGCCCTGGCGCATGAATCTGTGCAGCGGGAACGACCTCGGACCACCAGGGACCGAGAGAACCACAGTCTCATTGGGCCGGACACTCAGGGTCAGGGGAAAATCCAGTATATATCTCTTGATATCTCGGGTGCTATTAGAGATAGCGCAATAAACCAAAGTCAATTATCTGCAGGAGGCCCTGGCGCATGTATCTGTGCAGCGGGAACGTCCTCGGACCTCCAGGGGCTGAGACAACCACCGTCACATGGGGCCGGACACTCAGGGTCAGGGTAAAATCCAATATATACCTGGTGATATCTCGGGTGCTATTACAGATAGCGCAATAAATCAAAGTGCATTGTCTGTAGGAGACGCTGGCGCATGAACCTGTTCAGCGGGAACGTTCCCGGACCACCAGGGGCCGAGAAAACGACCGTCTCATGGGGCCGGACGCTCAGGGTCAGTGAAAAATCCAATAAATATCTGGTGATATCTCGGGTGCTATTAGAGATAGCGCAATAAACCAAAGTGAATTATCTGCAGGAGGCCCTGGCGCATGAATCTGTGCAACGGGAACGACCTCGGACCACCAGGGACCGAGAAAACCACAGTCTCATGGGGCCGGATACTCAGGGTCAGGGGAAAATCCAATATAGATCTGGTGATATCTCGGGTGCTATTACAGATAGCGCAATAAATCATAGTGCATTGTCTGTAGGAGGCCCTGGCGCATGAATCTGGCCAGCGGGAACGACCTCGGACCACCAGCGGCCGAGAAAACCACCGTCTCATGGGGCCGGACACTCAGGGTCGGGGAAAAATCCAATATATATCTGGTGATATCTCGGGTGCTATTAGAGATAGCGCAATAAACGAAAGTGAATTGTCTGCAGGAGGCCCTGGCGCATGAATCTGTGCAGCGGGAACGATCTCGGACCATCAGGGGCCGAGACATCCACCGTCTCATGGGGCCGGACACTCAGGGTCAGGGAAAAATCCAATATATATCTGGTGATATCTCGGGTGCTATTAGAGATAGCGCAATAAATCAAAGTGCATTGTCTGTAGGAGACCCTGGCGCATGAACCTGTGCAGCGGGCACGACCTCGGACCACCAGGGGCCGAGAAAACGACCGTCTCATGGGGCCGGACGCTCAGGGTCAGTGAAAAATCCAATATATATCTGGTGATATCTCGGGTGCTATTAGTGATAGCGCAATAAACCAAAGTGAATTATCTGCAGGAGGCCCTGGCGCATGAATCTGTACAACGGGAGCGACCTCGGACCACCAGGGGCCGAGAAAACCACAGTCTCATGGGGCCGGACACTCAGGGTCAGGGGCAAATCCAATATAGATCTGGTGATATCTCGGGTGCCATTACAGATAGCGCAATAAACCAAAGTGAATTATCTGCAGGAGGCCCTGGCGCATGAATCTGTGCAAGGGGAACGACCTCGGACCACCAGGGGCCGAGAAAACCACAGTCTCATGCGGCCGGACTGTCAGGGTCAGGGAAAAATACAATATATATCAGGTGATATCTCGGGTGCTATTAGAGATAGCGAAATAAATCAAAGTGCATTGTCTGTAGGAGGCCCTGGCGCATGAATCTGTGCAGCGGGAACGACCTCGGACCACCAGGGACCGAGAAAACTACCGTCTCATGGGGCCGGACACTCAGGGTCAGTGAAAAATCCAATATATATCTGCTGATATCTCGGGTGCTATTACAGATAGCGCAATAAATCAAAGTGCATTGTCTGTAGGAGGCCCTGGCGCATGAATCTGTGCAGCGGGAACGTCCTCGGACCACCAGAGGCCGAAAAAACCACAGTCTCATGGGGCCGGAAACTCAGGGTCAGGGAAAAATCCAATATATATCTGGTGATATCTCGGGTGCTATTAGAGATAGCGCAATAAACGAAAGTGAATTATCTGCAGGAGGCCCTGGCGCATGAATCTGTGCAGCGGGAACGACCTCGGACCACGAGGGGCCAAGAAAACCACCGTCTCATGGCGCCGGACACTCAGGGTCAGGGAAAAATCCAATATATATCTGGTGATATCTCGGGTGCTATTAGAGATAGCGCAATAAATCAAAGTGCATTGTCTGTAGGAGGCCCAGGCGCATGAATCTGGACAGCGGGAACGACCTCGGACCACCAGGGGCCGAGAAAACCACAGTCTCATGGGGCCGGACACTCAGGGTCAGGGGAAAATCCAATATATATCTGGTGATATCTCTGGTGCTATTACAGATAGCTTAATAAATCAAAGTGCATTGTCTGTAGGAGGCCCAGGCGAATGAATCTGTGCAGCGGTAACGACCTCGGACCACCAGGGGCCGAGAAAATTATAGATATTCGGAATCCGTCACCCAAGGTCATGTAAAAATCCAGCATATATCTGGTGATATCTCGGGTGCTATTACAGATAGCGCAATAAATCAAAGTGCATTGTCTATAGGAGGCCCTGGCGCATGAATCTGTGCAGCGGGAACGACCTCGGACCACCAGGGACCGAGAAAACTACCGTCTCATGGGGCCGGACACTCAGGGTCAGTGAAAAATCCAATATATATGTGGTGATATCTCGGGTGCTATTACAGATAGCGCAATAAATCAAAGTGAATTATCTGCAGTAGGCGCTGGCGCATGAATCTGTGCAGCGGGAACGACCTCGGACCACCAGGGGCCGAGAAAACTACCGTCTTATGGGGCCGGTCACTCAGGGTCAGTGAAAAATGCAATATATATCTGCTGATATCTCGGGTGCTATTAGAGATAGCGCAATAAACCAAAGTGAATTATCTCCAGGAGGCCCTGGCGCATGAATCTGTGCAGCGGGAACGACCTCGGACCACCAGGGGCCGAGAATACGACCGTCTCATGGGGCCGGACACTCAGGGTCAGTGAAAAATCCAATATATATCTGCTGATATCTCGGGTGCTATTACAGATAGCGCAATAAATCAAAGTGCATTGTCTGTAGGAGGCCCCGGCGCATGAATCTGTGCAGCGGGAACATCCTCGGACCACCAGGGGCCGAAAAAACCACAGTCTCATTGGGCCGGTCACTCAGGGTCAGTGAAAAATGCAATATATATCTGCTGATATCTCGGGTGCTATTAGAGATAGCGCAATAAACCAAAGTGAATTATCTGCAGGTGGCCCTGGCGCATGAATCTGTGCAGCGGGAACGACCTCGGACCACCAGGGGCCGAGAAAACGACCGTCTCATGGGGCCGGACACTCAGGGTCAGTGAATAATTCAATATATATCTGCTGATATATCGGGTGCTATTACAGATAGCGCAATAAATCAAAGTGCATTGTCTGTAGGAGGCCCTGGCGCATGAATCTGTGCAACGGGAACGACCTCGGACCACCAGGGGCCGAGAAAACGACAGTCTCATGGGGCCGGACACTCAGGGTCAGTGAAAAATCCAATATATATCTGGTGATATCTCGGGTGCTCTTACAGATAGCGCAATAAATCAAAGTGCATTGTCTGTAGGAGGCCCTGGCGCATGAATCTGTGCAGCGGGAACGACCTCGGACCACCAGGGACCGAGAGAACCACAGTCTCATTGGGCCGGACACTCAGGGTCAGGGGAAAATCCAGTATATATCTCTTGATATCTCGGGTGCTATTAGAGATAGCGCAATAAACCAAAGTCAATTATCTGCAGGAGGCCCTGGCGCATGTATCTGTGCAGCGGGAACGTCCTCGGACCTCCAGGGGCTGAGACAACCACCGTCACATGGGGCCGGACACTCAGGGTCAGGGTAAAATCCAATATATACCTGGTGATATCTCGGGTGCTATTACAGATAGCGCAATAAATCAAAGTGCATTGTGTGTAGGAGGCCCTGGCGCATGAATCTGTACAGCGGGAACGACCTCGGAACACCAGGGGCCGAGAAAACCACAGTCTCATTGGGCCGGACACTCAGGGTCAGGGAAAATCCAATATATATCTGGTGATATCACGGGTGCTATTAGAGATAGCGCAATAAATCAAAGTGCATTGTCTGTAGGAGGCCCTGGCGCATGAATCTGTGCAGCGGGAACGACCTCGGAACACCAGGGACCGAGAAAACCACCGTCTCATGGGGCCGGACACACAGGGTCAGTGAAAAATCCAATATATATGTGGTGATATCTCGGGTGCTATTACAGATAGCGCAATAAATCAAAGTGCATTGTCTGTAGGAGACCCTGGCGCATGAACCTGTGCTGCGGGAACGACCTCGGACCACCAGGGGCCGAGAAAACGACCGTCTCATGGGGCCGGACGCTCAGGGTGAGTGAAAAATCCAATATATATCTGGTGATATCTCGGGTGCTATTAGAGATAGCGCAATAAACCAAAGTGAATTATCTGCAGGAGGCCCTGGCGCATGAATCTGTGCAACGGGAACGACCTCGGACCACCAGGGGCCGAGAAAACGACCGTCTCATTGGGCCGGACACTCAGGGTCAGGGAAAAATCCAATATATATCTGGTGATATCTCGGGCGCTATTAGAGATAGCGCAATAAGCCAAAGGGAATTATCTGCAGGAGGCCCTGGCGCATGCATCAGTGCAGCGGGAACGACCTAGGACCACCAGGGGCCCAGAAAACCACAGTCTCATGGGGCCGGACACTCAGGGTCAGGGGAAAACCCAATATATATCTGGTGATATCTCGGGTGCTATTAGAGATAGCGCAATAAATCATAGTGCATTGTCTGTAGGAGGCCCTGGCGCATGAATCTGGCCAGCGGGAACGACCTCGGACCACCAGCGGCCGAGAAAACCAACGTCTCATGGGGCCGGACGCTCAGGGTCAGTGAAAAATCCAATATATATCTGGTGATATCTCGGGTGCTATTACAGATAGCGCAATAAATCAAAGTGCATTGTCTGTAGGAGACGCTGGCGCATGAACCTGTGCAGCGGGAACGTTCTCGGACCACCAGGGGCCGAGAAAACGACCGACTCATGGGGCCGGACGCTCAGGGTCAGTGAAAAATCCAATATATATCTGGTGATATCTCGGGTGCTATTAGAGATAGCGCAATAAACCAAAGTGCATTACCTGCAGGAGGCCCTGGCGAATAAATCTGGCCAGCTGGAACGACCTCGGACCACCAGGGGCCGAGAAAACCACAGTCTCATGGGGCCGCACACTCAGGGTCAGGGGAAAATCCAATATATATCTGGTGATATCTCGGGTGCTATTACAGATAGCCCAATAAATCAAAGTGCATTGTCGGTAGGAGGCCCTGGCGCATGAATCTGTGCAGCGGGAACGACCTCGGACCACCAGGGGCCGGGAAAACCACAGTCTCATGGGGCCGGACACTCAGGGTCAGGGGAAAATCCAATATATATCTGGTGATATCTCGGGTGCTATTAGAGATAGCGCAATAAACCAAAGTGAATTATCTGCAGGAGGCCCTGGCGCATGCATCTGTGCAGCGGGAACGACCTCGGACCACCAAGGGCCAAGAAAACCACCGTGTCATGGCGCCGGACACTCAGGGTCAGGGAAAAATCCAATATATATCTGGTGATATCTCGGGTGCCATTAGAGATAGCGCAATAAATCAAAGTGCATTGTCTGTAGGAGGCCCAGGCGCATGAATCTGGCCAGCGGGAACGACCTCGGACCACCAGGGGCCGAGAAAACCACAGTCTCATGGGGCCGGACACTCAGGGTCAGGGGAAAATCCAATATATATCTGGTGATATCTCGGGTGCTATTACAGATAGCGCAATAAATCAAAGTGCATTGTCTGTAGGAGGCCCAGGCGAATGAATCTGTGCAGCGGGAACGACCTCGGACCACCAGGGGCCGAGAAAATTATAGATATTCGGAATCCGTCGCCCAAGGTCATGTAAAAATCCAGCATATATCCGGTGATATCTCGGGTGCTATTACAGATAGCGCAATAAACCAAAGTGAATTATCTGCAGGAGGCCCTGGCGCATGCATCTGTGCAGCGGGAACGACCTCGGACCACCAGGGGCCAAGAAAACTACCGTCTCATGGCGCCGGACACTCAGGGTCAGGGAAAAATCCAATATATATCTGGTGATATCTCGGGTGCTATTAGAGATAGCGCAATAAATCAAAGTGCATTGTCTGTAGGAGACCCTGGCGCATGAACCTGTGCAGCGGGCACGACCTCGGACCACCAGGGGCCGAGAAAACGACCGTCTCATGGGGCCGGACGCTCAGGGTCAGTGAAAAATCCAATATATATCTGGTGATATCTCGGGTGCTATTAGTGATAGCGCAATAAACCAAAGTGAATTATCTGCAGGAGGCCCTGGCGCATGAATCTGTACAACGGGAGCGACCTCGGACCACCAGGGGCCGAGAAAACCACAGTCTCATGGGGCCGGACACTCAGGGTCAGGGGCAAATCCAATATAGATCTGGTGATATCTCGGGTGCCATTACAGATAGCGCAATAAACCAAAGTGAATTATCTGCAGGAGGCCCTGGCGCATGAATCTGTGCAAGGGGAACGACCTCGGACCACCAGGGGCCGAGAAAACCACAGTCTCATGAGGCCGGACTGTCAGGGTCAGGGAAAAATACAATATATATCAGGTGATATCTCGGGTGCTATTAGAGATAGCGAAATAAATCAAAGTGCATTGTCTGTAGGAGGCCCTGGCGCATGAGTCTGTGCAGCGGGAACGACCTCGGACCACCAGGGACCGAGAAAACTACCGTCTCATGGGGCCGGACACTCAGGGTCAGTGAAAAATCCAATATATATGTGGTGATATCTCGGGTGCTATTACAGATAGCGCAATAAATCAAAGTGAATTATCTGCAGTAGGCCCTGGCGCATGAATCTGTGCAGCGGGAACGACCTCGGACCACCAGGGGCCGAGAAAACTACCGTCTCATGGGGCCGGTCACTCAGGGTCAGTGAAAAATGCAATATATATCTGCTGATATCTCGGGTGCTATTAGAGATAGCGCAATAAACCAAAGTGAATTATCTGCAGGAGGCCCTGGCGCATGAATCTGTGCAGCGGGAACGACCTCGGACCACCAGGGGCCGAGAAAACGACCGTCTCATGGGGCCGGACACTCAGGGTCAGTGAAAAATCCAATATATATCTGCTGATATCTCGGGTGCTATTACAGATAGCGCAATAAATCAAAGTGCATTGTCTGTAGGAGGCCCTGGCGCATGAATCTGTGCAGCGGGAACGTCCTCGGACCACCAGAGGCCGAAAAAACCACAGTCTCATGGGGCCGGAAACTCAGGGTCAGGGAAAAATCCAATATATATCTGGTGATATCTCGGGTGCTATTAGAGATAGCGCAATAAACGAAAGTGAATTATCTGCAGGAGGCCCTGGCGCATGAATCTGTGCAGCGGGAACGACCTCGGACCACGAGGGGCCAAGAAAACCACCGTCTCATGGCGCCGGACACTCAGGGTCAGGGAAAAATCCAATATATATCTGGTGATATCTCGGGTGCTATTAGAGATAGCGCAATAAATCAAAGTGCATTGTCTGTAGGAGGCCCAGGCGCATGAATCTGGACAGCGGGAACGACCTCGGACCTCCAGGGGCCGAGAAAACCACAGTCTCATGGGGCCGGACACTCAGGGTCAGGGGAAAATCCAATATATATCTGGTGATATCTCTGGTGCTATTACAGATAGCTTAATAAATCAAAGTGCATTGTCTGTAGGAGGCCCAGGCGAATGAATCTGTGCAGCGGTAACGACCTCGGACCACCAGGGGCCGAGAAAATTATAGATATTCGGAATCCGTCACCCAAGGTCATGTAAAAATCCAGCATATATCTGGTGATATCTCGGGTGCTATTACAGATAGCGCAATAAATCAAAGTGCATTGTCTATAGGAGGCCCTGGCGCATGAATCTGTGCAGCGGGAACGACCTCGGACCACCAGGGACCGAGAAAACTACCGTCTCGTGGGGCCGGACACTCAGGGTCAGTGAAAAATCCAATATATATGTGGTGATATCTCGGGTGCTATTACAGATAGCGCAATAAATCAAAGTGAATTATCTGCAGTAGGCCCTGGCGCATGAATCTGTGCAGCGGGAACGACCTCGGACCACCAGGGGCCGAGAAAACTACCGTCTTATGGGGCCGGTCACTCAGGGTCAGTGAAAAATGCAATATATATCTGCTGATATCTCGGGTGCTATTAGAGATAGCGCAATAAACCAAAGTGAATTATCTCCAGGAGGCCCTGGCGCATGAATCTGTGCAGCGGGAACGACCTCGGACCACCAGGGGCCGAGAATACGACCGTCTCATGGGGCCGGACACTCAGGGTCAGTGAAAAATCCAATATATATCTGCTGATATCTCGGGTGCTATTACAGATAGCGCAATAAATCAAAGTGCATTGTCTGTAGGAGGCCCTGGCGCATGAATCTGTGCAGCGGGAACATCCTCGGACCACCAGGGGCCGAAAAAACCACAGTCTCATTGGGCCGGTCACTCAGAGTCAGTGAAAAATCCAATATATATCTGCTGATATCTCGGGTGCTATTAGAGATAGCGCAATAAACCAAAGTGAATTATCTGCAGGTGGCCCTGGCGCATGAATCTGTGCAGCGGGAACTACCTCGGACCACCAGGGGCCGAGAAAACGACCGTCTCATGGGGCCGGACACTCAGGGTCAGTGAATAATTCAATATATATCTGCTGATATATCGGGTGCTATTACAGATAGCGCAATAAATCAGAGTGCATTGTCTGTAGGAGGCCCTGGCGCATGAATCTGTGCAGCGGGAACGACCTCGGACCACCAGGGGCCGAAAAAACCACTGTCTCATGGGGCCGGACACTCAGGGTCAGGGTAAAATCCAATATATATCTGGTGATATCTCGAGTGCTATTACAGGTAGCGCAATAAATCAAAGTGCATTGTCTGTAGGAGGCCCTGGCGCATGAATCTGTGCAGCGGGAACGACCTCGGAACACCAGCGACCGAGAAAACCACCGTCTCATGGGGCCGGACACTCAGGGTCAATGAAAAATCCAATATATATGTGGTGATATCTCGGGTGCTATTGCAGATAGCGCAATAAATCAAAGTGCATTGTCTGTAGGAGACCCTGGCGCATGAATCTGTGCAGCGGGAACGACCTCGGACCACCAGGGGCCGAGAGAACGACCGTCTCATGGGGCCGGACAATCAGGGTCAGTGAAAAGTCCAATATATATCTGGTGATATCTCGGGTGCTATTAGAGATAGCGCAATAAATCAAAGTGCATTACCTGTAGGAGGCCCTGGCGCATGAATATGTGCAGCGGGAACGTCCTCGGACCTCCAGGGGCCGAGACAACGACCGTCTCATGGGGCCGGACACTCAGGGTCACGGTAATATCCAATATATATCTGGTGATATCTCGGGTGCTATTACAGATAGCGCAATAAATCAAAGTGCATTGTCTGTAGGAGGCCCTGGCGCATGAATCTGTGCAACGGGAACGACCTCGGACCACCAGGGGCCGAGAAAACGACAGTCTCATGGGGCCGGACACTCAGGGTCAGTGAAAAATCCAATATATATCTGGTGATATCTCGGGTGCTCTTACAGATAGCGCAATAAATCAAAGTGCATTGTCTGTAGGAGGCCCTGGCGCATGAATCTGTGCAGCGGGAACGACCTCGGACCACCAGGGACCGAGAGAACCACAGTCTCATTGGGCCGGACACTCAGGGTCAGGGGAAAATCCAGTATATATCTCTTGATATCTCGGGTGCTATTAGAGATAGCGCAATAAACCAAAGTCAATTATCTGCAGGAGGCCCTGGCGCATGTATCTGTGCAGCGGGAACGTCCTCGGACCTCCAGGGGCTGAGACAACCACCGTCACATGGGGCCGGACACTCAGGGTCAGGGTAAAGTCCAATATATATCTGGTGATATCTCGGGTGCTATTACAGATAGCGCAATAAATCAAAGTGCATTGTCTGTAGGAGGCCCTGGCGCATGAATCTGTGCAGCGGGAACGACCTCGGACCACCAGGGTCCGAGAAAACCACCGTCTCATGGGGCCGCGCACTCAGGGTCACAGTAAAATCCAATATATACCTGGTGATATCTCGGGTGCTATTACAGATAGCGCAATAAATCAAAGTGCATTGTCTGTATGAGGCCCTGGCGCATGAATCTGTACAGCGGGAACGACCTCGGAACACCAGGGGCCGAGAAAACCACAGTCTCATTGGGCCGGACACTCAGGGTCAGGGAAAATCCAATATATATCTGGTGATATCACGGGTGCTATTAGAGATAGCGCAATAAATCAAAGTGCATTGTCTGTAGGAGGCCCTGGCGCATGAATCTGTGCAGCGGGAACGACCTCGGAACACCAGGGACCGAGAAAACCACCGTCTCATGGGGCCGGACACACAGGGTCAGTGAAAAATCCAATATATATGTGGTGATATCTCGGGTGCTATTACAGATAGCGCAATAAATCAAAGTGCATTGTCTGTAGGAGACCCTGGCGCATGAACCTGTGCTGCGGGAACGACCTCGGACCACCAGGGGCCGAGAAAACGACCGTCTCATGGGGCCGGACGCTCAGGGTCAGTGAAAAATCCAATATATATCTGGTGATATCTCGGGTGCTATTAGAGATAGCGCAATAAACCAAAGTGAATTATCTGCAGGAGGCCCTGGCGCATGAATCTGTGCAACGGGAACGACCTCGGACCACCAGGGGCCGAGAAAACGACCGTCTCATTGGGCCGGACACTCAGGGTCAGGGAAAAATCCAATATATATCTGGTGATATCTCGGGCGCTATTAGAGATAGCGCAATAAGCCAAAGGGAATTATCTGCAGGAGGCCCTGGCGCATGCATCAGTGCAGCGGGAACGACCTAGGACCACCAGGGGCCCAGAAAACCACAGTCTCATGGGGCCGGACACTCAGGGTCAGGGGAAAATCCAATATATATCTGGTGATATCTCGGGTGCTATTAGAGATAGCGCAATAAATCAAAGTGCATTGTCTGTAGGAGGCCCTGGCGCATGAATCTGTGCAGCGGGAACGACCTCGGAACACCACGGGCCGAGAAAACCACCGTCTCATGGGGCAGGACACTCAGGGTCAGTGAAAAATCCAATATATATCTGGTGATATCTCGGGTGCTATTACAGATAGCGGAATAAATCAAAGTGCATTGTCTGTAGGAGACGCTGGCGCATGAACCTGTTCAGCGGGAACGTTCCCGGACTACCAGGGGCCGAGAAAACGACCGTCTCATGGGGCCGGACGCTCAGGGTCAGTGAAAAATCCAATAAATATCTGGTGATATCTCGGGTGCTATTAGAGATAGCGCAATAAACCAAAGTGAATTATCTGCAGGAGGCCCTGGCGCATGAATCTGTGCAACGGGAACGACCTCGGACCACCAGGGACCGAGAAAACCACAGTCTCATGGGGCCGGATACTCAGGGTCAGGGGAAAATCCAATATAGATCTGGTGATATCTCGGGTGCTATTACAGATAGCGCAATAAATCATAGTGCATTGTCTGTAGGAGGCCCTGGCGCATGAATCTGGCCAGCGGGAACGACCTCGGACCACCAGCGGCCGAGAAAACCACCGTCTCATGGGGCCGGACGCTCAGGGTCAGTGAAAAATCCAATATATATCTGGTGATATCTCGGGTGCTATTACAGATAGCGCAATAAATCAAAGTGCATTGTCTGTAGGAGACGCTGGCGCATGAACCTGTGCAGCGGGAACGTTCTCGGACCACCAGGGGCCGAGAAAACGACCGTCTCATGGGGCCGGACGCTCAGGGTCAGTGAAAAATCCAATATATATCTGGTGATATCTCGGGTGCTATTAGAGATAGCGCAATAAACCAAAGTGCATTACCTGCAGGAGGCCCTGGCGAATAAATCTGGCCAGCTGGAACGACCTCGGACCACCAGGGGCCGAGAAAACCACAGTCTCATGGGGCCGCACACTCAGGGTCAGGGGAAAATCCAATATATATCTGGTGATATCTCGGGTGCTATTACAGATAGCCCAATAAATCAAAGTGCATTGTCGGTAGGAGGCCCTGGCGCATGAATCTGTGCAGCGGGAACGACCTCGGACCACCAGGGGCCGGGAAAACCACAGTCTCATGGGGCCGGACACTCAGGGTCAGGGGAAAATCCAATATATATCTGGTGATATCTCGGGTGCTATTAGAGATAGCGCAATAAACCAAAGTGAATTATCTGCAGGAGGCCCTGGCGCATGCATCTGTGCAGCGGGAACGACCTCGGACCACCAGGGGCCGAGAAAACCACAGTCTCATGGGGCCGGACACTCAGGGTCAGGGGAAAATCCAATATATATCTGGTGATATCTCGGGTGCTATTACAGATAGCGCAATAAATCAAAGTGCATTGTCTGTAGGAGGCCCAGGCGAATGAATCTGTGCAGCGGGAACGACCTCGGACCACCAGGGGCCGAGAAAATTATAGATATTCGGAATCCGTCGCCCAAGGTCATGTAAAAATCCAGCATATATCCGGTGATATCTCGGGTGCTATTACAGATAGCGCAATAAACCAAAGTGAATTATCTGCAGGAGGCCCTGGCGCATGCATCTGTGCAGCGGGAACGACCTCGGACCACCAGGGGCCAAGAAAACTACCGTCTCATGGCGCCGGACACTAAGGGTCAGGGAAAAATCCAATATATATCTGGTGATATCTCGGGTGCTATTAGAGATAGCGCAATAAATCAAAGTGCATTGTCTGTAGGAGACCCTGGCGCATGAACCTGTGCAGCGGGCACGACCTCGGACCACCAGGGGCCGAGAAAACGACCGTCTCATGGGGCCGGACGCTCAGGGTCAGTGAAAAATCCAATATATATCTGGTGATATCTCGGGTGCTATTAGTGATAGCGCAATAAACCAAAGTGAATTATCTGCAGGAGGCCCTGGCGCATGAATCTGTACAACGGGAGCGACCTCGGACCACCAGGGGCCGAGAAAACCACAGTCTCATGGGGCCGGACACTCAGGGTCAGGGGCAAATCCAATATAGATCTGGTGATATCTCGGGTGCCATTACAGATAGCGCAATAAACCAAAGTGAATTATCTGCAGGAGGCCCTGGCGCATGAATCTGTGCAAGGGGAACGACCTCGGACCACCAGGGGCCGAGAAAACCACAGTCTCATGCGGCCGGACTGTCAGGGTCAGGGAAAAATACAATATATATCAGGTGATATCTCGGGTGCTATTAGAGATAGCGAAATAAATCAAAGTGCATTGTCTGTAGGAGGCCCTGGCGCATGAATCTGTGCAGCGGGAACGACCTCGGACCACCAGGGACCGAGAAAACTACCGTCTCATGGGGCCGGACACTCAGGGTCAGTGAAAAATCCAATATATATGTGGTGATATCTCGGGTGCTATTACAGATAGCGCAATAAATCAAAGTGAATTATCTGCAGTAGGCCCTGGCGCATGAATCTGTGCAGCGGGAACGACCTCGGACCACCAGGGGCCGAGAAAACTACCGTCTCATGGGGCCGGTCACTCAGGGTCAGTGAAAAATGCAATATATATCTGCTGATATCTCGGGTGCTATTAGAGATAGCGCAATAAACCAAAGTGAATTATCTGCAGTAGGCCCTGGCGCATGAATCTGTGCAGCGGGAACGACCTCGGACCACCAGGGGCCGAGAAAACTACCGTCTTATGGGGCCGGTCACTCAGGGTCAGTGAAAAATGCAATATATATCTGCTGATATCTCGGGTGCTATTAGAGATAGCGCAATAAACCAAAGTGAATTATCTCCAGGAGGCCCTGGCGCATGAATCTGTGCAGCGGGAACGACCTCGGACCACCAGGGGCCGAGAATACGACCGTCTCATGGGGCCGGACACTCAGGGTCAGTGAAAAATCCAATATATATCTGCTGATATCTCGGGTGCTATTACAGATAGCGCAATAAATCAAAGTGCATTGTCTGTAGGAGGCCCTGGCGCATGAATCTGTGCAGCGGGAACATCCTCGGACCACCAGGGGCCGAAAAAACCACAGTCTCATTGGGCCGGTCACTCAGAGTCAGTGAAAAATCCAATATATATCTGCTGATATCTCGGGTGCTATTAGAGATAGCGCAATAAACCAAAGTGAATTATCTGCAGGTGGCCCTGGCGCATGAATCTGTGCAGCGGGAACGACCTCGGACCACCAGGGGCCGAAAAAACCACTGTCTCATGGGGCCGGACACTCAGGGTCAGGGTAAAATCCAATATATATCTGGTGATATCTCGAGTGCTATTACAGGTAGCGCAATAAATCAAAGTGCATTGTCTGTAGGAGGCCCTGGCGCATGAATCTGTGCAGCGGGAACGACCTCGGAACACCAGGGACCGAGAAAACCACCGTCTCATGGGGCCGGACATTCAGGGTCACAGTAAAATCCAATATATACCTGGTGATATCTCGGGTGCTATTACAGATAGCGCAATAAATCAAAGTGCATTGTCTGTAGGAGGCCCTGGCGCATGAATCTGTGCAGCGGGAACGACCTCGGACCACCAGGGGCCGAGAGAACCACAGTCTCATTGGGCCGGACACTCAGGGTCAGGGGAAAATCCAGTATATATCTCTTGATATCTCGGGTGCTATTAGAGATAGCGCAATAAACCAAAGTCAATTATCTGCAGGAGGCCCTGGCGCATGTATCTGTGCAGCGGGAACGTCCTCGGACCTCCAGGGGCTGAGAGAACCACCGTCACATGGGGCCGGACACTCAGGGTCAGGGTAAAATCCAATATATATCTGGTGATATCTCGGGTGCTATTACAGATAGCGCAATAAATCAAAGTGCATTGTCTGTAGGAGGCCCTGGCGCATGAATCTGTGCAGCGGGAACGACCTCGGACCACCAGGGTCCGAGAAAACCACCGTCTCATGGGGCCGCACACTCAGGGTCACAGTAAAATCCAATATATACCTGGTGATATCTCGGGTGCTATTACAGATAGCGCAATAAATCAAAGTGCATTGTCTGTAGGAGGCCCTGGCGCATGAATCTGTACAGCGGGAACGACCTCGGAACACCAGGGGCCGAGAAAACCACAGTCTCATTGGGCCGGACACTCAGGGTCAGGGAAAATCCAATATATATCTGGTGATATCACGGGTGCTATTAGAGATAGCGCAATAAATCAAAGTGCATTGTCTGTAGGAGGCCCTGGCGCATGAATCTGTGCAGCGGGAACGACCTCAGAACACCAGGGACCGAGAAAACCACCGTCTCATGGGGCCGGACACACAGGGTCAGTGAAAAATCCAATATATATGTGGTGATATCTCGGGTGCTATTACAGATAGCGCAATAAATCAAAGTGCATTGTCTGTAGGAGACCCTGGCGCATGAACCTGTGCAGCGGGAACGACCTCGGACCACCAGGGGCCGAGAAAACGACCGTCTCATGGGGCCGGACGCTCAGGGTCAGTGAAAAATCCAATATATATCTGGTGATATCTCGGGTGCTATTAGAGATAGCGCAATAAACCAAAGTGAATTGTCTGTAGGAGACGCTGGCGCATGAACCTGTGCAGCGGGAACGTTCTCGGACCACCAGGGGCCGAGAAAACGACCGTCTCATGGGGCCGGACGCTCAGGGTCAGTGAAAAATCCAATATATATCTGGTGATATCTCGGGTGCTATTAGAGATAGCGCAATAAACCAAAGTGCATTACCTGCAGGAGGCCCAGGCGCATGAATGTGTGCAGCGGGAACGACCTCGGACCACCAGGGGCCGAGAAAACCGCAGTCTCATGGGGCCCGACACTCAGGGTCAGGGAAAAATCCAATATATATCTGGTGATATCTCGGGCGCTATTAGAGATAGCGCAATAAGCCAAAGGGAATTATCTGCAGGAGACCCTGGCGCATGCATCAGTGCAGCGGGAACGACCTAGGACCACCAGGGGCCGAGAAAACCACAGTCTCATGGGGCCGGACACTCAGGATCAGGGGAAAATCCAATATATATCTGGTGATATGTCGGGTGCTATTAGAGATAGCGCAATAAATCAAAGTGCATTGTCTGTAGGAGGCCCTGGCGCATGAATCTGTGCAGCGGAAACGACCTCGGAACACCAGGGGCCGAGAAAACCACCGTCTCATGGGGCAGGACACTCAGGGTCAGGGGAAAATCCAATATATATCTGGTGATATCTCGGGTGCTATTACAGATAGAGCAATAAATCAAAGTGCATTGTCTGTAGGAGGCCCTGGCGCATGAATCTGTGCAGCGGGAACAACCTCGGAACACCAGGGGCCGAGAAAACCGCAGTCTCATTGGGCCGGACACTCAGGGTCAGGGAAAAATCCAATATATATCTGGTGATATCTCGGGCGCTATTAGAGATAGCGCAATAAGCCAAAGGGAATTATCTGCAGGAGGCCCTGGCGCATGCATCAGTGCAGCGGGAACGACCTAGGACCACCAGGGGCCCAGAAAACCACAGTCTCATGGGGCCGGACACTCAGGGTCAGGGGAAAATCCAATATATATCTGGTGATATCTCGGGTGCTATTAGAGATAGCGCAATAAATCAAAGTGCATTGTCTGTAGGAGGCCCTGGCGCATGAATCTGTGCAGCGGGAACGACCTCGGAACACCACGGGCCGAGAAAACCACCGTCTCATGGGGCAGGACACTCAGGGTCAGTGAAAAATCCAATATATATCTGGTGATATCTCGGGTGCTATTACAGATAGCGGAATAAATCAAAGTGCATTGTCTGTAGGAGACGCTGGCGCATGAACCTGTTCAGCGGGAACGTTCCCGGACCACCAGGGGCCGAGAAAACGACCGTCTCATGGGGCCGGACGCTCAGGGTCAGTGAAAAATCCAATAAATATCTGGTGATATCTCGCGTGCTATTAGAGATAGCGCAATAAACCAAAGTGAATTATCTGCAGGAGGCCCTGGCGCATGAATCTGTGCAACGGGAACGACCTCGGACCACCAGGGACCGAGAAAACCACAGTCTCATGGGGCCGGATACTCAGGGTCAGGGGAAAATCCAATATAGATCTGGTGATATCTCGGGTGCTATTACAGATAGCGCAATAAATCATAGTGCATTGTCTGTAGGAGGCCCTGGCGCATGAATCTGGCCAGCGGGAACGACCTCGGACCACCAGCGGCCGAGAAAACCACCGTCTCATGGAGCCGGACACTCAGGGTCGGGGAAAAATCCAATATATATCTGGTGATATCTCGGGTGCTATTAGAGATAGCGCAATAAACCAAAGTGAATTGTCTGCAGGAGGCACTGGCGCATGAATCTGTGCAGCGGGAACGATCTCGGACCATCAGGGGCCGAGACATCCACCGTCTCATGGGGCCGGACACTCAGGGTCAGGGAAAAATCCAATATATATCTGGTGATATCTCGGGTGCTATTACAGATAGCGCAATAAATCAAAGTGCATTGTCTGTAGGAGGCCCTGGCGCATGAACCTGTGCAGCGGGAACGTTCTCGGACCACCAGGGGCCGAGAAAACGACCGTCTCATGGGGCCGGACGCTCAGGGTCAGTGAAAAATCCAATATATATCTGGTGATATCTCGGGCGCTATTAGAGATAGCGCAATAAGCCAAAGGGAATTATCTGCAGGAGGCCCTGGCGCATGAATCTGTGCAGCGGGAACGACCTCGGACCACCAGGGGCCGAGAAAACCACAGTCTCATGGGGCCGGACACTCAGGGTCAGGGGAAAATCCAATATATATCTGGTGATATCTCGGGTGCTATTACAGATAGAGCAATAAATCAAATTGCATTGTCTGTAGGAGGCCCTGGCGCATGAATCTGTGCAGCGGGAACAACCTCGGACCACCAGGGGCCGAGAAAACCGCAGTCTCATGGGGCCGGACACGCAGGGTCAGTGAAAAATCCAATATATATCTGGTGATATCTCGGGCGCTATTAGAGATAGCGCAATAAGCCAAAGGGAATTATCTGCAGGAGGCCCTGGCGCATGCATCAGTGCAGCGGGAACGACCCCGGACCACCAGGGGCCCAGAAAACCACAGTCTCATGGGGCCGGACACTCAGGGTCAGGGGAAAATCCAATATATATCTGGTGATATCTCGGGTGCTATTAGAGATAGCGCAATAAATCAAAGTGCATTGTCTGTAGGAGGCCCTGGCGCATGAATCTGTGCAGCGGGAACGACCTCGGAACACCAGGGGCCGAGAAAACCACCGTCTCATGGGGCAGGACACTCAGGGTCAGTGAAAAATCCAATATATATCTGGTGATATCTCGGGTGCTATTACAGATAGCGCAATAAATCAAAGTGCATTGTCTGTAGGAGACGCTGGCGCATGAACCTGTGCAGCGGGAACGTTCTCGGACCACCAGGGGCCGAGAAAACGACCGTCTCATGGGGCCGGACGCTCAGGGTCAGTGAAAAATCCAATATATATCTGGTGATATCTCGGGTGCTATTAGAGATAGCGCAATAAACCAAAGTGAATTGTCTGCAGGAGGCCCTGGCGCATGAATCTGTGCAGCTGGAACGACCTCGGACCACCAGGGGCCGAGAAAACCGCAGTCTCATGGGGCCGGACACTCAGGGTCAGGGAAAAATCCAATATATATCTGGTGATATCTCGGGCGCTATTAGAGATAGCGCAATAAATCAAAGTGCATTGTCTGTAGGAGGCCCTGGCGCATGAATCTGTGCAGCGGGAACGACCTTGGAACACCAGGGGCCGAGAAGACCACCGTCTCATGGGGCAGGACACTCAGGGTCAGTGAAAAATCCAATATATATCTGGTGATATCTCGGGTGCTATTACAGATAGCGCAATAAATCAAAGTGCATTGTCTGTAGGAGACGCTGGCGCATGAACCTGTTCAGCGGGAACGTTCTCGGACCACCAGGGGCCGAGAAAACGACCGTCTCATGGGGCCGGACGCTAAGGGTGAGTGAAAAATCCAATATATATCTGGTGATATCTCGGGTGCTATTAGAGATAGCGCAATAAACCAAAGTGAATTATCTGCAGGAGGCCCTGGCGCATGAATCTGTGCAACGGGAACGACCTCGGACCACCAGGGACCGAGAAAACCACAGTCTCATGGGGCCGGATACTCAGGGTCAGGGGAAAATCCAATATAGATCTGGTGATATCTCGGGTGCTATTACAGATAGCGCAATAAATCATAGTGCATTGTCTGTAGGAGGCCCTGGCGCATGAATCTGGCCAGCGGGAACGACCTCGGACCACCAGCGGCCGAGAAAACCACCGTCTCATGGGGCCGGACACTCAGGGTCGGGGAAAAATCCAATATATATCTGGTGATATCTCGGGTGCTATTAGAGATAGCGCAATAAACCAAAGTGAATTGTCTGCAGGAGGCCCTGGCGCATGAATCTGTGCAGCGGGAACGATCTCGGACCATCAGGGGCCGAGACATCCACCGTCTCATGGGGCCGGACACTCAGGGTCAGGGAAAAATCCAATATATATCTGTTGATATCTCGGGCGCTATTAGAGATAGCGCAATAAACCAAAGTGAATTATCTGCAGGAGGCCCTGGCGCATGAATCTGTGCAGCGGGAACGACCTCGGACCACCAGGGGCCGAGAAAACCACCGTCTCATGGGGCCGGACACTCAGGGTCAGGGAAAAATCCAATATATATCTGGTGATATCTCGGGTGCTATTAGGGATAGCGCAATAAACCAAAGTGAGTTATCTGCAGGAGGCCCTGGCGCCTGAAGCTGTGCAGCGGGAACGACCTCGGACCACCAGGGGCCGAGAAAACCACCGTCTCATGGGGCCGGACACTCAGGGTCAGGGAAAAATCCAATATATATCTGGTGATATCTCGGGTGCTATTAGAGATAGCGCAATAAACCAAAGTGAGTTATCTGCAGGAGGCCCTGGCGCCTGAAGCTGTGCAGCGGGAACGACCTCGGACCACCAGGGGCCGAGAAAACCACCGTCTCGAGGGGGCCGGACACTCTGGGTCAGGGAAAAATCCAATATATATGTGGTGATATCTCGGGTGCTATTACAGATAACGCAATAAATCAAAGTGCATTGTCTGTAGGAGGCCCTGGCGCATGAATCTGTGCAGCGGGAACGACCTAGGACCACCAGGGGCCGAGAAAACTACAGTCTCATGGTGCCGGACACTCAGGGTCAGGGGAAAATCCAATATATATCTGGTGATATCTCGGGTGCTATTAGAGATAGCGCAATAAACAAAGGTGAATTATCTGCAGGAGGCCCTGGCGCATGAATCTGTGCAACGGGAACGACCTCGGACCACCAGGGGCCGAGAAAACGACAGTCTCAAGGGGCCGGACACTCAGGGTCAGGGGAAAATCCAATATATATCTGGTGATATCTCGGGTGCTATTAGAGATAGCGCAATAAATCAAAGTGCATTGTCTGTAGGAGGCCCTGGCGCATGAATCTGTGCAGCGGGAACGACCTCGGAACACCAGGGGCCGAGAAAACCACCGTCTCATGGGGCAGGACACTCAGGGTCAGTGAAGAATCCAATATATATCTGGTGATATCTCGGGTGCTATTACAGATAGCGCAATAAATCAAAGTGCATTGTCTGTAGGAGACGCTGGCGCATGAACCTGTGCAGCGGGAACGTTCTCGGACCACCAGGGGCCGAGAAAACGACCGTCTCATGGGGCCGGACGCTCAGGGTCAGTGAAAAATCCAATATATATCTGGTGATATCTCGGGTGCTATTAGAGATAGCGCAATAAACCAAAGTGAATTGTCTGCAGGAGGCCCTGGCGCATGAATCTGTGCAGCTGGAACGACCTCGGACCACCAGGGGCCGAGAAAACCGCAGTCTCATGGGGCCGGACACTCAGGGTCAGGGAAAAATCCAATATATATCTGGTGATATCTCGGGCGCTATTAGAGATAGCGCAATAAATCAAAGTGCATTGTCTGTAGGAGGCCCTGGCGCATGAATCTGTGCAGCGGGAACGACCTTGGAACACCAGGGGCCGAGAAGACCACCGTCTCATGGGGCAGGACACTCAGGGTCAGTGAAAAATCCAATATATATCTGGTGATATCTCGGGTGCTATTACAGATAGCGCAAAAAATCAAAGTGCATTGTCTGTAGGAGACGCTGGCGCATGAACCTGTTCAGCGGGAACGTTCTCGGACCACCAGGGGCCGAGAAAACGACCGTCTCATGGGGCCGGACGCTAAGGGTGAGTGAAAAATCCAATATATATCTGGTGATATCTCGGGTGCTATTAGAGATAGCGCAATAAACCAAAGTGAATTATCTGCAGGAGGCCCTGGCGCATGAATCTGTGCAACGGGAACGACCTCGGACCACCAGGGACCGAGAAAACCACAGTCTCATGGGGCCGGATACTCAGGGTCAGGGGAAAATCCAATATAGATCTGGTGATATCTCGGGTGCTATTACAGATAGCGCAATAAATCATAGTGCATTGTCTGTAGGAGGCCCTGGCGCATGAATCTGGCCAGCGGGAACGACCTCGGACCACCAGCGGCCGAGAAAACCACCGCCTCATGGGGCCGGACACTCAGGGTCGGGGAAAAATCCAATATATATCTGGTGATATCTCGGGTGCTATTAGAGATAGCGCAATAAACCAAAGTGAATTGTCTGCAGGAGGCCCTGGCGCATGAATCTGTGCAGCGGGAACGATCTCGGACCATCAGGGGCCGAGACATCCACCGTCTCATGGGGCCGGACACTCAGGGTCAGGGAAAAATCCAATATATATCTGGTGATATCTCGGGCGCTATTAGAGATAACGCAATAAATCAAAGTGCATTGTCTGTAGGAGGCCCTGGCGCATGAATCTGTTCAGCGGGAACGACCCCGGACCACCAGGGGCCGAGAAAACCACAGTCTCATGGGGCCGGACAATCAGGGTCAGGGGAAAATCCAATATATATCTGTTGATATCTCGGGTGCTATTACAGATAGAGCAATAAATCAAAGTGCATTGTCTGTAGGAGGCCCTGGCGCATGAATCTGTGCAGCGGGAACAACCTCGGACCACCAGGGGCCGAGAAAACCACAGTCTCATGGGGCCGGACACTCAGGGTCAGGGCAAAATCCAATATATATCTGGTGATATCTCGGGTGCTATTAGAGATAGCGCAATAAACCATAGTGAATTATCTGCAGGAGGCCCTGGCGCATGAATGTGTGCAGCGGGAACGACCTCGGACCACCAGGGGCCGAGAAAACCGCAGTCTCATGGGGCCGGACACTCAGGGTCAGGGAAAAATCCAATATATATCTGTTGATATCTCGGGCGCTATTAGAGATAGCGCAATAAACCAAAGTGAATTATCTGCAGGAGGCCCTGGCGCATGAATCTGTGCAGCGGGAACGACCTCGGACCACCAGGGGCCGAGAAAACCACCGTCTCATGGGGCCGGACACTCAGGGTCAGGGAAAAATCCAATATATATCTGGTGATATCTCGGGTGCTATTAGAGATAGCGCAATAAACCAAAGTGAGTTATCTGCAGGAGGCCCTGGCGCCTGAAGCTGTGCAGCGGGAACGACCTCGGACCACCAGGGGCCGAGAAAACCACCGTCTCGAGGGGGCCGGACACTCTGGGTCAGGGAAAAATCCAATATATATGTGGTGATATCTCGGGTGCTATTACAGATAACGCAATAAATCAAAGTGCATTGTCTGTAGGAGGCCCTGGCGCATGAATCTGTGCAGCGGGAACGACCTAGGACCACCAGGGGCCGAGAAAACTACAGTCTCATGGAGCCGGACACTCAGGGTCAGGGGAAAATCCAATATATATCTGGTGATATCTCGGGTGCTATTAGAGATAGCGCAATAAACCAAGGTGAATTATCTGCAGGAGGCCCTGGCGCATGAATCTGTGCAACGGGAACGACCTCGGACCACCAGGGGCCGAGAAAACCGCAGTCTCATGGGGCCGGACACTCAGGGTCAGGGAAAAATCCAATATATATCTGGTGATATCTCGGGCGCTATTAGAGATAGCGCAATAAGCCAAAGGGAATTATCTGCAGGAGGCTCTGGCGCATGCATCTGTGCAGCGGGAACGACCTAGGACCACCAGGGACCGAGAAAACCACCGTCTCATGGGGCCGGACACTCAGGGTAAGGGAAAAATCCAATATATATCTGGTGATATCTCCGGTGCTATTAGAGATAGCGCAATAAACGAAAGTGAATTATCTGCAGGAGGCCCTGGCGCATGAATCTGTGCAGCGGGATCGACCGCGGACCACCAGGGGCCGAGAAAACCACCGTCTCATGGGGCCGGACACTCAGGGTCAGGGAAAAATCCAATATATATCTGGTGATATCTCGGGTGCTATTAGAGATAGCGCAATAAACGAAAGTGAATTATCTGCAGGAGGCCCTGGCGCATGAATCTGTGCAACGGGAACGACCTCGGACCACCAGGGGCCGAAAAATCCACAGTCTCATGGGGCCGGACACTCAGGGTCAGGGAAAAATCCAATATATATCTGGTGATATCTTGGGTGCTATTAGAGATAGCGTAATAAACCAAAGTGAATTATCGGCAGGAGGCCCTGGCGCAAGAATCTGTGCAGCGGGAACGACCTCGGACCACCAGGGGCCGAGAAAACCACCGTCTCATGGGGCCGGACACTCAGGGTAAGGGAAAAATCCAATATATATCTGGTGATATCTCCGGTGCTATTAGAGATAGCGCAATAAACGAAAGTGAATTATCTGCAGGAGGCCCTGGCGCATGAATCTGTGCAGCGGGATCGACCGCGGACCACCAGGGGCCGAGAAAACCACCGTCTCATGGGGCCGGACACTCAGGGTCAGGGAAAAATCCAATATATATCTGGTGATATCTCGGGTGCTATTAGAGATAGCGCAATAAACGAAAGTGAATTATCTGCAGGAGGCCCTGGCGCATGAATCTGTGCAACGGGAACGACCTCGGACCACCAGGGGCCGAAAAATCCACAGTCTCATGGGGCCGGACACTCAGGGTCAGGGAAAAATCCAATATATATCTGGTGATATCTTGGGTGCTATTAGAGATAGCGTAATAAACCAAAGTGAATTATCGGCAGGAGGCCCTGGCGCAAGAGTCTGTGCAGCGGGAACGACCTCGGACCACCAGGGGCCGAGACAACAACCGTCTCATCGGGCCGGACACTCAGGGTCAGGGAAAAATCCAATATATATCTGGTGATATCTTGGGTGCTATTAGAGATAGCGCAATAAACCAAAGTGAATTATCTGCAGGAGGCCCTGGCGCCTGAAGCTGGGCAGCGGGAACGACCTCGGACCACCAGGGGCCGAGAAAACCACAGTCTCATGGGGCCGGACACTCAGGGTCAGGGGAAAATCCAATATATATCTGGTGATATCTCGGGTGCTATTAAAGATAGCGCAATAAGCCAAAGGGAATTATCTGCAGGAGGCCCTGGCGCATGCATCTGTGCAGCGGGAACGACCTAGGACCACCAGGGGCCGAGAAAACCACCGTCTCATGGGGCCGGACACTCTGGGTCAGCGAAAAATCCAATATATATGTGGTGATATCTCGGGTGCTATTACAGATAGCGCAATAAATCAAAGTGCATTGTCTGTAGGAGGCCCTGGCGCATGAATCTGTGCAGCGGGAACGACCTCGGACCACCAGGGGCCGATAAAACTACAGTCTCATGCGGCCGGACACTCAGGGTCTGGGGAAAATCCAATATATATCTGGTGATATCTCCGGTCCTATTACAGATAGCGAAATAAATCAAAGTGCATTGTCTGTAGGAGGCCCTGGCGCATGAATCTGTGCAGCGGGAACGACCTCGGACCACCAGAGGCCGAGGAAACCACAGTCTCATGGGGCCGGACACTCAGGGTCAGGGAAAAATCCAATATATATCTGGTGATATCTTGGGTGTTATTACAGATAGAGCAATAAATCAAAGTGCATTGTCTGTCGGAGGCCCTGGCGCATGAATGTGTGCAGCGGGAACAACCTCGGACCACCAGGGGCCGAGAAAACCACAGTCTCATGGGGCCGGACACTCAGGGTCAGGGCAAAATCCAATATATATCTGGTGATATCTCGGGTGCTATTAGAGATAGCGCAATAAACCATTGTGAATTATCTGCAGGAGGCCCTGGCGCATGAATGTGTGCAGCGGGAACGACCTCGGACCACCAGGGGCCGAGAAAACCGCAGTCTCATGGGGCCGGACACTCAGGGTCAGGGAAAAATCCAATATATATCTGGTGATATCTCGGGTGCTATTAGAGATAGCGCAATAAACCAAAGTGAATTGTCTGCAGGAGGCCCTGGCGCATGAATCTGTGCAGCGGGAACGATCTCGGACCATCAGGGGCCGAGACATCCACCGTCTCATGGGGCCGGACACTCAGGGTCAGGGAAAAATCCAATATATATCTGGTGATATCTCGGGCGCTATTAGAGATAACGCAATAAATCAAAGTGCATTGTCTGTAGGAGGCCCTGGCGCATGAATCTGTTCAGCGGGAACGACCCCGGACCACCAGGGGCCGAGAAAACCACAGTCTCATGGGGCCGGACAATCAGGGTCAGGGGAAAATCCAATATATATCTGTTGATATCTCGGGTGCTATTACAGATAGAGCAATAAATCAAAGTGCATTGTCTGTAGGAGGCCCTGGCGCATGAATCTGTGCAGCGGGAACAACCTCGGACCACCAGGGGCCGAGAAAACCACAGTCTCATGGGGCCGGACACTCAGGGTCAGGGCAAAATCCAATATATATCTGGTGATATCTCGGGTGCTATTAGAGATAGCGCAATAAACCATAGTGAATTATCTGCAGGAGGCCCTGGCGCATGAATGTGTGCAGCGGGAACGACCTCGGACCACCAGGGGCCGAGAAAACCGCAGTCTCATGGGGCCGGACACTCAGGGTCAGGGAAAAATCCAATATAGATCTGGTGATATCTCGGGTGCTATTACAGATAGCGCAATAAATCATAGTGCATTGTCTGTAGGAGGCCCTGGCGCATGAATCTGGCCAGCGGGAACGACCTCGGACCACCAGCGGCCGAGAAAACCACCGCCTCATGGGGCCGGACACTCAGGGTCGGGGAAAAATCCAATATATATCTGGTGATATCTCGGGTGCTATTAGAGATAGCGCAATAAACCAAAGTGAATTGTCTGCAGGAGGCCCTGGCGCATGAATCTGTGCAGCGGGAACGATCTCGGACCATCAGGGGCCGAGACATCCACCGTCTCATGGGGCCGGACACTCAGGGTCAGGGAAAAATCCAATATATATCTGGTGATATCTCGGGCGCTATTAGAGATAACGCAATAAATCAAAGTGCATTGTCTGTAGGAGGCCCTGGCGCATGAATCTGTTCAGCGGGAACGACCCCGGACCACCAGGGGCCGAGAAAACCACAGTCTCATGGGGCCGGACAATCAGGGTCAGGGGAAAATCCAATATATATCTGTTGATATCTCGGGTGCTATTACAGATAGAGCAATAAATCAAAGTGCATTGTCTGTAGGAGGCCCTGGCGCATGAATCTGTGCAGCGGGAACAACCTCGGACCACCAGGGGCCGAGAAAACCACAGTCTCATGGGGCCGGACACTCAGGGTCAGGGCAAAATCCAATATATATCTGGTGATATCTCGGGTGCTATTAGAGATAGCGCAATAAACCATAGTGAATTATCTGCAGGAGGCCCTGGCGCATGAATGTGTGCAGCGGGAACGACCTCGGACCACCAGGGGCCGAGAAAACCGCAGTCTCATGGGGCCGGACACTCAGGGTCAGGGAAAAATCCAATATATATCTGTTGATATCTCGGGCGCTATTAGAGATAGCGCAATAAACCAAAGTGAATTATCTGCAGGAGGCCCTGGCGCATGAATCTGTGCAGCGGGAACGACCTCGGACCACCAGGGGCCGAGAAAACCACCGTCTCATGGGGCCGGACACTCAGGGTCAGGGAAAAATCCAATATATATCTGGTGATATCTCGGGTGCTATTAGAGATAGCGCAATAAACCAAAGTGAGTTATCTGCAGGAGGCCCTGGCGCCTGAAGCTGTGCAGCGGGAACGACCTCGGACCACCAGGGGCCGAGAAAACCACCGTCTCGAGGGGGCCGGACACTCTGGGTCAGGGAAAAATCCAATATATATGTGGTGATATCTCGGGTGCTATTACAGATAACGCAATAAATCAAAGTGCATTGTCTGTAGGAGGCCCTGGCGCATGAATCTGTGCAGCGGGAACGACCTAGGACCACCAGGGGCCGAGAAAACTACAGTCTCATGGAGCCGGACACTCAGGGTCAGGGGAAAATCCAATATATATCTGGTGATATCTCGGGTGCTATTAGAGATAGCGCAATAAACCAAGGTGAATTATCTGCAGGAGGCCCTGGCGCATGAATCTGTGCAACGGGAACGACCTCGGACCACCAGGGGCCGAGAAAACCGCAGTCTCATGGGGCCGGACACTCAGGGTCAGGGAAAAATCCAATATATATCTGGTGATATCTCGGGCGCTATTAGAGATAGCGCAATAAGCCAAAGGGAATTATCTGCAGGAGGCTCTGGCGCATGCATCTGTGCAGCGGGAACGACCTAGGACCACCAGGGACCGAGAAAACCACCGTCTCATGGGGCCGGACACTCAGGGTAAGGGAAAAATCCAATATATATCTGGTGATATCTCCGGTGCTATTAGAGATAGCGCAATAAACGAAAGTGAATTATCTGCAGGAGGCCCTGGCGCATGAATCTGTGCAGCGGGATCGACCGCGGACCACCAGGGGCCGAGAAAACCACCGTCTCATGGGGCCGGACACTCAGGGTCAGGGAAAAATCCAATATATATCTGGTGATATCTCGGGTGCTATTAGAGATAGCGCAATAAACGAAAGTGAATTATCTGCAGGAGGCCCTGGCGCATGAATCTGTGCAACGGGAACGACCTCGGACCACCAGGGGCCGAAAAATCCACAGTCTCATGGGGCCGGACACTCAGGGTCAGGGAAAAATCCAATATATATCTGGTGATATCTTGGGTGCTATTAGAGATAGCGTAATAAACCAAAGTGAATTATCGGCAGGAGGCCCTGGCGCAAGAATCTGTGCAGCGGGAACGACCTCGGACCACCAGGGGCCGAGAAAACCACCGTCTCATGGGGCCGGACACTCAGGGTAAGGGAAAAATCCAATATATATCTGGTGATATCTCCGGTGCTATTAGAGATAGCGCAATAAACGAAAGTGAATTATCTGCAGGAGGCCCTGGCGCATGAATCTGTGCAGCGGGATCGACCGCGGACCACCAGGGGCCGAGAAAACCACCGTCTCATGGGGCCGGACACTCAGGGTCAGGGAAAAATCCAATATATATCTGGTGATATCTCGGGTGCTATTAGAGATAGCGCAATAAACGAAAGTGAATTATCTGCAGGAGGCCCTGGCGCATGAATCTGTGCAACGGGAACGACCTCGGACCACCAGGGGCCGAAAAATCCACAGTCTCATGGGGCCGGACACTCAGGGTCAGGGAAAAATCCAATATATATCTGGTGATATCTTGGGTGCTATTAGAGATAGCGTAATAAACCAAAGTGAATTATCGGCAGGAGGCCCTGGCGCAAGAGTCTGTGCAGCGGGAACGACCTCGGACCACCAGGGGCCGAGACAACAACCGTCTCATCGGGCCGGACACTCAGGGTCAGGGAAAAATCCAATATATATCTGGTGATATCTTGGGTGCTATTAGAGATAGCGCAATAAACCAAAGTGAATTATCTGCAGGAGGCCCTGGCGCCTGAAGCTGGGCAGCGGGAACGACCTCGGACCACCAGGGGCCGAGAAAACCACAGTCTCATGGGGCCGGACACTCAGGGTCAGGGGAAAATCCAATATATATCTGGTGATATCTCGGGTGCTATTAAAGATAGCGCAATAAGCCAAAGGGAATTATCTGCAGGAGGCCCTGGCGCATGCATCTGTGCAGCGGGAACGACCTAGGACCACCAGGGGCCGAGAAAACCACCGTCTCATGGGGCCGGACACTCTGGGTCAGCGAAAAATCCAATATATATGTGGTGATATCTCGGGTGCTATTACAGATAGCGCAATAAATCAAAGTGCATTGTCTGTAGGAGGCCCTGGCGCATGAATCTGTGCAGCGGGAACGACCTCGGACCACCAGGGGCCGATAAAACTACAGTCTCATGCGGCCGGACACTCAGGGTCTGGGGAAAATCCAATATATATCTGGTGATATCTCCGGTCCTATTACAGATAGCGAAATAAATCAAAGTGCATTGTCTGTAGGAGGCCCTGGCGCATGAATCTGTGCAGCGGGAACGACCTCGGACCACCAGAGGCCGAGGAAACCACAGTCTCATGGGGCCGGACACTCAGGGTCAGGGAAAAATCCAATATATATCTGGTGATATCTTGGGTGTTATTACAGATAGAGCAATAAATCAAAGTGCATTGTCTGTCGGAGGCCCTGGCGCATGAATGTGTGCAGCGGGAACAACCTCGGACCACCAGGGGCCGAGAAAACCACAGTCTCATGGGGCCGGACACTCAGGGTCAGGGCAAAATCCAATATATATCTGGTGATATCTCGGGTGCTATTAGAGATAGCGCAATAAACCATTGTGAATTATCTGCAGGAGGCCCTGGCGCATGAATGTGTGCAGCGGGAACGACCTCGGACCACCAGGGGCCGAGAAAACCGCAGTCTCATGGGGCCGGACACTCAGGGTCAGGGAAAAATCCAATATATATCTGTTGATATCTCGGGCGCTATTAGAGATAGCGCAATAAACCAAAGTGAATTATCTGCAGGAGGCCCTGGCGCATGAATCTGTGCAGCGGGAACGACCTCGGACCACCAGGGGCCGAGAAAACCACCGTCTCATGGGGCAGGACACTCAGGGTCAGGGAAAAATCCAATATATATCTGGTGATATCTCGGGTGCTATTAGAGATAGCGCAATAAACCAAAGTGAGTTATCTGCAGGAGGCCCTGGCGCCTGAAGCTGTGCAGCGGGAACGAACTCGGACCACCAGGGGCCGAGGAAAGCACCGTCTCGAGGGGGCCGGACACTCTGCGCCAGGGAAAAATCCAATATATATGTGGTGATATCTCGGGTGCTATTACAGATAACGCAATAAATCAAAGTGCATTGTCTGTAGGAGGCCCTGGCGCATGAATCTGTGCAGCGGGAACGACCTAGGACCACCAGGGGCCGAGAAAACTACAGTCTCATGGGGCCGGACACTCAGGGTCAGGGGAAAATCCAATATATATCTGGTGATATCTCGGGTGCTATTAGAGATAGCGCAATAAACCAAGGTGAATTATCTGCAGGAGGCCCTGGCGCATGAATCTGTGCATCGGGAACGACCTCGGACCACCAGGGGCCGAGAAAACGACAGTCTCAAGGGGCCGGACACTCAGGGTCAGGGGAAAATCCAATATATATCTGGTGATATCTCTGGTGCTATTACAGATAGCGCAATAAATCAAAGTGCATTGTCTGTAGGAGTCCCTGGCGCATAAATGTGGCCAGCGGGAACGACCTCCGAACATCAGGGGCCGAGAAAACCACCGTCTCATGGGGCCGGACACTCAGGGTCAGGGGAAAATCCAATATTTATCTGGTGATATCTTGGGTGCTATTACAGATAGCGCAATAAATCAAAGTGCATTGTCTGTAGGAGGCCCTGCCGCATGAATCTGTGCAGCGGGAACGACCTCGGACCACCAGGGTCCGAGAAAACCACCGTCCCGAGGGGCCGGACACTTAGGGTCAGTGAAAAATCCAATATCTATCTGGTGATATCTCGGGTGCTATTACAGATAGCGCAATAAATCAAAGTGCATTGTCTGTAGGAGGCCCTGGCGCATGAATCTGTGCAGGGGGAACGACCTCGGACCACCAGGGGCCGAGAAAACCACAGTCTCATGGGGCCGGACACTCAGGGTCAGGGGAAAATCCAATATATATCTGGTGATATCTCGGGTGCTATTAAAGATAGCGCAATAAACTAAAGTGAATTATCTGCAGGAGGCCCTGGCGCATGAATGTGTGCAGCGGGAACGACCTCGGACCACCAGGGGCTGAGAAAACCGCAGTCTCATGGGGCCGGACACTCAGGGTCAGGGAAAAATCCAATATGTATCTGGTGATATCTCGGGCGCTATTAGAGATAGCGCAATAAGCCTAAGGGAATTATCTGCAGGAGGCCCTGGCGCATGCATCAGTGCAGCGGGAACGACCTAGGACCACCAGGGGCCGAGAAAACCACAGTCTCATGGGGCCGGACCCTCAGGGTCAGGGGAAAATCCAATATATATCTGGTGATATCTCGGGTGCTATTAGAGACAGCGCAATAAATCAAAGTGCATTGTCTGTAGGAGGCCCTGGCGCATGAATCTGTGCAGCGGGAACGACCTCGGAACACCAGGGGCCGAGAAAACCACCGTCTCATGGGGCAGGACACTCAGGGTCAGTGAAAAATCCAATATATATCTGGTGATATCTCGGGTGCTATTACAGATAGAGCAATAAATCAAAGTGCATTGTCTGTAGGAGACGCTGGCGCATGAACCTCTGCAGCGGGAACGTTCTCGGACCACCAGGGGCCGAGAAAACGACCGTCTCATGGGGCCGGACGCTCAGGGTCAGTGAAAAATCCAATATATATCTGGTGATATCTCGGGTGCTATTAGAGATAGCGCAATAAACCAAAGTGCATTACCTGCAGGAGGCCCAGGCGCATGAATGTGTGCAGCGGGAACGACCTCGGACCACCAGGGGCCGAGAAAACCGCAGTCTCATGGGGCCCGACACTCAGGGTCAGGGAAAAATCCAATATATATCTGGTGATATCTCGGGCGCTATTAGAGATAGCGCAATAAGCCAAAGGGAATTATCTGCAGGAGACCCTGGCGCATGCATCAGTGCAGCGGGAACGACCTAGGACCACCAGGGGCCGAGAAAACCACAGTCTCATGGGGCCGGACACTCAGGATCAGGGGAAAATCCAATATATATCTGGTGATATGTCGGGTGCTATTAGAGATAGCGCAATAAATCAAAGTGCATTGTCTGTAGGAGGCCCTGGCGCATGAATCTGTGCAGCGGAAACGACCTCGGAACACCAGGGGCCGAGAAAACCACCGTCTCATGGGGCAGGACACTCAGGGTCAGGGGAAAATCCAATATATATCTGGTGATATCTCGGGTGCTATTACAGATAGAGCAATAAATCAAAGTGCATTGTCTGTAGGAGGCCCTGGCGCATGAATCTGTGCAGCGGGAACAACCTCGGAACACCAGGGGCCGAGAAAACCGCAGTCTCATTGGGCCGGACACTCAGGGTCAGGGAAAAATCCAATATATATCTGGTGATATCTCGGGCGCTATTAGAGATAGCGCAATAAGCCAAAGGGAATTATCTGCAGGAGGCCCTGGCGCATGCATCAGTGCAGCGGGAACGACCTAGGACCACCAGGGGCCCAGAAAACCACAGTCTCATGGGGCCGGACACTCAGGGTCAGGGGAAAATCCAATATATATCTGGTGATATCTCGGGTGCTATTAGAGATAGCGCAATAAATCAAAGTGCATTGTCTGTAGGAGGCCCTGGCGCATGAATCTGTGCAGCGGGAACGACCTCGGAACACCACGGGCCGAGAAAACCACCGTCTCATGGGGCAGGACACTCAGGGTCAGTGAAAAATCCAATATATATCTGGTGATATCTCGGGTGCTATTACAGATAGCGGAATAAATCAAAGTGCATTGTCTGTAGGAGACGCTGGCGCATGAACCTGTTCAGCGGGAACGTTCCCGGACCACCAGGGGCCGAGAAAACGACCGTCTCATGGGGCCGGACGCTCAGGGTCAGTGAAAAATCCAATAAATATCTGGTGATATCTCGCGTGCTATTAGAGATAGCGGAATAAACCAAAGTGAATTATCTGCAGGAGGCCCTGGCGCATGAATCTGTGCAACGGGAACGACCTCGGACCACCAGGGACCGAGAAAACCACAGTCTCATGGGGCCGGATACTCAGGGTCAGGGGAAAATCCAATATAGATCTGGTGATATCTCGGGTGCTATTACAGATAGCGCAATAAATCATAGTGCATTGTCTGTAGGAGGCCCTGGCGCATGAATCTGGCCAGCGGGAACGACCTCGGACCACCAGCGGCCGAGAAAACCACCGTCTCATGGAGCCGGACACTCAGGGTCGGGGAAAAATCCAATATATATCTGGTGATATCTCGGGTGCTATTAGAGATAGCGCAATAAACCAAAGTGAATTGTCTGCAGGAGGCACTGGCGCATGAATCTGTGCAGCGGGAACGATCTCGGACCATCAGGGGCCGAGACATCCACCGTCTCATGGGGCCGGACACTCAGGGTCAGGGAAAAATCCAATATATATCTGGTGATATCTCGGGTGCTATTACAGATAGCGCAATAAATCAAAGTGCATTGTCTGTAGGAGGCCCTGGCGCATGAACCTGTGCAGCGGGAACGTTCTCGGACCACCAGGGGCCGAGAAAACGACCGTCTCATGGGGCCGGACGCTCAGGGTCAGTGAAAAATCCAATATATATCTGGTGATATCTCGGGCGCTATTAGAGATAGCGCAATAAGCCAAAGGGAATTATCTGCAGGAGGCCCTGGCGCATGAATCTGTGCAGCGGGAACGACCTCGGACCACCAGGGGCCGAGAAAACCACAGTCTCATGGGGCCGGACACTCAGGGTCAGGGGAAAATCCAATATATATCTGGTGATATCTCGGGTGCTATTACAGATAGAGCAATAAATCAAATTGCATTGTCTGTAGGAGGCCCTGGCGCATGAATCTGTGCAGCGGGAACAACCTCGGACCACCAGGGGCCGAGAAAACCGCAGTCTCATGGGGCCGGACACGCAGGGTCAGTGAAAAATCCAATATATATCTGGTGATATCTCGGGCGCTATTAGAGATAGCGCAATAAGCCAAAGGGAATTATCTGCAGGAGGCCCTGGCGCATGCATCAGTGCAGCGGGAACGACCCCGGACCACCAGGGGCCCAGAAAACCACAGTCTCATGGGGCCGGACACTCAGGGTCAGGGGAAAATCCAATATATATCTGGTGATATCTCGGGTGCTATTAGAGATAGCGCAATAAATCAAAGTGCATTGTCTGTAGGAGGCCCTGGCGCATGAATCTGTGCAGCGGGAACGACCTCGGAACACCAGGGGCCGAGAAAACCACCGTCTCATGGGGCAGGACACTCAGGGTCAGTGAAAAATCCAATATATATCTGGTGATATCTCGGGTGCTATTACAGATAGCGCAATAAATCAAAGTGCATTGTCTGTAGGAGACGCTGGCGCATGAACCTGTGCAGCGGGAACGTTCTCGGACCACCAGGGGCCGAGAAAACGACCGTCTCATGGGGCCGGACGCTCAGGGTCAGTGAAAAATCCAATATATATCTGGTGATATCTCGGGTGCTATTAGAGATAGCGCAATAAACCAAAGTGAATTGTCTGCAGGAGGCCCTGGCGCATGAATCTGTGCAGCTGGAACGACCTCGGACCACCAGGGGCCGAGAAAACCGCAGTCTCATGGGGCCGGACACTCAGGGTCAGGGAAAAATCCAATATATATCTGGTGATATCTCGGGCGCTATTAGAGATAGCGCAATAAATCAAAGTGCATTGTCTGTAGGAGGCCCTGGCGCATGAATCTGTGCAGCGGGAACGACCTTGGAACACCAGGGGCCGAGAAGACCACCGTCTCATGGGGCAGGACACTCAGGGTCAGTGAAAAATCCAATATATATCTGGTGATATCTCGGGTGCTATTACAGATAGCGCAATAAATCAAAGTGCATTGTCTGTAGGAGACGCTGGCGCATGAACCTGTTCAGCGGGAACGTTCTCGGACCACCAGGGGCCGAGAAAACGACCGTCTCATGGGGCCGGACGCTAAGGGTGAGTGAAAAATCCAATATATATCTGGTGATATCTCGGGTGCTATTAGAGATAGCGCAATAAACCAAAGTGAATTATCTGCAGGAGGCCCTGGCGCATGAATCTGTGCAACGGGAACGACCTCGGACCACCAGGGACCGAGAAAACCACAGTCTCATGGGGCCGGATACTCAGGGTCAGGGGAAAATCCAATATAGATCTGGTGATATCTCGGGTGCTATTACAGATAGCGCAATAAATCATAGTGCATTGTCTGTAGGAGGCCCTGGCGCATGAATCTGGCCAGCGGGAACGACCTCGGACCACCAGCGGCCGAGAAAACCACCGTCTCATGGGGCCGGACACTCAGGGTCGGGGAAAAATCCAATATATATCTGGTGATATCTCGGGTGCTATTAGAGATAGCGCAATAAACCAAAGTGAATTGTCTGCAGGAGGCCCTGGCGCATGAATCTGTGCAGCGGGAACGATCTCGGACCATCAGGGGCCGAGACATCCACCGTCTCATGGGGCCGGACACTCAGGGTCAGGGAAAAATCCAATATATATCTGTTGATATCTCGGGCGCTATTAGAGATAGCGCAATAAACCAAAGTGAATTATCTGCAGGAGGCCCTGGCGCATGAATCTGTGCAGCGGGAACGACCTCGGACCACCAGGGGCCGAGAAAACCACCGTCTCATGGGGCCGGACACTCAGGGTCAGGGAAAAATCCAATATATATCTGGTGATATCTCGGGTGCTATTAGAGATAGCGCAATAAACCAAAGTGAGTTATCTGCAGGAGGCCCTGGCGCCTGAAGCTGTGCAGCGGGAACGACCTCGGACCACCAGGGGCCGAGAAAACCACCGTCTCATGGGGCCGGACACTCAGGGTCAGGGAAAAATCCAATATATATCTGGTGATATCTCGGGTGCTATTAGAGATAGCGCAATAAACCAAAGTGAGTTATCTGCAGGAGGCCCTGGCGCCTGAAGCTGTGCAGCGGGAACGACCTCGGACCACCAGGGGCCGAGAAAACCACCGTCTCGAGGGGGCCGGACACTCTGGGTCAGGGAAAAATCCAATATATATGTGGTGATATCTCGGGTGCTATTACAGATAACGCAATAAATCAAAGTGCATTGTCTGTAGGAGGCCCTGGCGCATGAATCTGTGCAGCGGGAACGACCTAGGACCACCAGGGGCCGAGAAAACTACAGTCTCATGGTGCCGGACACTCAGGGTCAGGGGAAAATCCAATATATATCTGGTGATATCTCGGGTGCTATTAGAGATAGCGCAATAAACAAAGGTGAATTATCTGCAGGAGGCCCTGGCGCATGAATCTGTGCAACGGGAACGACCTCGGACCACCAGGGGCCGAGAAAACGACAGTCTCAAGGGGCCGGACACTCAGGGTCAGGGGAAAATCCAATATATATCTGGTGATATCTCGGGTGCTATTACAGATAGCGCAATAAATCAAATTGCATTGTCTGTAGGAGGCCCTGGCGCATAAATGTGGACAGCGGGAACGACCTCGGACCATCAGGGGCCGAGAAAACCACCGTCTCATGGGGCCGGACACTCAGGGTCAGGGAAAAATCCAATATATATCTGGTGATATCTCGGGCGCTATTAGAGATAGCGCAATAAATCAAAGTGCATTGTCTGTAGGAGGCCCTGGCGCATGAATCTGTGCAGCGGGAACGACCTTGGAACACCAGGGGCCGAGAAGACCACCGTCTCATGGGGCAGGACACTCAGGGTCAGTGAAAAATCCAATATATATCTGGTGATATCTCGGGTGCTATTACAGATAGCGCAATAAATCAAAGTGCATTGTCTGTAGGAGACGCTGGCGCATGAACCTGTTCAGCGGGAACGTTCTCGGACCACCAGGGGCCGAGAAAACGACCGTCTCATGGGGCCGGACGCTAAGGGTGAGTGAAAAATCCAATATATATCTGGTGATATCTCGGGTGCTATTAGAGATAGCGCAATAAACCAAAGTGAATTATCTGCAGGAGGCCCTGGCGCATGAATCTGTGCAACGGGAACGACCTCGGACCACCAGGGACCGAGAAAACCACAGTCTCATGGGGCCGGATACTCAGGGTCAGGGGAAAATCCAATATAGATCTGGTGATATCTCGGGTGCTATTACAGATAGCGCAATAAATCATAGTGCATTGTCTGTAGGAGGCCCTGGCGCATGAATCTGGCCAGCGGGAACGACCTCGGACCACCAGCGGCCGAGAAAACCACCGTCTCATGGGGCCGGACACTCAGGGTCGGGGAAAAATCCAATATATATCTGGTGATATCTCGGGTGCTATTAGAGATAGCGCAATAAACCAAAGTGAATTGTCTGCAGGAGGCCCTGGCGCATGAATCTGTGCAGCGGGAACGATCTCGGACCATCAGGGGCCGAGACATCCACCGTCTCATGGGGCCGGACACTCAGGGTCAGGGAAAAATCCAATATATATCTGGTGATATCTCGGGCGCTATTAGAGATAGCGCAATAAATCAAAGTGCATTGTCTGTAGGAGGCCCTGGCGCATGAATCTGTTCAGCGGGAACGACCCCGGACCACCAGGGGCCGAGAAAACCACAGTCTCATGGGGCCGGACAATCAGGGTCAGGGGAAAATCCAATATATATCTGTTGATATCTCGGGTGCTATTACAGATAGAGCAATAAATCAAAGTGCATTGTCTGTAGGAGGCCCTGGCGCATGAATCTGTGCAGCGGGAACAACCTCGGACCACCAGGGGCCGAGAAAACCACAGTCTCATGGGGCCGGACACTCAGGGACAGGGCAAAATCCAATATATATCTGGTGATATCTCGGGTGCTATTAGAGATAGCGCAATAAACCATAGTGAATTATCTGCAGGAGGCCCTGGCGCATGAATGTGTGCAGCGGGAACGACCTCGGACCACCAGGGGCCGAGAAAACCGCAGTCTCATGGGGCCGGACACTCAGGGTCAGGGAAAAATCCAATATATATCTGTTGATATCTCGGGCGCTATTAGAGATAGCGCAATAAACCAAAGTGAATTATCTGCAGGAGGCCCTGGCGCATGAATCTGTGCAGCGGGAACGACCTCGGACCACCAGGGGCCGAGAAAACCACCGTCTCATGGGGCCGGACACTCAGGGTCAGGGAAAAATCCAATATATATCTGGTGATATCTCGGGTGCTATTAGAGATAGCGCAATAAACCAAAGTGAGTTATCTGCAGGAGGCCCTGGCGCCTGAAGCTGTGCAGCGGGAACGACCTCGGACCACCAGGGGCCGAGAAAACCACCGTCTCGAGGGGGCCGGACACTCTGGGTCAGGGAAAAATCCAATATATATGTGGTGATATCTCGGGTGCTATTACAGATAACGCAATAAATCAAAGTGCATTGTCTGTAGGAGGCCCTGGCGCATGAATCTGTGCAGCGGGAACGACCTAGGACCACCAGGGGCCGAGAAAACTACAGTCTCATGGAGCCGGACACTCAGGGTCAGGGGAAAATCCAATATATATCTGGTGATATCTCGGGTGCTATTAGAGATAGCGCAATAAACCAAGGTGAATTATCTGCAGGAGGCCCTGGCGCATGAATCTGTGCAACGGGAACGACCTCGGACCACCAGGGGCCGAGAAAACCGCAGTCTCATGGGGCCGGACACTCAGGGTCAGGGAAAAATCCAATATATATCTGGTGATATCTCGGGCGCTATTAGAGATAGCGCAATAAGCCAAAGGGAATTATCTGCAGGAGGCTCTGGCGCATGCATCTGTGCAGCGGGAACGACCTAGGACCACCAGGGACCGAGAAAACCACCGTCTCATGGGGCCGGACACTCAGGGTAAGGGAAAAATCCAATATATATCTGGTGATATCTCCGGTGCTATTAGAGATAGCGCAATAAACGAAAGTGAATTATCTGCAGGAGGCCCTGGCGCATGAATCTGTGCAGCGGGATCGACCGCGGACCACCAGGGGCCGAGAAAACCACCGTCTCATGGGGCCGGACACTCAGGGTCAGGGAAAAATCCAATATATATCTGGTGATATCTCGGGTGCTATTAGAGATAGCGCAATAAACGAAAGTGAATTATCTGCAGGAGGCCCTGGCGCATGAATCTGTGCAACGGGAACGACCTGGGACCACCAGGGGCCGAAAAATCCACAGTCTCATGGGGCCGGACACTCAGGGTCAGGGAAAAATCCAATATATATCTGGTGATATCTTGGGTGCTATTAGAGATAGCGTAATAAACCAAAGTGAATTATCGGCAGGAGGCCCTGGCGCAAGAATCTGTGCAGCGGGAACGACCTCGGACCACCAGGGGCCGAGAAAACCACCGTCTCATGGGGCCGGACACTCAGGGTAAGGGAAAAATCCAATATATATCTGGTGATATCTCCGGTGCTATTAGAGATAGCGCAATAAACGAAAGTGAATTATCTGCAGGAGGCCCTGGCGCATGAATCTGTGCAGCGGGATCGACCGCGGACCACCAGGGGCCGAGAAAACCACCGTCTCATGGGGCCGGACACTCAGGGTCAGGGAAAAATCCAATATATATCTGGTGATATCTCGGGTGCTATTAGAGATAGCGCAATAAACGAAAGTGAATTATCTGCAGGAGGCCCTGGCGCATGAATCTGTGCAACGGGAACGACCTCGGACCACCAGGGGCCGAAAAATCCACAGTCTCATGGGGCCGGACACTCAGGGTCAGGGAAAAATCCAATATATATCTGGTGATATCTTGGGTGCTATTAGAGATAGCGTAATAAACCAAAGTGAATTATCGGCAGGAGGCCCTGGCGCAAGAGTCTGTGCAGCGGGAACGACCTCGGACCACCAGGGGCCGAGACAACAACCGTCTCATCGGGCCGGACACTCAGGGTCAGGGAAAAATCCAATATATATCTGGTGATATCTTGGGTGCTATTAGAGATAGCGCAATAAACCAAAGTGAATTATCTGCAGGAGGCCCTGGCGCCTGAAGCTGGGCAGCGGGAACGACCTCGGACCACCAGGGGCCGAGAAAACCACAGTCTCATGGGGCCGGACACTCAGGGTCAGGGGAAAATCCAATATATATCTGGTGATATCTCGGGTGCTATTAAAGATAGCGCAATAAGCCAAAGGGAATTATCTGCAGGAGGCCCTGGCGCATGCATCTGTGCAGCGGGAACGACCTAGGACCACCAGGGGCCGAGAAAACCACCGTCTCATGGGGCCGGACACTCTGGGTCAGCGAAAAATCCAATATATATGTGGTGATATCTCGGGTGCTATTACAGATAGCGCAATAAATCAAAGTGCATTGTCTGTAGGAGGCCCTGGCGCATGAATCTGTGCAGCGGGAACGACCTCGGACCACCAGGGGCCGATAAAACTACAGTCTCATGCGGCCGGACACTCAGGGTCTGGGGAAAATCCAATATATATCTGGTGATATCTCCGGTCCTATTACAGATAGCGAAATAAATCAAAGTGCATTGTCTGTAGGAGGCCCTGGCGCATGAATCTGTGCAGCGGGAACGACCTCGGACCACCAGAGGCCGAGGAAACCACAGTCTCATGGGGCCGGACACTCAGGGTCAGGGAAAAATCCAATATATATCTGGTGATATCTTGGGTGTTATTACAGATAGAGCAATAAATCAAAGTGCATTGTCTGTCGGAGGCCCTGGCGCATGAATGTGTGCAGCGGGAACAACCTCGGACCACCAGGGGCCGAGAAAACCACAGTCTCATGGGGCCGGACACTCAGGGTCAGGGCAAAATCCAATATATATCTGGTGATATCTCGGGTGCTATTAGAGATAGCGCAATAAACCATTGTGAATTATCTGCAGGAGGCCCTGGCGCATGAATGTGTGCAGCGGGAACGACCTCGGACCACCAGGGGCCGAGAAAACCGCAGTCTCATGGGGCCGGACACTCAGGGTCAGGGAAAAATCCAATATATATCTGTTGATATCTCGGGCGCTATTAGAGATAGCGCAATAAACCAAAGTGAATTATCTGCAGGAGGCCCTGGCGCATGAATCTGTGCAGCGGGAACGACCTCGGACCACCAGGGGCCGAGAAAACCACCGTCTCATGGGGCAGGACACTCAGGGTCAGGGAAAAATCCAATATATATCTGGTGATATCTCGGGTGCTATTAGAGATAGCGCAATAAACCAAAGTGAGTTATCTGCAGGAGGCCCTGGCGCCTGAAGCTGTGCAGCGGGAACGAACTCGGACCACCAGGGGCCGAGGAAAGCACCGTCTCGAGGGGGCCGGACACTCTGCGCCAGGGAAAAATCCAATATATATGTGGTGATATCTCGGGTGCTATTACAGATAACGCAATAAATCAAAGTGCATTGTCTGTAGGAGGCCCTGGCGCATGAATCTGTGCAGCGGGAACGACCTAGGACTACCAGGGGCCGAGAAAACTACAGTCTCATGGGGCCGGACACTCAGGGTCAGGGGAAAATCCAATATATATCTGGTGATATCTCGGGTGCTATTAGAGATAGCGCAATAAACCAAGGTGAATTATCTGCAGGAGGCCCTGGCGCATGAATCTGTGCATCGGGAACGACCTCGGACCACCAGGGGCCGAGAAAACGACAGTCTCAAGGGGCCGGACACTCAGGGTCAGGGGAAAATCCAATATATATCTGGTGATATCTCTGGTGCTATTACAGATAGCGCAATAAATCAAAGTGCATTGTCTGTAGGAGTCCCTGGCGCATAAATGTGGCCAGCGGGAACGACCTCCGAACATCAGGGGCCGAGAAAACCACCGTCTCATGGGGCCGGACACTCAGGGTCAGGGGAAAATCCAATATTTATCTGGTGATATCTTGGGTGCTATTACAGATAGCGCAATAAATCAAAGTGCATTGTCTGTAGGAGGCCCTGCCGCATGAATCTGTGCAGCGGGAACGACCTCGGACCACCAGGGTCCGAGAAAACCACCGTCCCGAGGGGCCGGACACTTAGGGTCAGTGAAAAATCCAATATCTATCTGGTGATATCTCGGGTGCTATTACAGATAGCGCAATAAATCAAAGTGCATTGTCTGTAGGAGGCCCTGGCGCATGAATCTGTGCAGGGGGAACGACCTCGGACCACCAGGGGCCGAGAAAACCACAGTCTCATGGGGCCGGACACTCAGGGTCAGGGGAAAATCCAATATATATCTGGTGATATCTCGGGTGCTATTAAAGATAGCGCAATAAACTAAAGTGAATTATCTGCAGGAGGCCCTGGCGCATGAATGTGTGCAGCGGGAACGACCTCGGACCACCAGGGGCTGAGAAAACCGCAGTCTCATGGGGCCGGACACTCAGGGTCAGGGAAAAATCCAATATGTATCTGGTGATATCTCGGGCGCTATTAGAGATAGCGCAATAAGCCTAAGGGAATTATCTGCAGGAGGCCCTGGCGCATGCATCAGTGCAGCGGGAACGACCTAGGACCACCAGGGGCCGAGAAAACCACAGTCTCATGGGGCCGGACCCTCAGGGTCAGGGGAAAATCCAATATATATCTGGTGATATCTCGGGTGCTATTAGAGACAGCGCAATAAATCAAAGTGCATTGTCTGTAGGAGGCCCTGGCGCATGAATCTGTGCAGCGGGAACGACCTCGGAACACCAGGGGCCGAGAAAACCACCGTCTCATGGGGCAGGACACTCAGGGTCAGTGAAAAATCCAATATATATCTGGTGATATCTCGGGTGCTATTACAGATAGAGCAATAAATCAAAGTGCATTGTCTGTAGGAGACGCTGGCGCATGAACCTCTGCAGCGGGAACGTTCTCGGACCACCAGGGGCCGAGAAAACGACCGTCTCATCGGGCCGGACGCTCAGGGTCAGTGAAAAATCCAATATATATCTGGTGATATCTCGGGTGCTATTAGAGATAGCGCAATAAACCGAAGTGAATTGTCTGCAGGAGGCCCTGGCGCATGAATGTGAGCAGCGGGAACGACCTCGGACCACCAGGGGCCAAGAAAACCGCAGTCTCATGGGGCCGGACACTCAGGGTCAGGCGAAAATCCAATATATATCTGGTGATATCTCGGGTGCTATTACAGATAGAGCAATAAATCAAAGTGCATTGTCTGTAGGAGGCCCTGGCGCATGAATCTGTGCAGCGGGAACGACCCCGGACCACCAGGGGCCGAGAAAACCACCGTCTCATGGGGCAGGACACTCAGGGTCAGGGGAAAATCCAATATATATCTGGTGATATCTCGGGTGCTATTAGAGATAGCGCAATAAATCAAAGTGCATTGTCTGTAGGAGGCCCTGGCGCATGAATCTGTGCAGCGGGAATGACCTCGGAACACCAGGGGCCGAGAAAACCACCGTCTCATGGGGCAGGACACTCAGGGTCAGTGAAAAATCCAATATATATCTGGTGATATCTCGGGTGCTATTACAGATAGCGCAATAAACCAAAGTGAATTATCTGCAGGAGGCCCTGGCGCATGAATCTGTGCAACGGGAACGACCTCGGACCACCAGGGGCCGAGAAAACCACAGTCTCATGGGGCCGGACACTCAGGGTCAGGGCAAAATCCAATATATATCTGGTGATATCTCGGGTGCTATTAGAGATAGCGCAATAAACCATAGTGAATTATCTGCAGGAGGCCCTGGCGCATGAATGTGTGCAGCGGGAACGACCTCGGACCACCAGGGGCCGAGAAAACCGCAGTCTCATGGGGCCGGACACTCAGGGTAAGGGAAAAATCCAATATATATCTGGTGATATCTCGGGTGCTATTAGAGATAGCGCAATAAACCAAAGTGGGTTATCTGCAGGAGTCCCTGGCGCCTGAGGCTGGGCAGCGGGAACGACCTCGGACCACCAGGGGCCGAGAAAACCACAGTCTCATGGGGCCGGACACTCAGGGTCAGGGGAAAATCCAATATATATCTGGTGATATCTCGGGTGCTATTAGAGATAGCGCAATAAACCATAGTGAATTATCTGCAGGAGGCCCTGGCGCATGAATGTGTGCAGCGGGAACGACCTCGGACCACCAGGAGCCGAGAAAACCGCAGTCTCATGGTGCCGGACACTCAGGGTCAGGGAAAAATCCAATATATATCTGGTGATATCTCGGGTGCTATTAAAGATAGCGCAATAAGCCAAAGGGAATTATCTGCAGAAGGCCCTGGCGCATGCATCTGTGCAGCGGGAACGACCTAGGACCACCAGGGGCCGAGAAAACCACCGGCTCATGGGGCCGGACACTCAGGGTAAGTGAAAAATCCAATATATATCTGGTGATATCTCGGGTGCTATTCGAGATAGCGCAATAAACGAAAGTGAATTATCTGCAGGAGGCCCTGGCGCATGAATCTGTGCAGCGGGAACGACCGCGGACCACCAGGGGCCGAGAAAACCACCGTCTCTTGGGGCCGGACACTCAGGGTCAGGGAAAAATCCAATATATATCTGGTGATATCTCGGGTGCTATTAGAGATAGCGCAATAAACCAATGTGAGTCATCTGCAGGAGGCCCTGGCGCCTGAAGCTGTGCAGCGCGAACGACCTCGGACCACCAGGGGCCGAGAAAACCACCGTCTCATGGGGCCGGACACTCTGGGTCAGCGAAAAATCCAATATGTATGTGGTGATATCTCGGGTGCTATTACAGATAGCGCAATAAATCAAAGTGCATTGTCTGTAGGAGGCCCTGGCGCATGAATCTGTGCAGCGGGAACGACCTCGGACCACCAGGGGCCGATAAAACTACAGTCTCATGCGGCCGGACACTCAGGGTCTGGGGAAAATCCAATATATATCTGGTGATATCTCCGGTCCTATTACAGATAGCGAAATAAATCAAAGTGCATTGTCTGTAGGAGGCCCTGGCGCATGAATCTGTGCAGCGGGAACGACCTCGGGCCACCAGAGGCCGAGGAAACCACAGTCTCATGGGGCCGGACACTCAGGGTCAGGGAAAAATCCAATATATATCTGTTGATATCTCGGGCGCTATTAGAGATAGCGCAATAAACCAAAGTGAATTATCTGCAGGAGGCCCTGGCGCATGAATCTGTGCAGCGGGAACGACCTCGGACCACCAGGGGCCGAGAAAACCACCGTCTCATGGGGCCGGACACTCAGGGTCAGGGAAAAATCCAATATATATCTGGTGATATCTCGGGTGCTATTAGAGATAGCGCAATAAACCAAAGTGAGTTATCTGCAGGAGGCCCTGGCGCCTGAAGCTGTGCAGCGGGAACGACCACGGACCACCAGGGGCCGACGAAAGCACCGTCTCGAGGGGGCGGGACACTCTGGGCCAGGGAAAAATCCAATATATATGTGGTGATATCTCGGGTGCTATTACAGATAACGCAATAAATCAAAGTGCATTGTCTGTAGGAGGCCCTGGCGCATGAATCTGTGCAGCGGGAACGACCTAGGACCACCAGGGGCCGAGAAAACTACAGAGTCATGGGACCGGACACTCAGGGTCAGGGGAAAATCCAATATATATCTGGTGATATCTCGGGTGCTATTAGAGATAGCGCAATAAACCAAGGTGAATTATCTGGAGGAGGCCCTGGCGCATGAATCTGTGCAACGGGAACGACCTCGGACCACCAGGGGCCGAGAAAACGACAGTCTCAAGGGGCCGGACACTCAGGGTCAGGGGAAAATCAAATATATATCTGGTGATATCTCTGGTGCTATTACAGATAGCGCAATAAATCAAAGTACATTGTCTGTAGGAGGCCCTGGCGCATAAATGTGGCCAGCGGGAACGACCTCGGACCATCAGGGGCCGAGAAAACCACCGTCTCATGAGGCCGGACACTCAGGGTCAGGGGAAAATCCAATATTTATCTAGTGATATCTTGGGTGCTATTACAGATAGCGCAATAAATCAAAGTGCATTGTCTGTAGCAGGCCCTGGCGCATGAATCTGTGCAGCGGGAACGACCTCGGACCACCAGGGGCCGAGAAAACCACCGTCCCGAGGGGCCGGACACTTAGGGTCAGTGAAAAATCCAATATCTATCTGGTGATATCTCGGGTGCTATTACAGATAGCGCAATAAATCAAAATGAATTATCTGCAGGAGGCCCTGGCGCATGAATCTGTGCAAGGGGAACGACCTCGGACCACCAGGGGCCGAGAAAACCACAGTCTCATGGGGCCGGACACACAGGGTCAGGGAAAAATTCAATATATATCTGGTGATATCTTGGGTGCTATTAGAGATAGCGCAATAAACCAAAGTGAATTATCTGCAGGAGGCCCTGGCGCATGAATCTGTGCAACGGGAACGACCTCGGACCACCAGGGGCCGAGAAAACCGCAGTCTCATGGGGCCGGACACTCAGGGTCAGGGAAAAATCCAATATATATCTGGTGATATCTCGGGCGCTATTAGAGATAGCTCAATAAATCAAAGTGCATTGTCTGTAGGAGGCCCTGGCGCATGAATCTGGCCAGCGGGAACGACCTCGGACCACCAGCGGCCGAGAAAACCACCGTCTCATGGGGCCGGACACTCAGGGTCAGGGAAAAATCCAATATATATCTGGTGATATCTCGGGTGCTATTACAGATAGCGCAATAAATCAAAGTGCATTGTCTGTAGGAGGCCCTGGCGCATGAATCTGTGCAGCGGGAACGACCTCGGACCACCAGGGGCCGAGAAAACCACAGTCTCATGGGGCCGGACACTCAGGGTCAGGGCAAAATCCAATATATATCTGGTGATATCTCGGGTGCTATTAGAGATAGCGCAATAAACCATAGTGAATTATCTGCAGGAGGCCCTGGCGCATGAATGTGTGCAGCGGGAACGACCTCGGACCACCAGGGGCCGAGAAAACCGCAGTCTCATGGTGCCGGACACTCAGGGTCAGGGAAAAATCCAATATATATCTGGTGATATCTCGGGTGCTATTAAAGATAGCGCAATAAGCCCAAGGGAATTATCTGCAGAAGGCCCTGGCGCATGCATCTGTGCAGCGGGAACGACCTAGGACCACCAGGGGCCGAGAAAACCACCGTCTCATGGGGCCGGACACTCAGGGTAAGTGAAAAATCCAATATATATCTGGTGATATCTCGGGTGCTATTCGAGATAGCGCAATAAACGAAAGTGAATTATCTGCAGGAGGCCCTGGCGCATGAATCTGTGCAGCGGGAACGACCGCGGACCACCAGGGGCCGAGAAAACCACCGTCTCTTGGGGCCGGACACTCAGGGTCAGGGAAAAATCCAATATATATCTGGTGATATCTCGGGTGCTATTAGAGATAGCGCAATAAACCAATGTGAGTCATCTGCAGGAGGCCCTGGCGCCTGAAGCTGTGCAGCGCGAACGACCTCGGACCACCAGGGGCCGAGAAAACCACCGTCTCATGGGGCCGGACACTCTGGGTCAGCGAAAAATCCAATATGTATGTGGTGATATCTCGGGTGCTATTACAGATAGCGCAATAAATCAAAGTGCATTGTCTGTAGGAGGCCCTGGCGCATGAATCTGTGCAGCGGGAACGACCTCGGACCACCAGGGGCCGATAAAACTACAGTCTCATGCGGCCGGACACTCAGGGTCTGGGGAAAATCCAATATATATCTGGTGATATCTCCGGTCCTATTACAGATAGCGAAATAAATCAAAGTGCATTGTCTGTAGGAGGCCCTGGCGCATGAATCTGTGCAGCGGGAACGACCTCGGACCACCAGAGGCCGAGGAAACCACAGTCTCATGGGGCCGGACACTCAGGGTCAGGGAAAAATCCAATATATATCTGTTGATATCTCGGGCGCTATTAGAGATAGCGCAATAAACCAAAGTGAATTATCTGCAGGAGGCCCTGGCGCATGAATCTGTGCAGCGGGAACGACCTCGGACCACCAGGGGCCGAGAAAACCACCGTCTCATGGGGCCGGACACTCAGGGTCAGGGAAAAATCCAATATATATCTGGTGATATCTCGGGTGCTATTAGAGATAGCGCAATAAACCAAAGTGAGTTATCTGCAGGAGGCCCTGGCGCCTGAAGCTGTGCAGCGGGAACGACCACGGACCACCAGGGGCCGACGAAAGCACCGTCTCGAGGGGGCCGGACACTCTGGGCCAGGGAAAAATCCAATATATATGTGGTGATATCTCGGGTGCTATTACAGATAACGCAATAAATCAAAGTGCATTGTCTGTAGGAGGCCCTGGCGCATGAATCTGTGCAGCGGGAACGACCTAGGACCACCAGGGGCCGAGAAAACTACAGTCTCATGGGACCGGACACTCAGGGTCAGGGGAAAATCCAATATATATCTGGTGATATCTCGGGTGCTATTAGAGATAGCGCAATAAACCAAGGTGAATTATCTGCAGGAGGCCCTGGCGCATGAATCTGTGCAACGGCAACGACCTCGGACCACCAGGGGCCGAGAAAACGACAGTCTCAAGGGGCCGGACACTCAGGGTCAGGGGAAAATCAAATATATATCTGGTGATATCTCTGGTGCTATTACAGATAGCGCAATAAATCAAAGTACATTGTCTGTAGGAGACCCTGGCGCATAAATGTGGCCAGCGGGAACGACCTCGGACCATCAGGGGCCGAGAAAACCACCGTCTCATGAGGCCGGACACTCAGGGTCAGGGGAAAATCCAATATTTATCTAGTGATATCTTGGGTGCTATTACAGATAGCGCAATAAATCAAAGTGCATTGTCTGTAGCAGGCCCTGGCGCATAAATCTGTGCAGCGGGAACGACCTCGGACCACCAGGGGCCGAGAAAACCACCGTCCCGAGGGGCCGGACACTTAGGGTCAGTGAAAAATCCAATATCTATCTGGTGATATCTCGGGTGCTATTACAGATAGCGCAATAAATCAAAATGAATTATCTGCAGGAGGCCCTGGCGCATGAATCTGTGCAAGGGGAACGACCTCGGACCACCAGGGGCCGAGAAAACCACAGTCTCATGGGGCCGGACACACAGGGTCAGGGAAAAATTCAATATATATCTGGTGATATCTTGGGTGCTATTAGAGATAGCGCAATAAACCAAAGTGAATTATCTGCAGGAGGCCCTGGCGCATGAATCTGTGCAACGGGAACGACCTCGGACCACCAGGGGCCGAAAAAACCACAGTCTCATGGGGCCGGACACTCAGGGTCAGGGAAAAATCCAATATATATCTGGTGATATCTCGGGTGCTATTACAGATAGCGCAATAAATCAAAGTGCATTGTCTGTAGGAGGCCCTGGCGCATGAATCTGTGCAGCGGGAACGACCTCGGACCACCAGGGGCCGTGAAAACCACAGTCTCATGGGGCCGGACACTCAGGGTCAGGGGAAAATCCAATATGTATCTGGTGATATCTCGGGTGCTATTAAAGATAGCGCAATAAACTAAAGTGAATTATCTGCAGGAGGCCCTGGCGCATGAATGTGTGCAGCGGGAACGACCTCGGACCACCAGGGGCCGAGAAAACCGCAGTCTCATGTTGCCGGACACTCAGGGTCAGGGAAAAATCCAATATATATCTGGTGATATCTCGGGCGCTATTAGAGATAGCGCAATAAGCCAAAGGGAATTATCTGCAGGAGGCCCTGGCGCATGCATCAGTGCAGCGGGAACGACCTAGGACCACCAGGGGCCGAGAAAACCACAGTCTCATGGGGCCGGACACTCAGGGTCAGGGGAAAATCCAATATATATCTGGTGATATCTCGGGTGCTATTAGAGATAGCGCAATAAATCAAAGTGCATTGTCTGTAGGAGGCCCTGGCGCATGAATCTGTGCAGCGGGAACGACCTGGGAACACCAGGGGCCGAGAAAACCACCGTCTCATGGGGCAGGACACTCAGGGTCAGTGAAAAATCCAATATATATCTGGTGATATCTCGGGTGCTATTAGAGATAGCGCAATAAACCAAAGTGAATTATCTGCAGGAGGCCCTGGCGCATGAATCTGTGCAGCGGGAACGACCTCGGACCACCAGGGGCCGAGACAACCACAGTCTCATGGGGCCGGACACTCAGGGTCAGGGGAAAATCCAATATATATCTGGTGATATCTCGGGTGCTATTAGAGATAGCGCAATAAACCAAAGTGAATTATCTGCAGGAGGCCCTGGCGCATGAATCTGTGCAGCGGGAACGACCTCGGACCACCAGGGGCCGAGAAAACCACAGTCTCATGGGGCCGGACACTCAGGGTCAGGGGAAAATCCAATATATATCTGGTGATATCTCGGGTGCTATTAGAGATAGCGCAATAAACCAAAGTGAATTATCTGCAGGAAGCCCTGGCGCATGAATCTGTGCAGCGGGAACGACCTCGGATCACCAGGGGCCGAGAAAACTACCATCTCATGGGGCCGGATACTCAGGGTCAGGGGAAAATCCAATATATATCTGGTGATATCTCGGGTGCTATTAGAGATAGCGCAATAAACCAAAGTGAATTATCTGCAGGAGGCCCTGGCGCATGAATCTGTGCAGCGGGAACGACCTCGGACCACCAGGGGCCGAGAAAACCACAGTCACATGGGGCCGGACACTCAGGGTCAGGGGAAAATCCAATATATATCTGGTGATATCTCGGGTGCTATTAGAGATAGCGCAATAAACCAAAGTGAATTATCTGCAGGAGGCCCTGGCGCATGAGTCTGTGCAACGGGAACGACCGCGGACCACCAGGGGCCGAGAAAACCATTGTGTCATGGGGCCGGACACTCAGGGTCAGGGGAAAATCCAATATAGATCTGGTGATATCTCGGGTGCTATTACAGATAGCGCAATAAATCAAAGTGCATTGTCTGTAGGAGGCCCTGGCGCATGTATCTGTGCAGCGGGAACGTCCTCGGACCTCCAGGGGCCGAGACAACGACCGTCTCATGGGGCCGGACCCTCAGGGTCAGGGTAAAATCCAATATATATCTGGTGATATCTCGGGCGCTATTAGAGATAGCGCAATAAACCAAAGTGAATTATCTGCAGGTGGCCCTGGCGCATGAATCTGTGCAGCGGGAACGACCTCGGACCACCAGGGGCCGAGAAAACCACCGTCTCATGGGGCCGGACACTCAGGGTCAGGGAAAAATCCAATATATATCTGGTGATATCTCGGGTGCTATTAGAGATAGCGCAATAAACCAAAGTGAGTTATCTGCAGGAGGCCCTGGCGCCTGAAGCTGTGCAGCGGGAACGACCTCGGACCACCAGGGGCCGAGAAAACCACCGTCTCGAGGGGGTCGGACACTCTGGGTCAGGGAAAAATCCAATATATATGTGGTGATATCTCGGGTGCTATTACAGATAAGGCAATAAATCAAAGTGCATTGTCTGTAGGAGGCCCTGGCGCATGAATCTGTACAGCGGGAACGACCTCGGACCACCAGGGGCCGAGAAAACCACCGTCTCATGGGGCCGGACACTCAGGGTCAGGGAAAAATCCAATATATATCTGGTGATATCTCGGGTGCTATTAGAGATAGCGCAATAAACCAAGTGAGTTATCTGCAGGAGGTCCTGGCGCCTGAATCTGGGAAGCGGGAACGTCCTCGGACCACCAGGTGCCGAGAAAACCACCGTCTCATGGGGCCGGACACCCAGAGTCAGTGGAAAATCCAATATATATTTGGTGATATCCCGGTCGCTATTAGAGATAGCGCAATAAACCAAAGTGAATTATCTGCAGGAGGCCCTAGCGCATGAATCTGTGCAGCGGGAACGACCTCGGTCCACCCGGGGGCCGAGAAAACCACCGTCTCATGGGGCTGGACACTCAGGGTGAGGGAAATATCCAATATATATCTGTTGATATGTCGGGTGCTATTACAGATAGCGCAATAAATCAAAGTGCATTGTCTGTAGGAGGCCGTGGCGCATGAATCTGGGAAGCGGGAACGACTTCGGCCCACCAGGGGCCGAGAAGACCACCGTCTCATGGGGCCGGCCACTCAGGGTGAGGGGAAAATCCAATATATATCTGGTGATATCTCGGGTGCTATTAGAGATAGCGCAATAAGCCAAAGGGAATTAACTGCAGGAGGCCCTGGCGCATGCATCTGTGCAGCGGGAACGACCTAGGACCACCAGGGGCCGAGAAAACTACAGTCTCATGCGGCCGGACACTCAGGGTCTGGGGAAAATCCAATATATATCTGGTGATATCTCGGGTCCTATTACAGATAGCGAAATAAATCAAAGTGCATTGTCTGTAGGAGACCCTGGCGCATGAATCTGTGCAGCGGGATCGACCTCGGACCACCAGGGGCCGAGAAAACCACCGGCTCATGGGGCCGGACACTCAGGGTCAGGGGAAAATTCAATATATATCTGGTGATATCTCGGGTGCTATTAGAGATAGCGCAATAAACCAAGTGACTTATCTGCAGGAGGCCCTGGCGCCTGAATCTGGGAAGCGGGAACGTCCTCGGACCACCAGGGGCCGAGAAAACCAGCGTCTCATGGGGCCGGACACTCAGGGTCAGGGAAAAATCCAATATATATCTGGTGATATCTCGGGTGCTATTACAGATAGCGCAATAAATCAAAGTGCATTGTCTGTAGGAGGCCGTGGCGCATGAATCTGGCCAGCGGGAACGACCTCGGACCACCAGGGGCCGAGAAAACCACAGTCTCATGGGGCCGGACACTCAGGGTCAGGGGAAAATCCAATATATATCTGGTGATATCTCGGGTGCTATTACAGATAGCGCAATAAATCAAAGTGCGTTGTCTGTAGGAGGCCCTGGCGCATGAATCTGTGCAGCGGGAACGACCTCGGACCACTAGGGGCCGAGAAAACCACAGTCTCATGGGGCCGGACACTCAGGGTCAGGGAAAATCCAATATATATCTGGTGATATTTCGGGTGCTATTAGGGATAGCGCAATAAACCAAATTGAATTATCTGCCGGAGGCCCTGGCGCATGAATATGTGCAGCGGGAACGACCTGGGTCCACCAGGGGCCGAGAAAACCACCGTCTCATGGGGCTGGACACTCAGGGTGAGGGAAATATCCAATATATATCTGGTGATATCTCGGGTGCTATTACAGATAGCGCAATAAATCAAAGTGCATTGTCAGTAGGAGGCCGCGGCGCATGAATCTGGGCAGCGGGAACGACCTCGGACCACCAGGGGCCGAGAAAACCACAGTCACATTGGGCCGGACACTCAGGGTCAGGGAAAATCCAATATATATCTGGTGATATCTCGGGTGCTATTAGGGATAGCGCAATAAACCAAAGTGAATTATCTGCCGGAGGCCCCGGCGTATCAATCTGTGCAGCAGGAACGACCACGGATCACCAGGGTCCGAGAAAACCACCGTCTCATGGGGCTGGACACTCAGGGTCAGGGAAAAATCCAATATGTATCTGGTGATATCTCGGGTGCTATTAGAGATAGCGCAATAAACGAAAGTGAATTATCTGCAGGAGGCCCGGGCGCATGAATCTGTGCAGCGGGAACGACCTCGGATCACCAGGGGCCGAGAAAACCACCGACACATGGGGCCGGACACCCTAGGTCATGTAAAAATCCAGCATATATCTGGTGATATCTCGGGTGCTATTGCAGATAGCGCAATAAATCAAAGTGCATTGTCTGTAGGAGGCCCTGGCGCATGAATCTGGGCAGCGGGAACGACCTCGGACATCCAGGGGCCGAGACAACGACCGTCTCATGGGGCCGGACCCTCAGGGTCAGGGTAAAATCCAATATATATCTGGTGATATCTCGGGTGCTATTAGAGATAGCGCAATAAACGAAAGTGAATTATCTGCAGGAGGCCCTGGCGCATGAATCTGTGCAGCGGGAACGACCTCGGACCACCAGGGGCCGAGAAAACCACCGTCTCATGGGGCCGGACACTCAGGGTCAGGGAAAAATCCAATATATATCTGGTGATATCTCGGGTGCTATTAGAGATAGCGCAATAAACCAAGTGAGTTATCTGCAGGAGGTCCTGGCGCCTGAATCTGGGAAGCGGGAACGTCCTCGGACCACCAGGTGCCGAGAAAACCACCGTCTCATGGGGCCGGACACCCAGAGTCAGTGGAAAATCCAATATACTTTTGGTGATATCCCGGTCGCTATTAGAGATAGCGCAATAAACCAAAGTGAATTATCTGCAGGAGGCCCTAGCGCATGAATCTGTGCAGCGGGAACGACCTCGGTCCACCCGGGGGCCGAGAAAACCACCGTCTCATGGGGCTGGACACTCAGGGTGAGGGAAATATCCAATATATATCTGTTGATATGTCGGGTGCTATTACAGATAGCGCAAAAAAATCAAAGTGCATTGTCTGTAGGAGGCCGTGGCGCATGAATCTGGGCAGCGGGAACGACTTCGGCCCACCAGGGGCGGAGAAGACCACCGTCTCATGGGGCCGGCCACTCAGGGTGAGGGGAAAATCCAATATATATCTGGTGATATCTCGGGTGCTATTAGAGATAGCGCAATAAACCAAAGTGAATTATCTGCAGGAGGCCCTGGTGCATGAATCTGTGCAACGGGAACGACCTCGGACCACCAGGGGCCGAGAAAACCACAGTCTCATGGGGCCGGACACTCAGGGTCAGTGGAAAATCCAATATAGATCTGGTGATATCTCGGGTGCTATTACAGATAGCGCAATAAATCAAAGTGCATTACCTGTAGGAGGCCCTGGCGCATGAATCTGTGCAGCGGGGACGTCCTCAGACCGCCAGGGGCGGAGACAACGACCGTCTCATGTGGCCGGACACTCAGGGTCAGGGTAAAATCCAATATATATCTGGTGATATGTCGGGTGCTATTACAGATAGCGCAATAAATCAAAGTGCATTGTCTGTAGGAGGTCCTGGCGCATGAATCTGTGCAGCGGAAACGACCTCGGACCACCAGGGGCCGAGAAAACCACAGTCTCATGGGGCCGGACACTCAGGGTCAGGGGAAAATCCAATATATATCTGGTGATAACTCGGGTGCTATTAGAGATAGCGCAATAAACCAAAGTGAATTATCTGCAGGAGGCCCTGGCGCATGATTCTGTGCAGCGAGAACGACCTCGGACCACCAGGGGCCGAGAAAACTACCGTCTCATGGGGCCGGTCACTCAGGGTCAGTGAAAAATCCAATATATATCTGCTGATATCTCGGGTGCTATTAGAGATAGCGCAATAAACCAAAGTGAATTATCTGCAGGTGGCCCTGGCGCATGAATCTGTGCAGCGGGAACGACCTCGGACCACCAGGGGCCGAGAAAACCACCGTCTCATGGGGCCGGACACTCAGGGTCAGGGAAAAATCCAATATATATCTGGTGATATCTCGGGTGCTATTAGAGATAGCGCAATAAACCAAAGTGAGTTATCTGCAGGAGGCCCTGGCGCCTGAAGCTGTGCAGCGGGAACGACCTCGGACCACCAGGGGCCGAGAAAACCACCGTCTCGAGGGGGCCGGACACTCTGGGTCAGGGAAAAATCCAATATATATGTGGTGATATCTCGGGTGCTATTACAGATAACGCAATAAATCAAAGTGCATTGTCTGTAGGAGGCCCTGGCGCATGAATCTGTGCAGCGGGAACGACCAAGGACCACCAGGGGCCGAGAAAACTACAGTCTCATGGGGCCGGACACTCAGGGTCAGGGGAAAATCCTATATATATCTGGTGATATCTCGGGTGCTATTAGAGATAGCGCAAAAAACCAAGGTGAATTATCTGCAGGAGGCCCTGGCGCATGAATCTGTGCAACGGAAACGACCTCGGACCACCAGGGGCCGAGAAAACGACAGTCTCAAGGGGCCGGACACTCAGGGTCAGGGGAAAATCCAATATATATCTGGTGATATCTCGGGTGCTATTACAGATAGCGCAATAAATGAAAGTGCATTACCTGTAGGAGGCTCTGGCGCATGAATCTGTGCAGCGGGGACGTCCTCGGACCGCCAGGGGCCGAGACAACGACCGTCTCATGGGGCCGGACACTCAGGGTCAGGGTAAAATCCAATATATATCTGGTGATATATCGGGTGCTATTACAGATAGCGCAATAAATCAAAGTGCATTGTCTGTAGGAGGTCCTGTCGCATGAATCTGTGCAGCGGGAACGACCTCGGACCACCAGGGGCCGAGAAAAGCACAGTCTCATGGGGCCGGACACCCAGAGTCAGTGGAAAATCCAATATATATTTGGTGATATCCCGGTCGCTATTAGAGATAGCGCAATAAACCAAAGTGAATTATCTGCAGGAGGCCCTAGCGCATGAATCTGTGCAGCGGGAACGACCTCGGTCCACCCGGGGGCCGAGAGAACCACCGTCTCATGGGGCTGGACACTCAGGGTGAGGGAAATATCCAATATATATCTGTTGATATGTCGGGTGCTATTACAGATAGCGCAAAAAAATCAAAGTGCATTGTCTGTAGGAGGCCGTGGCGCATGAATCTGGGCAGCGGGAACGACTTCGGCCCACCAGGGGCCGAGAAGACCACCGTCTCATGGGGCCGGCCACTCAGGGTGAGGGGAAAATCCAATATATACCTGGTGATATCTCGGGTGCTATTAGAGATAGCGCAGTAAGCCAAAGGGAATTATCTGCAGGAGGCCCTGGCGCATGCATCTGTGCAGCGGGAACGACCTAGCACCACCAGGGGCCGAGAAAACTACAGTCTCATGCGGCCGGACACTCAGGGTCTGGGAAAAATCCAATATATATCTGGTGATATCTCGGGCGCTATTAGAGATAGCGCAATAAACCAAAGTGAATTATCTGCAGGAGGCCCTGGCGCATGAATCTGTGCAGCGGGAACGACCTCGGTCCACCAGGGGCCGAGAAAACCACCGTCTCATGGGGCTGGACACTCAGGGTGAGGGAAAAATCCAATATGTATCTGGTGATATCTCGGGTGCTATTAGAGATAGCGCAATAAACGAAAGTGAATTATCTGCAGGAGGCCCGGGCGCATGAATCTGTGCAGCGGGAACGACCTCGGATCACCAGGGGCCGAGAAAACCACCGACACATGGGGCCGGACACCCTAGGTCATGTAAAAATCCAGCATATATCTGGTGATATCTCGGGTGCTATTGCAGATAGCGCAATAAATCAAAGTGCATTGTCTGTAGGAGGCCCTGGCGCATGAATCTGGGCAGCGGGAACGACCTCGGACATCCAGGGGCCGAGACAACGACCGTCTCATGGGGCCGGACCCTCAGGGTCAGGGTAAAATCCAATATATATCTGGTGATATCTCGGGTGCTATTAGAGATAGCGCAATAATCGAAAGTGAATTATCTGCAGGAGGCCCTGGCGCATGAATCTGTGCAGCGGGAACGACCTCGGACCACCAGGGGCCGAGAAAACCACCGTCTCATGGGGCCGGACACTCAGGGTCAGGGAAAAATCCAATATATATCTGGTGATATCTCGGGTGCTATTAGAGATAGCGCAATAAACCAAGTGAGTTATCTGCAGGAGGTCCTGGCGCCTGAATCTGGGAAGCGGGAACGTCCTCGGACCACCAGGTGCCGAGAAAACCACCGTCTCATGGGGCCGGACACCCAGAGTCAGTGGAAAATCCAATATATATTTGGTGATATCCCGGTCGCTATTAGAGATAGCGCAATAAACCAAAGTGAATTATCTGCAGGAGGCCCTAGCGCATGAATCTGTGCAGCGGGAACGACCTCGGTCCACCCGGGGGCCGAGAAAACCACCGTCTCATGGGGCTGGACACTCAGGGTGAGGGAAATATCCAATATATATCTGTTGATATGTCGGGTGCTATTACAGATAGCGCAAAAAAATCAAAGTGCATTGTCTGTAGGAGGCCGTGGCGCATGAATCTGGGCAGCGGGAACGACTTCGGCCAACCAGGGGCCGAGAAGACCACCGTCTCATGGGGCCGGCCACTCAGGGTGAGGGCAAAATCCAATATATATCTGGTGATATCTCGGGTGCTATTAGAGATAGCGCAGTAAGCCAAAGGGAATTATCTGCAGGAGGCCCTGGCGCATGCATCTGTGCAGCGGGAACGACCTAGGACCACCAGGGGCCGAGAAAACTACAGTCTCATGCGGCCGGACACTCAGGGTCTGGGGAAAATCCAATATATATCTGGTGATATCTCGGGTCCTATTACAGATAGCGAAATAAATCAAAGTGCATTGTCTGTAGGAGACCCTGGCGCATGAATCTGTGCAGCGGGATCGACCTCGGACCACCAGGGGCCGAGAAAACCACCGTCTCATGGGGCCGGACACTCAGGGTCAGGGGAAAATCCGATATATATCTGGTGATATCTCGGGTGCTATTAGAGATAGCGCAATAAACCAAGTGACTTATCTGCAGGAGGCCCTGGCGCCTGAATCTGGGAAGCGGGAACGTCCTCGGACCACCAGGGGCCGAGAAAACCAGCGTCTCATGGGGCCGGACACTCAGGGTCAGGGAAAAATGCAATATATATCTGGTGATATCTCGGGTGCTATTAGAGATAGCGCAATAAACCAAAGTGAATTATCTGCAGGAGGCCCTGGCGCATGAATCTGTGCAGCGGGAACGACCTCGGTCCACCAGGGGCCGAGAAAACCACCGTCTCATGGGGCTGGACACTCAGGGTGAGGGAAAAATCCAATATGTATCTGGTGATATCTCGGGTGCTATTAGAGATAGCGCAATAAACGAAAGTGAATTATCTGCAGGATGTCCGGGCGCATGAATCTGTGCAGCGGGAACGACCTCGGATCACCAGGGGCCGAGAAAACCACCGACACATGGGGCCGGACACCCTAGGTCATGTAAAAATCCAGCATATATCTGGTGATATCTCGGGTGCTATTGCAGATAGCGCAATAAATCAAAGTGCATTGTCTGTAGGAGGCCCTGGCGCATGAATCTGGGCAGCGGGAACGACCTCGGACATCCAGGGGCCGAGACAACGACCGTCTCATGGGGCCGGACCCTCAGGGTCAGGGTAAAATCCAATATATATCTGGTGATATCTCGGGTGCTATTAGAGATAGCGCAATAATCGAAAGTGAATTATCTGCAGGAGGCCCTGGCGCATGAATCTGTGCAGCGGGAACGACCTCGGACCACCAGGGGCCGAGAAAACCACCGTCTCATGGGGCCGGACACTCAGGGTCAGGGAAAAATCCAATATATATCTGGTGATATCTCGGGTGCTATTAGAGATAGCGCAATAAACCAAGTGAGTTATCTGCAGGAGGTCCTGGCGCCTGAATCTGGGAAGCGGGAACGTCCTCGGACCACCAGGTGCCGAGAAAACCACCGTCTCATGGGGCCGGACACCCAGAGTCAGTGGAAAATCCAATATATATTTGGTGATATCCCGGTCGCTATTAGAGATAGCGCAATAAACCAAAGTGAATTATCTGCAGGAGGCCCTAGCGCATGAATCTGTGCAGCGGGAACGACCTCGGTCCACCCGGGGGCCGAGAAAACCACCGTCTCATGGGGCTGGACACTCAGGGTGAGGGAAATATCCAATATATATCTGTTGATATGTCGGGTGCTATTACAGATAGCGCAAAAAAATCAAAGTGCATTGTCTGTAGGAGGCCGTGGCGCATGAATCTGGGCAGCGGGAACGACTTCGGCCCACCAGGGGCCGAGAAGACCACCGTCTCATGGGGCCGGCCACTCAGGGTGAGGGCAAAATCCAATATATATCTGGTGATATCTCGGGTGCTATTAGAGATAGCGCAGTAAGCCAAAGGGAATTATCTGCAGGAGGCCCTGGCGCATGCATCTGTGCAGCGGGAACGACCTAGGACCACCAGGGGCCGAGAAAACTACAGTCTCATGCGGCCGGACACTCAGGGTCTGGGGAAAATCCAATATATATCTGGTGATATCTCGGGTCCTATTACAGATAGCGAAATAAATCAAAGTGCATTGTCTGTAGGAGACCCTGGCGCATGAATCTGTGCAGCGGGATCGACCTCGGACCACCAGGGGCCGAGAAAACCACCGTCTCATGGGGCCGGACACTCAGGGTCAGGGGAAAATCCGATATATATCTGGTGATATCTCGGGTGCTATTAGAGATAGCGCAATAAACCAAGTGACTTATCTGCAGGAGGCCCTGGCGCATGAATCTGTGCAGCGGGAACGACCTCGGACCACCAGTGGCCGAGAAAATTACAGATATTCGGAATCCGTCACCCAAGGTCATGTAAAAATCCAGCATATATCTGGTGATATTTCGGGTGCTATTAGGGATAGCGCAATAAACCAAAGTGAATTATCTGCCGGAGGCCCTGGCGTATCAATCTGTGCAGCAGGAACGACCACGGATCACCAGGGTCCGAGAAAACCACCGTCTCATGGGGCTGGACACTCAGGGTCAGGGAAAAATCCAATATATATCTGGTGATATCTCGGGCGCTATTAGAGATAGCGCAATAAACCAAAGTGAATTATCTGCAGGAGGCCCTGGCGCATGAATCTGTGCAGCGGGAACGATCTCGGTCCACCAGGGGCCGAGAAAACCACCGTCTCATGGGGCTGGACACTCAGGGTGAGGGAAAAATCCAATATGTATCTGGTGATATCTCGGGTGCTATTAGAGATAGCGCAATAAACGAAAGTGAATTATCTGCAGGAGGCCCGGGCGCATGAATCTGTGCAGCGGGAACGACCCCGGACCACCAGGGGCCGAGAAAACTACCGTCTCATGGGGCCGGACACTCAGGGTCAGGGAAAAATCCAATATATATCTGGTGATATCTCGGGTGCTATTATAGATAGCGCAATAAACCAAAGTGAGTTATCTGTAGGAGGCCCTGGCGCATGAATCTGTGCAGCGGGAACGACCTCGGATCACCAGGGGCCGAGAAAACCACCGACACATGGGGCCGGACACCCTAGGTCATGTAAAAATCCAGCATATATCTGGTGATATCTCGGGTGCTATTGCAGATAGCGCAATAAATCAAAGTGCATTGTCTGTAGGAGGCCCTGGCGCATGAATCTGGGCAGCGGGAACGACCTCGGACCACCAGGGGCCGAGAAAACCACAGTCTCATGGGGCCGGACACTCAGGGTCAGGGGAAAATCCAATATATATCTGGTGATATCTCGGGTGCTATTAGAGATAGCGGAATAAACCAAAGTGTATTATCTGCAGGAGGCCCTGGCGCATGAATCTGTGCAACGGGAACGACCTCGGACCACCAGGGGCCGAGAAAACCACCGTCTCATGGGGCCGGACACTCAGGGTCAGTGAAAAATCCAATATATATCTGGTTATATCTCGAGTGCTATTACAGATAGCGCAATAAATCAAAGTGCATTGTCTGTAGGAGGACCTTGCGCATGAATCTGTGCAGCGGGAACTACCTCGGACCACCAGGGGCCGAGAAAACCACCGTCTCATGGGGCCGGACAGTCAGGCTCAGGGAAAAATCCAATATATATCTGGTGATATCTCGGGTGCTATTACAGATAGCCCAAGAAATCAAAGTGCATTGTCTGTATTAGGCCCCGGTGCATGAATCTGTGCAGCGGCAACGACCTCGGACCACCAGGGGCCGAGAAAACCACCGTCTCATGGGGCCGGACACTCAGGGTCAGGGAAAAATCCAATATATATCTGGTGATCTCTCGGGTGCTATTACAGATAGCGCAATAAATCAGAGTGCATTGTCTGTAGGAGGCCCTGGCGCATGAATCTGTGTAGCGGGAACGACCTCGGACCACCAGAGGCCGAGAAAACCACAGTCTCATGGGGCCGGACGCTCAGGGTCAGGGGAAAATCCAATATATATCTGGTGATATCTCGGGTGCTATTAGAGATAGCGCAATAAACCAAAGTGAATTATCTGCAGGAGGCCCTGGCGCATGAATCTGTGCAACGGGAACGACCTCGGACCACCAGGGGCCGAGAAAACCACAGTCTCATGGGGCCGGACACTCAGGGTCAGGGGAAAATCCAACATATATCTGGTGATATCTCGGGTGCTATTACAGATAGCGCAATAAATCAAAGTGAATTGTCTGTAGGAGTCCCTGGCGCATGAATCTGTGCAGCCGGAACGACCTCGAACCACCAGGGGCCGCGAAAACCACCGTCTCATGGGGCCGGACACACGGGTCAGTGAAAGATCCAATATATATCTGGTGGTATCTCGGGTGCTATTACAGATAGCGTAATAAATAAATGTGCATTGTCTGTATGAGGCCCTGGCGCATGAATCTGTGCAGAGGGAACGACCTCGGACCACCAGGGGCCGAGAAAACCACCGTCTCATGGGGCCGGACACTCAGGGTCAGGGAAGAATCCATTATATATCTGGTGATATCTCGGGTGCTATTACAGATAGCCCAAGAAATGAAAGTGCATTGTCTGTATTAGGACCCGGCGCATGAATCTGTGCAGCGGGAACGACCTCGGATCACCAGGGGCCGAGAAAACCACCGTCTCATGGGGCCGGACACTCAGGGTCAGTGAAAAATCCAATATATATCTGGTGATATCTCGAGTGCTATTACAGATAGCGCAATAAATCAAAGTGCATTGTCTGTAGGAGGCCCTGGCGCATGAATCTGTGCAGCGGGAACGACCTCGGACCACCAGGGGCCGAGAAAACCACAGTCTCATTGTGCCGGACACACAGGGTCAGGGGAAAATCCAATATATATCTGGTGATATCTCGGGTGCTATTAGAGATAGCGCAATAAACCAAAGTGTATTATCTGCAGGAGGCCCTGGCGCATGAATCTGTGCAACGGGAACGACCTCGGACCACCAGGGGCCGAGAAAACCACCGTCTCATGGGGCCGGACACTCAGGGTCAGTGAAAAATCCAATATATATCTGGTTATATCTCGAGTGCTATTACAGATAGCGCAATAAATCAAAGTGCATTGTCTGTAGGAGGACCTTGCGCATGAATCTGTGCAGCGGGAACTACCTCGGACCACCAGGGGACGAGAAAACCACAGTCTCATGGGGTCGGACACTCAGGGTCAGGGAAGAATCCAATATATACCTGGTGATATCTCGGGTGCTATTAGAGATAGCGCAATAAGCCAAAGTGAATTATCTGCAGGAGACACTAGCGCATGAATCTGTGCAGCGGGAACGACCTCGGACCACCAGGGGCCGAGACAACAACCGTCTCATGGGGCCGGACACTCAGGGTCAGGGAAAAATCCAATATATTTCTGGTGATATCTCGGGTTATATTACAGATAGAACAATAAATCAAAGTGCATTGTCTGTATTAGGCCCCGGCGCATGAATCTGTGCAGCGGGAACGACCTCGGACCACCAGGGGCCGAGAAAACCACCGTCACATGGGGCCGGACACTCAGGGTCACGGAAGAATCCAATATATATCTGGTGATATCTCGGGTGCTATTACAGATAGCGCAATAAATCAAAGTGCATTGTCTGTAGGAGGCTCAGGCGAATGAATCTGTGCAGCGGGAACGACCTCGGACCACCAGGGGCCGAGAAAACCACAGTCTCATGGGTCCGGACACTCAGGGTCAGGGGAAAATCCAATATATATCTGGTGATATCTCGGGTGCTATTACAGATAGCGCAATAAACCAAAGTGCATTGTCTGTAGGAGGCTCTTGCGAATGAATCTGTACCGCAGGAACGACCTCGGACCACCAGTGGCCGAGAAAATTACAGATATTCGGAATCCGTCACCCAAGGTCATGTAAAAACACAGCAAATATCTGGTGATATCTCGGGTGCTATTAGAGATAGCGCAATAAACCAAAGTGCATTGTCTGTAGGAGGCCCTGGCGAATGAATCTGGGCAGTGGGAACGACGTCGGACCACCAGGGGACGAGAAAATCACCGTCTCATGAAGCCGGACATTCAGGGTCAGGGAAAAATCCAATATATATCTGGTGATATCTCGGCTGCTATTACAGATAGCGCAATAAACCAAAGTGCACTGTCTGTAGGAGGCCCTGGCGCATGAATCTGGGCAGCGGGAACGACCTCGGACCACCAGGGGCCGAGAAAACCACCGTCTCATGGGTCCGGACACTCAGGGTCAGGGGAAAATCCAATATATATCTGGTGATATCTCGGGTGCTACTAGAGATAGCGCAATAAACCAAAGTGAATTATCTGAAGGAGGCCCTGACGCATGCATCTGTGCAGCGGGAACGACCTCGGACCACCAGGGGCCAAGAAAACCACCGTCTCATGGCGCCGGACACTCAGGGTCAGGGAAAAATCCAATATATATCTGGTGATATCTCGGGTGCTATTTGAGATAGCGCAATAAATCAAAGTGCATTGTCTGTAGGAGGCCCAGGCGCATGAATCTGGCTAGCGGGAACGACCTCGCACCACCAGGGGCCGAGAAAACCACAGTCTCATGGGGCCGGACACTCAGGGTCAGGGGAAAATCCAATATATATCTGCTGATATCTGGGGTGCTATTACAGATAGCGCAATAAACCAAAGTGCATTGTCTGTAGGAGGCCCTTGCGAATGAATCTGTGCCGCAGGAACGACCTCGGACCACCAGTGGCCGAGAAAATTACAGATATTCGGAATCCGTCACCCAAGGTCATGTAAAAATCCAGCAAATATCTGGTGATATCTCGGGTGCTATTAGAGATAGCGCAATAAACCAAAGTGCATTGTCTGTAGGAGGCCCTGGCGCATGAATCGGGGCAGCGGGAACGACCTCGGACCACCAGGGGCCGAGAAAAACACCGACTCACGGGGCCGGACACTCAGGGTCAGGGGAAAATCCAATATATATCTGGTGATATCTCGGGTGCTATTAGAGATAGCGAAATAAACGAAGTGAATTATCTGCAGGAGGCCCTGGCGCATGCATCTGTGCAGCGGGAACGACCTCGGACCACCAGGGGCCAAGAAAACCACCGTCTCATGGCGCCGGACACTCAGGGTCAGGGAAAAATCCAATATATATCTGGTGATATCTCGGGTGCTATTTGAGATAGCGCAATAAATCAAAGTGCATTGTCTGTAGGAGGCCCAGGCGCATGAATCTGGCCAGCGGGAACGACCTCGGACCACCAGGGGCCGTGAAAACCTCAGTCTCATGGGGCCGGACACTCAGGGTCAGGGGAAAATCCAATATATATCTGGTGAAATCTCGGGTGCTATTACAGATAGCGCAATAAACCAAAGTGCATTGTCTGTAGGAGGCCCTTGCGAATGAATCTGTACCGCAGGAACGACCTCGGACCACCAGTGGCCGAGAAAATTACAGATATTCGGAATCCGTCACCCAAGGTCATGTAAAAATCCAGCATATATCTGGTGATATCTCGGGTGCTATTACAGATAGCGCAATAAACCAAAGTGCATTGTCTGTAGGAGGCCCTGGCGCATGAATCTGGCCAGCAGGAACGACCTCCGACCACCAGGGGCCGAGTAAACCACCGTCTCATGGGGCCGGACACTCAGGGTCAGGGAAAAATCCAATATATATCTGGTGATATCTCGGGTGCTATTACAGATAGCGCAATAAATCAAAGTGCATTGTCTGTAGGAGGCCCTGGCGAATGAATCTGGGCAGTGGGAACGACGTCGGACCACCAGGGGACGAGAAAATCACCGTCTCATGAAGCCGGACATTCAGGGTCAGGGAAAAATCCAATATATATCTGGTGATATCTCGGCTGCTATTACAGATAGCGCAATAAACCAAAGTGCACTGTCTGTAGGAGGCCCTGGCGCATGAATCTGGGCAGCGGGAACGACCTCGGACCACCAGGGGCCGAGAAAACCACCGTCTCATGGGTCCGGACACTCAGGGTCAGGGGAAAATCCAATATATATCTGGTGATATCTCGGGTGCTACTAGAGATAGCGCAATAAACCAAAGTGAATTATCTGAAGGAGGCCCTGACGCATGCATCTGTGCAGCGGGAACGACCTCGGACCACCAGGGGCCAAGAAAACCACCGTCTCATGGCGCCGGACACTCAGGGTCAGGGAAAAATCCAATATATATCTGGTGATATCTCGGGTGCTATTTGAGATAGCGCAATAAATCAAAGTGCATTGTCTGTAGGAGGCCCAGGCGCATGAATCTGGCTAGCGGGAACGACCTCGCACCACCAGGGGCCGAGAAAACCACAGTCTCATGGGGCCGGACACTCAGGGTCAGGGGAAAATCCAATATATATCTGCTGATATCTGGGGTGCTATTACAGATAGCGCAATAAACCAAAGTGCATTGTCTGTAGGAGGCCCTTGCGAATGAATCTGTGCCGCAGGAACGACCTCGGACCACCAGTGGCCGAGAAAATTACAGATATTCGGAATCCGTCACCCAAGGTCATGTAAAAATCCAGCAAATATCTGGTGATATCTCGGGTGCTATTAGAGATAGCGCAATAAACCAAAGTGCATTGTCTGTAGGAGGCCCTGGCGCATGAATCGGGGCAGCGGGAACGACCTCGGACCACCAGGGGCCGAGAAAAACACCGACTCACGGGGCCGGACACTCAGGGTCAGGGGAAAATCCAATATATATCTGGTGATATCTCGGGTGCTATTAGAGATAGCGAAATAAACGAAGTGAATTATCTGCAGGAGGCCCTGGCGCATGCATCTGTGCAGCGGGAACGACCTCGGACCACCAGGGGCCAAGAAAACCACCGTCTCATGGCGCCGGACACTCAGGGTCAGGGAAAAATCCAATATATATCTGGTGATATCTCGGGTGCTATTTGAGATAGCGCAATAAATCAAAGTGCATTGTCTGTAGGAGGCCCAGGCGCATGAATCTGGCCAGCGGGAACGACCTCGGACCACCAGGGGCCGTGAAAACCTCAGTCTCATGGGGCCGGACACTCAGGGTCAGGGGAAAATCCAATATATATCTGGTGAAATCTCGGGTGCTATTACAGATAGCGCAATAAACCAAAGTGCATTGTCTGTAGGAGGCCCTTGCGAATGAATCTGTACCGCAGGAACGACCTCGGACCACCAGTGGCCGAGAAAATTACAGATATTCGGAATCCGTCACCCAAGGTCATGTAAAAATCCAGCATATATCTGGTGATATCTCGGGTGCTATTACAGATAGCGCAATAAACCAAAGTGCATTATCTGTAGGAGGCCCTGGCGCATGAATCTGGCCAGCAGGAACGACCTCCGACCACCAGGGGCCGAGTAAACCACCGTCTCATGGGGCCGGACACTCAGGGTCAGGGAAAAATCCAATATATATCTGGTGATATCTCGGGTGCTATTACAGATATCGCAATAAACCAAAGTGCACTGTCTGTAGGAGGCCCTGGCGCATGAATCTGGGCAGCGGGAACGACCTCGGACCACCAGGGGCCGAGAAAACCACCGTCTCATGGGTCCGGACACTCAGGGTCAGGGGAAAATCCAATATATATCTGGTGATATCTCGGGTGATATTAGAGATAGCGCAATAAACCAAAGTGAATTATCTGAAGGAGGCCCTGGCGCATGCATCTGTGCAGCGGGAACGACCTCGGACCACCAGGGGCCAAGAAAACCACCGTCTCATGGCGCCGGACACTCAGGGTCAGGGAAAAATCCAATATATATCTGGTGATATCTCGGGTGCTATTTGAGATAGCGCAATAAATCAAAGTGCATTGTCTGTAGGAGGCCCAGGCGCATGAATCTGGCCAGCGGGAACGACCTCGGACCACCATGGGCCGAGAAAACCACAGTCTCATGGGGCCGGACACTCAGGGTCAGGGGAAAATCCAATATATATCTGGTGATATCTCGGGTGCTATTACAGATAGCGCAATAAACCAAAGTGCATTGTCTGTAGGAGGCCCTTGCGAATGATTCTGTGCCGCAGAAACGACCTCGGACCACCAGTGGCCGAGAAAATTACAGATATTCGGAATCCCTAACCCAAGGTCATGTAAAAATCCAGCAAATATCTGGTGATATCTCGGATGCTATTAGAGATAGCGCAATAAACCAAAGTGCATTGTCTGTAGGAGGCCCTGGCGAATGAATCTGGTCAGCGGGAACGACCTAGGACCACCAGGGGCCGAGAAAACCACCGACTCACGGGGCCGGACACACAGGGTCAGGGGAAAATCCAATATATATCTGGTGATATCTCGCGTGCTATTAGAGATAGCGCAATAAACCAAAGTGAATTATCTGCAGGAGGCCCTGGCGCGAGCATCTGTGCAGCGGGAACGACCTCGGACCACCAGGGGCCACGAAAACCACCGTCTCATGGCGCCGGACACTCAGGGTCAGGGAAAAATCCAATATATATCTGGTGATATCTCGGGTGCTATTAGAGATAGCGCACTAAATCAAAGTGCATTGTCTGTAGGAGGCCCAGGCGCATGAATCTGGCCAGCGGGAACGACCTCGGACCACCAGGGGCCGAGAAAACCACAGTCTCATGGAGCCGGACACTCAGGGTCAGGGAAAAATCCAATATATATCTGGTGATATCTCGGGTGCTATTACAGATAGCGCAATAAATCAAAGTGCATTGTCTGTAGGAGGCCCAGGCGAATGAATCTGTGCAGCGGGAACGACCTCGGACCACCAGGGGCCGAGAAAACCACCGTCTCATGGATCCGGACACTCAGGGTCAGGGGAAAATCCAATATATATCTGGTGATATCTCGGGTGCAATTACAGATAGCGCAAGAAACCAAAGTGCATTGACTGTAGGAGGCCCTTGCGAATGAATCTGTGCCGCAGGAACGACCTCGGACCACCAGTGGCCGAGAAAATTACAGATATTCGGAATCCGTCACCCAAGATCATGTAAAAATCCAGCAAACATCTGGTGATATCTCGGGTGCTATTAGAGATAGCGCAATAAATCAAAGTGCATTGTCTGTAGGAGGCCCAGGCGAATGAATCTGGCCAGCAGGAACGACCTCCGACCCCCAGGGGCCGAGTAAACCACCGTCTCATGGGGCCGGACACTCAGGGTCAGGGAAAAATCCAATATATATCTGGTGATATCTCGGGTGCTATTACAGATAGCGCAATAAATCAAAGTGCATTGTCTGTAGGAGGCCCAGGCGAATAAATCTGGCCAGCTGGAACGACCTCAGACCACCAGGGGCCGGGAAAACCACAGTCTCATGGGGCCGGACACTCAGGGTCAGGGGAAAATCCAATATATATCTGGTGATATCTCGGGTGCTATTAGAGATAGCGCAATAAACCAAAGTGAATTATCTGCAGGAGGCCCTGGCGCATGCATCTGTGCAGCGGGAACGACCTCGGACCACCAGGGGCCAAGAAAACCACCGTCTCATGGCGCCGGACACTCAGGGTCAGGGACAAATCCAATATATATCTGGTGATATCTCGGGTGCTATTAGAGATAGCGCAATAAATCAAAGTGCATTGTCTGTAGGAGGCCCAGGCGCATGAATCTGGCCAGCGGGAACGACCTCGGACCACCAGGGGCCGAGAAAACCACAGTCTCATGGGGCCGGACACTCAGGGTCAGGGGAAAATCCAATATATATTTGGTGATATCTCGGGTGCTATTACAGATAGCTTAATAAATCAAAGTGCATTGTCTGTAGGAGGCCCAGGCGAATGATTCTGTGCAGCGGTAACGACCTCGGACCACCAGGGGCCGAGAAAACCACCGTCTCATGGGGCCGGACACTCGGGGTCAGTGAAATATCCAATATATATGTGTTGATATCTCGGGTGCTATTAGAGATAGCGCAATAAACCATAGTGAATTATCTGCAGGAGGCCCTGGCGCATGAATCTGTACAAAGGGAGCGACCTCGGACCACCAGGGGCCGAGAAAACCACAGTCTCATGGGGCCGGACACTCAGGGTCAGGGGAAAATCCAATATATATCTGGTGATATCTCGGGTGCTATTACAGATAGCGCAATAAACCAAAGTGCATTGTCTGTAGGAGGCCCTTGCGAATGATTCTGTGCCGCAGAAACGACCTCGGACCACCAGTGGCCGAGAAAATTACAGATATTCGGAATCCCTAACCCAAGGTCATGTAAAAATCCAGCAAATATCTGGTGATATCTCGGATGCTATTAGAGATAGCGCAATAAACCAAAGTGCATTGTCTGTAGGAGGCCCTGGCGAATGAATCTGGTCAGCGGGAACGACCTAGGACCACCAGGGGCCGAGAAAACCACCGACTCACGGGGCCGGACACACAGGGTCAGGGGAAAATCCAATATATATCTGGTGATATCTCGCGTGCTATTAGAGATAGCGCAATAAACCAAAGTGAATTATCTGCAGGAGGCCCTGGCGCGAGCATCTGTGCAGCGGGAACGACCTCGGACCACCAGGGGCCACGAAAACCACCGTCTCATGGCGCCGGACACTCAGGGTCAGGGAAAAATCCAATATATATCTGGTGATATCTCGGGTGCTATTAGAGATAGCGCACTAAATCAAAGTGCATTGTCTGTAGGAGGCCCAGGCGCATGAATCTGGCCAGCGGGAACGACCTCGGACCACCAGGGGCCGAGAAAACCACAGTCTCATGGAGCCGGACACTCAGGGTCAGGGAAAAATCCAATATATATCTGGTGATATCTCGGGTGCTATTACAGATAGCGCAATAAATCAAAGTGCATTGTCTGTAGGAGGCCCAGGCGAATGAATCTGTGCAGCGGGAACGACCTCGGACCACCAGGGGCCGAGAAAACCACCGTCTCATGGATCCGGACACTCAGGGTCAGGGGAAAATCCAATATATATCTGGTGATATCTCGGGTGCAATTACAGATAGCGCAAGAAACCAAAGTGCATTGTCTGTAGGAGGCCCTTGCGAATGAATCTGTGCCGCAGGAACGACCTCGGACCACCAGTGGCCGAGAAAATTACAGATATTCGGAATCCGTCACCCAAGATCATGTAAAAATCCAGCAAATATCTGGTGATATCTCGGGTGCTATTAGAGATAGCGCAATAAATCAAAGTGCATTGTCTGTAGGAGGCCCAGGCGAATGAATCTGGCCAGCAGGAACGACCTCCGACCACCAGGGGCCGAGTAAACCACCGTCTCATGGGGCCGGACACTCAGGGTCAGGGAAAAATCCAATATATATCTGGTGATATCTCGGGTGCTATTACAGATAGCGCAATAAATCAAAGTGCATTGTCTGTAGGAGGCCCAGGCGCATGAATCGGGGCAGCGGGAACGACCTCGGACCACCAGGGGCCGAGAAAAACACCGACTCACGGGGCCGGACACTCAGGGTCAGGGGAAAATCCAATATATATCTGGTGATATCTCGGGTGCTATTAGAGATAGCGAAATAAACGAAGTGAATTATCTGCAGGAGGCCCTGGCGCATGCATCTGTGCAGCGGGAACGACCTCGGACCACCAGGGGCCAAGAAAACCACCGTCTCATGGCGCCGGACACTCAGGGTCAGGGAAAAATCCAATATATATCTGGTGATATCTCGGGTGCTATTTGAGATAGCGCAATAAATCAAAGTGCATTGTCTGTAGGAGGCCCAGGCGCATGAATCTGGCCAGCGGGAACGACCTCGGACCACCAGGGGCCGTGAAAACCTCAGTCTCATGGGGCCGGACACTCAGGGTCAGGGGAAAATCCAATATATATCTGGTGAAATCTCGGGTGCTATTACAGATAGCGCAATAAACCAAAGTGCATTGTCTGTAGGAGGCCCTTGCGAATGAATCTGTACCGCAGGAACGACCTCGGACCACCAGTGGCCGAGAAAATTACAGATATTCGGAATCCGTCACCCAAGGTCATGTAAAAATCCAGCATATATCTGGTGATATCTCGGGTGCTATTACAGATAGCGCAATAAACCAAAGTGCATTGTCTGTAGGAGGCCCTGGCGCATGAATCTGGCCAGCAGGAACGACCTCCGACCACCAGGGGCCGAGTAAACCACCGTCTCATGGGGCCGGACACTCAGGGTCAGGGAAAAATCCAATATATATCTGGTGATATCTCGGGTGCTATTACAGATAGCGCAATAAATCAAAGTGCATTGTCTGTAGGAGGCCCAGGGAATAAATCTGGCCAGCTGGAACGACCTCGGACCACCAGGGGCCGCGAAAACCACAGTCTCATGGGGCCGCACACTCAGGTTCAGGGTAAAATCCAATATTTATCTGGTGATATCTCGGGTGCTATTACAGATAGCCCAATAAATCAAAGTGCATTGTCGGTAGGAGGCCCTGGCGCATGAATCTGTGCAGCGGGAACGACCTCGGACCACCAGGGGCCGGGAAAACCACAGTCTCATGGGGCCGGACACTCAGGGTCAGGTGAAAACCCAATATATATCTGGTGATATCTCGGGTGCTATTAGAGATAGCGCAATAAACCAAAGTGAATTATCTGCAGGAGGCCTTGGCGCATGCATCTGTGCAGCGGGAACGACCTCGGACCACCAGGGGCCAAGAAAACCACCGTCTCATGGCGCCGGACACTCAGGGTCAGGGAAAAATCCAATATATATCTGGTGATATCTCGGGTGCTATTAGAGATAGCGCAATAAACCAAAGTGCATTGTCTATAGGAGGCCCTGGCGCATGAATCTGTGCAGCGGGAACGACCTCGGAACACCAGGGACCGAGAAAACCACCGTCTCATGGGGCCGGACACTCAGGGTCAGTGAAAAATCCAATATATATGTGTTGATATCTCGGTTGCTATTACAGATAGCGCAATAAATCAAAGTGCATTGTCTGTAGGAGACACTGGCGCATGAACCTGTGCAGCGGGAACGACCTCGGACCACCAGGGGCCGAGAAAACGACCGTCTCATGGGGCCGGACACTCAGGGTCAGGGAAAAATCCAATATATATCTGGTGATATCTCGGGTGCTATTACAGATATCGCAATAAACCAAAGTGCACTGTCTGTAGGAGGCCCTGGCGCATGAATCTGGGCAGCGGGAACGACCTCGGACCACCAGGGGCCGAGAAGACCACCGTCTCATGGGTCCGGACACTCAGGGTCAGGGGAAAATCCAATATATATCTGGTGATATCTCGGGTGATATTAGAGATAGCGCAATAAACCAAAGTGAATTATCTGAAGGAGGCCCTGGCGCATGCATCTGTGCAGCGGGAACGACCTCGGACCACGAGGGGCCAAGAAAACCACCGTCTCATGGCGCCGGACACTCAGGGTCAGGGAAAAATCCAATATATATCTGGTGATATCTCGGGTGCTATTTGAGATAGCGCAATAAATCAAAGTGCATTGTCTGTAGGAGGCCCAGGCGCATGAATCTGGCCAGCGGGAACGACCTCGGACCACCATGGGCCGAGAAAACCACAGTCTCATGGGGCCGGACACTCAGGGTCAGGGGAAAATCCAATATATATCTGGTGATATCTCGGGTGCTATTACAGATAGCGCAATAAACCAAAGTGCATTGTCTGTAGGAGGCCCTTGCGAATGATTCTGTGCCGCAGAAACGACCTCGGACCACCAGTGGCCGAGAAAATTACAGATATTCGGAATCCCTAACCCAAGGTCATGTAAAAATCCAGCAAATATCTGGTGATATCTCGGATGCTATTAGAGATAGCGCAATAAACCAAAGTGCATTGTCTGTAGGAGGCCCTGGCGAATGAATCTGGTCAGCGGGAACGACCTAGGACCACCAGGGGCCGAGAAAACCACCGACTCACGGGGCCGGACACACAGGGTCAGGGGAAAATCCAATATATATCTGGTGATATCTCGCGTGCTATTAGAGATAGCGCAATAAACCAAAGTGAATTATCTGCAGGAGGCCCTGGCGCGAGCATCTGTGCAGCGGGAACGACCTCGGACCACCAGGGGCCACGAAAACCACCGTCTCATGGCGCCGGACACTCAGGGTCAGGGAAAAATCCAATATATATCTGGTGATATCTCGGGTGCTATTAGAGATAGCGCACTAAATCAAAGTGCATTGTCTGTAGGAGGCCCAGGCGCATGAATCTGGCCAGCGGGAACGACCTCGGACCACCAGGGGCCGAGAAAACCACAGTCTCATGGAGCCGGACACTCAGGGTCAGGGAAAAATCCAATATATATCTGGTGATATCTCGGGTGCTATTACAGATAGCGCAATAAATCAAAGTGCATTGTCTGTAGGAGGCCCAGGCGAATGAATCTGTGCAGCGGGAACGACCTCGGACCACCAGGGGCCGAGAAAACCACCGTCTCATGGATCCGGACACTCAGGGTCAGGGGAAAATCCAATATATATCTGGTGATATCTCGGGTGCAATTACAGATAGCGCAAGAAACCAAAGTGCATTGTCTGTAGGAGGCCCTTGCGAATGAATCTGTGCCGCAGGAACGACCTCGGACCACCAGTGGCCGAGAAAATTACAGATATTCGGAATCCGTCACCCAAGATCATGTAAAAATCCAGCAAATATCTGGTGATATCTCGGGTGCTATTAGAGATAGCGCAATAAATCAAAGTGCATTGTCTGTAGGAGGCCCAGGCGAATGAATCTGGCCAGCAGGAACGACCTCCGACCACCAGGGGCCGAGTAAACCACCGTCTCATGGGGCCGGACACTCAGGGTCAGGGAAAAATCCAATATATATCTGGTGATATCTCGGGTGCTATTACAGATAGCGCAATAAATCAAAGTGCATTGTCTGTAGGAGGCCCAGGCGAATAAATCTGGCCAGCTGGAACGACCTCAGACCACCAGGGGCCGGGAAAACCACAGTCTCATGGGGCCGGACACTCAGGGTCAGGGGAAAATCCAATATATATATGGTGATATCTCGGGTGCTATTAGAGATAGCGCAATAAACCAAAGTGAATTATCTGCAGGAGGCCCTGGCGCATGCATCTGTGCAGCGGGAACGACCTCGGACCACCAGGGGCCAAGAAAACCACCGTCTCATGGCGCCGGACACTCAGGGTCAGGGAAAAATCCAATATATATCTGGTGATATCTCGGGTGCTATTAGAGATAGCGCAATAAATCAAAGTGCATTGTCTGTAGGAGGCCCAGGCGCATGAATCTGGCCAGCGGGAACGACCTCGGACCACCAGGGGCCGAGAAAACCACAGTCTCATGGGGCCGGACACTCAGGGTCAGGGGAAAATCCAATATATATTTGGTGATATCTCGGGTGCTATTACAGATAGCTTAATAAATCAAAGTGCATTGTCTGTAGGAGGCCCAGGCGAATGAATCTGTGCAGCGGTAACGACCTCGGACCACCAGGGGCCGAGAAAACCACCGTCTCATGGGGCCGGACACTCGGGGTCAGTGAAAAATCCAATATATATGTGTTGATATCTCGGGTGCTATTAGAGATAGCGCAATAAACCATAGTGAATTATCTGCAGGAGGCCCTGGCGCATGAATCTGTACAAAGGGAGCGACCTCGGACCACCAGGGGCCGAGAAAACCACAGTCTCATGGGGCCGGACACTCAGGGTCAGGGGAAAATCCAATATAGATCTGGTGATATCTCGGGTGCCATTACAGATAGCGCAATAAACCAAGCTGAATTATCTGCAGGGGGCCCTGGCGCATGAATCTGTGCAGCGGGATCGACCTCGGACCACTAGGGGCCGAGAAAATCACCGTCTCATGGGGCCGGATTGTCAGGGTCAGGGAAAAATCCAATATATATCTGGTGACATCTCGGGTGCTATTAGAGATAGCGCAATATACCAAAGTGAATTATCTGCAGGAGGGCCTAGCGTATTAATCTGAGCAGCAGGAACGACCTCGGACCACCAGGTGCCGAGAAAGCCACCGTCTCATGGGGCCGGACACTCAGGGTCAGGGGAAAATCCAATATGTATATGGATATATCTCGGGTGCTATTAGAGCTAGCGCAATAAATCAAAGTGCATTGTCTGTAGGAGGCCCTGGCGCATGAATCTGTGCAGCGGGAACGACCTCGGACCACCAGGGGCCGAGAAAACCACCGTCTCATTGGGCCGGTCACTCAGGGTCAGTGAAAAATCCAATATATATCTGCTGATATCTCGGGTGCTATTAGAGATAGCGCAATAAACCAAAGTGAATTATCTGCAGGAGGCCCTGGCGCATGAATCTGTGCAGCGGGAACGACCTCGGACCACCAGGGGCCGAGAAAACGACCGTCTCATGGGGCCGGACACTCAGGGTCAGTGAATAATTCAATATATATCTGCTGATATCTCGGGTGCTATTACAGATAGCGCAATAAATCAAAGTGCATTGTCTGTAGGAGGCCCTGGCGCATGAATCTGTGCAGCGGGAACGACCTCGGACCACCAGGGGCCGAAAAAACCACTGTCTCATGGGGCCGCACACTCAGGGTCAGGGTAAAATCCAATATATATCTGGTGATATCTCGAGTGCTATTACAGGTAGCGCAATAAATCAAAGTGCATTGTCTGTAGGAGGCCCTGGCGCATGAATCTGTGCAGCGGGAACGACCTCGGAACACCAGGGACCGAGACAACAACCGTCTCATGGGGCCGGACACTCAGGGTCAGGGAAAAATCCAATATATTTCTGGTGATATCTCGGGTTATATTACAGATAGAACAATAAATCAAAGTGCATTGTCTGTATTAGGCCCCGGCGCATGAATCTGTGCAGCGGGAACGACCTCGGACCACCAGGGGCCGAGAAAACCACCGTCACATGGGGCCGGACACTCAGGGTCACGGAAGAATCCAATATATATCTGGTGATATCTCGGGTGCTATTACAGATAGCGCAATAAACCAAAGTGAATTATCTGCAGGAGGCCTTGGCGCATGCATCTGTGCAGCGGGAACGACCTCGGACCACCAGGGGCCAAGAAAACCACCGTCTCATGGCGCCGGACACTCAGGGTCAGGGAAAAATCCAATATATATCTGGTGATATCTCGGGTGCTATTAGAGATAGCGCAATAAACCAAAGTGCATTGTCTATAGGAGGCCCTGGCGCATGAATCTGTGCAGCGGGAACGACCTCGGAACACCAGGGACCGAGAAAACCACCGTCTCATGGGGCCGGACACTCAGGGTCAGTGAAAAATCCAATATATATGTGGTGATATCTCGGGTGCTATTACAGATAGCGCAATAAATCAAAGTGCATTGTCTGTAGGAGACCCTGGCGCATGAACCTGTGCAGCGGGAACGACCTCTGACCACCAGGGGCCGAGAAAACGACCGTCTCATTGGGCCGGACGCTCAGGGTCAGTGAAAAATCCAATATATATCTGGTGATATCTCGGGTGCTATTAGAGATAGCGCAATAAACCAAAGTGAATTATCTGCAGGAGGCCCTGGCGCATGAATCTGTGCAACGGGAACGACCTCGGACCACCAGGGGCCGAGAAAACCACAGTCTCATGGGGCCGGACACTCAGGGTCAGGGGAAAATCCAATATAGATCTGGTGATATCTCGGGTGCTATTAGAGATAGCGAAATAAACCAAAGTGAATTATCTGCAGGAGGCCCTGGCGCATGAATCCGTGCAGCGGGAACGTCCTCGGACCTCCAGGGGCCGAGACAACGACCGTCTCATGGGGCCGGACACTCAGGGTCAGGGTAATATCCAATATATATCTGGTGATATCTCGGGTGCTATTACAGATAGCGCAATAAATCAAAGTGCATTGTCTGTAGGAGGCCCTGGCGCATGAATCTGTGCAACGGGAACGACCACGGACCACCAGGGGCCGGGAAAACCACAGTCTCATGGGGCGGGACACTCAGGGTCAGGGGAAAATCCAATATAGATCTGGTGATATCTCGGGTGCTATTACAGATAGCGCAATAAACCAAAGTGAATTATCTGCAGGAGGCCCTGGCGCATGAATCTGTGCAGCGGGGACGACCTCGGACCACCAGGGGCCGAGAAAACCACCGTCTCATTGGGCCGGTCACTCAGGGTCAGTGAAAAATCCAATATATATCTGCTGATATCTCGGGTGCTATTAGAGATAGCGCAATAAACCAAAGTGAATTATCTGCAGGAGGCCCTGGCGCATGAATCTGTGCAGCGGGAACGACCTCGGACCACCAGGGGCCGAGAAAACGACCGTCTCATGGGGCCGGACACTCAGGGTCAGTGAATAATTCAATATATATCTGCTGATATCTCGGGTGCTATTACAGATAGCGCAATAAATCAAAGTGCATTGTCTGTAGGAGGCCCTGGCGCATGAATCTGTGCAGCGGGAACGACCTCGGACCACCAGGGGCCGAAAAAACCACTGTCTCATGGGGCCGCACACTCAGGGTCAGGGTAAAATCCAATATATATCTGGTGATATCTCGAGTGCTATTACAGGTAGCGCAATAAATCAAAGTGCATTGTCTGTAGGAGGCCCTGGCGCATGAATCTGTGCAGCGGGAACGACCTCGGAACACCAGCGACCGAGAAAACCACCGTCTCATGGGGCCGGACACTCAGGGTCAGGGGAAAATCCAATATAGATCTGGTGATATCTCGGGTGCTATTAGAGATAGCGAAATAAACCAAAGTGCATTGTCTGTAGGAGGCCCTGGCGCATGAATCTGTGCAACGGGAACGACCACGGACCACCAGGGGCCGAGAAAACCACAGTCTCATGGGGCGGGACACTCAGGGTCAGGGGAAAATCCAATATAGATCTGGTGATATCTCGGGTGCTATTACAGATAGCGCAATAAACCAAAGTGAATTATCTGCAGGAGGCCCTGGCGGATGAATCTGTGCAGCGGGGACGACCTCGGACCACCAGGGGCCGAGAAAACCACCGTCTCATGGGGCCGGACTGTCAGGGACAGGGGAAAATCCAATATATATCTGGTGATATCTCGGGTGCTATTACAGATAGCGCAATAAATCAAAGTGCATTGTCTGTAGGAGGCCCTGGCGCATAAATCTGTGCAGCGGGAACAACCTCGGACCACCAGGGGCCGAGAAAACCACCGACACATGGGGCCGGACTGTCAGGGTCTGGGAAAAATCCAATATATATCTGGTGATATCTCGAGTGCTATTAGAGATAGCGCAATAAACCAAAGTGAATTATCTGCAGGAGGGCCTAGCGTATTAATCTGAGCAGCAGGAACGACCTCGGACCACCAGGCGCCGAGAAAACTACCGTCTCATGGGGCCGGTCACTCAGGGTCAGTGAAAAATCCAATATATATCTGCTGATATCTCGGGTGCTATTAGAGATAGCGCAATAAATCAAAGTGCATTGTCTGTAGGAGGCCCTGGCGCATGAATCTGTGCAACGGGAACGACCACGGACCACCAGGGACCGAGAAAACCACCGTCTCATGGGGCCGGACACTCAGGGTCAGTGAAAAATCCAATATATATGTGGTGATATCTCGGGTGCTATTACAGATAGCGCAATAAATCAAAGTGCATTGTCTGTAGGAGACCCTGGCGCATGAACCTGTGCAGCGGGAACGACCTCTGACCACCAGGGGCCGAGAAAACGACCGTCTCATGGGGCCGGACGCTCAGGGTCAGTGAAAAATCCAATATATATCTGGTGATATCTCGGGTGCTATTAGAGATAGCGCAATAAACCAAAGTGAATTATCTGCAGGAGGCCCTGGTGCATGAATCTGTGCAACGGGAACGACCTCGGACCACCAGGGGCCGAGAAAACCACAGTCTCATGGGGCCGGACACTCAGGGTCAGGGGAAAATCCAATATAGATCTGGTGATATCTCGGGTGCTATTAGAGATAGCGAAATAAACCAAAGTGAATTATCTGCAGGAGGCCCTGGCGCATGAATCCGTGCAGCGGGAACGTCCTCGGACCTCCAGGGGCCGAGACAACGACCGTCTCATGGGGCCGGACACTCAGGGTCAGGGTAATATCCAATATATATCTGGTGATATCTCGGGTGCTATTACAGATAGCGCAATAAATCAAAGTGCATTGTCTGTAGGAGGCCCTGGCGCATGAATCTGTGCAACGGGAACGACCACGGACCACCAGGGGCCGAGAAAACCACAGTCTCATGGGGCGGGACACTCAGGGTCAGGGGAAAATCCAATATAGATCTGGTGATATCTCGGGTGCTATTACAGATAGCGCAATAAACCAAAGTGAATTATCTGCAGGAGGCCCTGGCGCATGAATCTGTGCAGCGGGGACGACCTCGGACCACCAGGGGCCGAGAAAACCACCGTCTCATGGGGCCGGACTGTCAGGGACAGGGGAAAATCCAATATATATCTGGTGATATCTCGGGTGCTATTACAGATAGCGCAATAAATCAAAGTGCATTGTCTGTAGGAGGCCCTGGCGCATAAATCTGTGCAGCGGGAACAACCTCGGACCACCAGGGGCCGAGAAAACCACCGACACATGGGGCCGGACTGTCAGGGTCTGGGAAAAATCCAATATATATCTGGTGATATCTCGAGTGCTATTAGAGATAGCGCAATAAACCAAAGTGAATTATCTGCAGGAGGGCCTAGCGTATTAATCTGAGCAGCAGGAACGACCTCGGACCACCAGGCGCCGAGAAAACTACCGTCTCATGGGGCCGGTCACTCAGGGTCAGTGAAAAATCCAATATATATCTGCTGATATCTCGGGTGCTATTAGAGATAGCGCAATAAATCAAAGTGCATTGTCTGTAGGAGGCCCTGGCGCATGAATCTGTGCAGCGGGAACGACCTCGGACCACCAGGGGCCGAGAAAACCACAGTCTCATGGGGCCGGACACTCAGGGTCAGGGGAAAATCCAATATATATCTGGTGATATTTCGGGTGCTATTAGAGATAGCGCAATAAATCAAAGTGCATTGTCTGTAGGAGGCCCTGGCGCATGAATCTGTGCAGCGGGAACGACCTCGGAACACCAGGGACCGAGAAAACCACCGCCTCATGGGGCCGGACACTCAGGGTCAGTGAAAAATCCAATATATATGTGGTGATATCTCGCGTGCTATTACAGATAGCGCAATAAATCAAAGTGAATTATCTGCAGTAGGCCCTGGCGCATGAATCTGTGCAGCGGGAACGACCTCGGACCACCAGGGGCCGAGAAAACTACCGTCTCATGGGGCCGGTCACTCAGGGTCAGTGAAAAATCCAATATATATCTGCTGATATCTCGGGTGCTATTACAGATAGCGCAATAAATCAAAGTGCATTGTCTGTAGGAGGCCCTGGCGCATGAATCTGTGCAGCGGGAACGACCTCGGAGCACCAGGGGCGAGACAACCACCTTCTCATGGGGCCGGACACTCAGGGTCAGGGAAAAATCCAATATATATCTGGTGATATCTCGGGTCCTATTACAGATAGCGCAATAAATCAAAGTGCATTACCTGTAGGAGGCCCTGGCGCATGAATCTGTGCAGCGGGAACGTCCTCGGACCTCCAGGGGCCGAGAAAACCACAGTCTCATGGGGCCGGACACTCAGGGTCAGGGGAAAATCAAATATAGATCTGGTAATATCTCGGGTGCTATTACAGATACCGCAATAAATCAAAGTGCATTGTCTGTAGGAGACCCTGGCGCATGAACCTGTGCAGCGGGAACGACCTCGGACCACCAGGGGCCGAGAAAACCACAGTCTCATGGGGCCGGACACTCAGGGTCAGGGGAAAATCCAATATATATCTGGTGATATCTCGGGTGCTATTAGAGATAGCGCAATAAATCAAAGTGCATTGTCTGTAGGAGGCCCTGGGGCATGAATCTGTGCAGCGGGAACGACCTCGGAACACCAGGGGCCGAGAAAACCACCGTCACATGGGGCAGGACCCTCAGGGTCAGTGAAAAATCCAATATATATATGGTGATATCTCGGGTGCTATTACAGATACCGCAATAAATCAAAGTGCATTGTCTGTAGGAGACCCTGGCGCATGATCCTGTGCAGCGGGAACGTCCTCGGACCTCCAGGGGCCGAGACAACGACCGTCTCATGGGGCCGGACACTCAGGGTCAGGGTAAAATCCAATATATATCTGGTGATATCTCGGGTGCTATTACAGATAGCGCAATAAATCAAAGTGCATTGTCTGTAGGAGGCCCAGGCGCATGAATCTGGCCAGCGGGAACGACCTCGGACCACCAGGGGCCGAGAAAACCACCGTCACATGGGGCAGGACACTCAGGGTCAGTGAAAAATCCAATATATATATGGTGATATCTCGGGTGCTATTACAGATACCGCAATAAATCAAAGTGCATTGTCTGTAGGAGACCCTGGCGCATGATCCTGTGCAGCGGGAACTACCTCGGACCACCAAGGGCCGAGAAAACCACAGTCTCATGGGGCCGGACACTCAGGGTCAGGGGAAAATCCAATATATATCTGGTGATATCTCGGGTGCTATTAGAGATAGCGCAATAAATCAAAGTGCATTGTCTGTAGGAGGCCCTGGGGCATGAATCTGTGCAGCGGGAACGACCTCGGAACACCAGGGGCCGAGAAAACCACCGTCACATGGGGCAGGACACTCAGGGTCAGTGAAAAATCCAATATATATGTGTTGATATCTCGGGTGCTATTAGAGATAGCGCAATAAACCATAGTGAATTATCTGCAGGAGGCCCTGGCGCATGAATCTGTACAACGGAAGCGACCTCGGACCACCAGGGGCCGCGAAAACCACAGTCTCATGGGGCCGGACACTCAGGGTCAGGGGAAAATCCAATATAGATCTGGTGATATCTCGGGTGCCATTACAGATAGCGCAATAAACCAAAGTGAATTATCTGCAGGAGGCCCTGGCGCATGAATCTGTGCAAGGGGAACGACCTCGGACCACCAGGGGCCGAGAAAACCACAGTCTCATGCGGCCGGACTGTCAGGGTCAGGGAAAAATACAATATATATCAGGTGATATCTCGGGTGCTATTAGAGATAGCGAAATAATTCAAAGTGCATTGTCTGCAGGAGGCCCTGGCGCATAAATCTATGCCGCGGGATCGACCTCGGACCACCAGGGGCCGAGAAAACCACCGACACATGGGGCCGGACACTCAGGGTCGAGGTAAAATTCAATATATATCTGGTGATATCTCGGGTGCTCTTACAGATAGCGCACTAAACCAAGCTGAATTATCTGCAGGGGGCCCTGGCGCATGAATCTGTGCAGCGGGATCGACCTCGGACCACTAGGGGCCGAGAAAATCACCGTCTCATGGGGCCGGATTGTCAGGGTCAGGGAAAAATCCAATATATATCTGGTGACATCTCGGGTGCTATTAGAGATAGCGCAATATACCAAAGTGAATTATCTGCAGGAGGGCCTAGCGTATTAATCTGAGCAGCAGGAACGACCTCGGACCACCAGGGGCCGAGAAAGCCACCGTCTCATGGGGCCGGACACTCAGGGTCAGGGGAAAATCCAATATGTATATGGTTATATCTCGGGTGCTATTAGAGCTAGCGCAATAAATCAAAGTGCATTGTCTGTAGGAGGCCCTGGCGCATGAATCTGTGCAGCGGGAACGACCTCGGAACACCAGGGACCGAGAAAACCACCGCCTCATGGGGCCGGACACTCAGGGTCAGTGAAAAATCCAATATATATGTGGTGATATCTCGGGTGTTATTACAGATAGCGCAATAAATCAAAGTGCATTATCTGTAGGAGACCCTGGCGCATGAATCTGTGCAGCGGGAACGACCTCGGAACACAAGGGACCGAGAAAACCACCGTCTCATGGGGCCGGACACTCAGGGTCAGTGAAAAATCCAATATATATGTGGTGATATCTCGGGTGCTATTACAGATAGCGCAATAAATCAAAGTGAATTATCTGCAGTAGGCCCTGGCGCATGAATCTGTGCAGCGGGAACGACCTCGGACCACCAGGGGCCGAGAAAACTACCGTCTCATGGGGCCGGTCACTCAGGGTCAGTGAAAAATGCAATATATATCTGCTGATATCTCGGGTGCTATTAGAGATAGCGCAATAAACCAAAGTGAATTATCTGCAGCAGGCCCTGGCGCATGAATCTGTGCAGCGGGAACGACCTCGGACCACCAGGGGCCGAGAAAACGACCGTCTCATGGGGCCGGACACTCAGGGTCAGTGAAAAATCCAATATATATCTGCTGATATCTCGGCTGCTATTACAGATAGCGCAATAAATCAAAGTGCATTGTCTGTAGGAGGCCCTGGCGCATGAATCTGTGCAGCGGGAACGTCCTCGGACCACCAGGGGCCGAGAAAACGACCGTCTCATGGGGCCGGAAACTCAGGGTCAGGGAAAAATCCAATATATATCTGGTGATATCTCGGGTGCTATTAGAGATAGCGCAATAAACGAAAGTGAATTATCTGCAGGAGGCCCTGGCGCATGAATCTGTGCAGCGGGAACGACCTCGGACCACCAGGGGCCGAGAAAACGACCGTCTCATTGGGCCGGTCACTCAGGGTCAGTGAAAAATCCAATATATATCTGCTGATATCTCGGGTACTATAAGAGATAGCGCAATAAACCAAAGTGAATTATCTGCAGGAGGCCCTGGCGCATGAATCTGTGCAGCGGGAACGACCTCGGACCACCAGGGCCCGAGAAAACGACCGTCTCATGGGGCCGGACACTCAGGGTCAGTGAATAATTCAATATATATCTGCTGATATCTCGGGTGCTATTACAGATAGCGCAATAAATCAAAGTGCATTGTCTGTAGGAGTCCCTGGCGCATGAATCTGTGCAGCGGGAACGACCTCTGACCACCAGGGGCCGAGAAAACGACCGTCTCATGGGGCCGGACGCTCAGTGTCAGTGAAAAATCCAATATATATCTGGTGATATCTCGGGTGCTATTAGAGATAGCGCAATAAACCAAAGTGAATTATCTGCAGGAGGCCCTGGCGCATGAATCTGTGCAACGGGAACGACCTCGGACCACCAGGGGCCGAGAAAACCACAGTCTCATGGGGCCGGACACTCAGGGTCAGGGGAAAATCCAATATAGATCTGGTGATATCTCGGATGCTATTAGAGATAGCGAAATAAACCAAAGTGAATTATCTGCAGGAGGCCCTGGCGCATGAATCCGTGCAGCGGGAACGTCCTCGGACCTCCAGGGGCCGAGACAACGACCGTCTCATGGGGCCGGACACTCAGGGTCAGGGTAATATCCAATATATATCTGGTGATATCTCGGGTGCTATTACAGATAGCGCAATAAATCAAAGTGCATTGTCTGTAGGAGGCCCTGGCGCATGAATCTGTGCAGCGGGAACCACCTCGGACCACCAAGGGCCGAGAAAACCACAGTCTCATGGGGCCGGACACTCAGGGTCAGGGGAAAATCCAATATATATCTGGGGATATCTCGGGTGCTATTAGAGATAGCGAAATAAACCAAAGTGAATTATCTGCAGGAGGCCCTCGCGCATGAATCTGTGCAACGGGAACGACCACGGACCACCAGGGGCCGAGAAAACCACAGTCTCATGGGGCGGGACACTCAGGGTCAGGGGAAAATCCAATATAGATCTGGTGATATCTCGGGTGCTATTACAGATAGCGCAATAAACCAAAGTGAATTATCTGCAGGAGGCCCTGGCGCATGAATCTGTGCAGCGGGGACGACCTCGGACCACCAGGGGCCGAGAAAACCACCGTCTCATGGGGCCGGACTGTCAGGGACAGGGGAAAATCCAATATATATCTGGTGATATCTCGGGTGCTATTACAGATAGCGCAATAAATCAAAGTGCATTGTCTGTAGGAGGCCCTGGCGCATAAATCTGTGCAGCGGGATCAACCTCGGACCACCAGGGGCCGAGAAAACCACCGACACATGGGGCCGGACTGTCAGGGTCTGGGAAAAATCCAATATATATCTGGTGATATCTCGAGTGCTATTAGAGATAGCGCAATAAACCAAAGTGAATTATCTGCAGGAGGGCCTAGCGTATTAATCTGAGCAGCAGGAACGACCTCGGACCACCAGGCGCCGAGAAAACTACCGTCTCATGGGGCCGGTCACTCAGGGTCAGTGAAAAATCCAATATATATCTGCTGATATCTCGGGTGCTATTAGAGATAGCGCAATAAATCAAAGTGCATTGTCTGTAGGAGGCCCTGGCGCATGAATCTGTGCAGCGGGAACGACCTCGGACCACCAGGGGCCGCGAAAACCACAGTCTCATGGGGCCGGACACTCAGGGTCAGGGGAAAATCCAATATAGATGTGGTAATATCTCGGGTGCTATTACAGATACCGCAATAAATCAAAGTGCATTGTCTGTAGGAGACCCTGGCGCATGAACCTGTGCAGCGGGAACGACCTCGGACCACCAGGGGCCGAGAAAACCACAGTCTCATGGGGCCGGACACTCAGGGTCAGGGGAAAATCCAATATATATCTGGTGATATCTCGGGTGCTATTAGAGATAGCGCAATAAATCAAAGTGCATTGTCTGTAGGAGGCCCTGGGGCATGAATCTGTGCAGCGGGAACGACCTCGGAACACCAGGGGCCGAGAAAACCACCGTCACATGGGGCAGGACACTCAGGGTCAGTGAAAAATCCAATATATATATGGTGATATCTCGGGTGCTATTACAGATACCGCAATAAATCAAAGTGCATTGTCTGTTGGAGACCCTGGCGCATGATCCTGTGCAGCGGGAACGACCTCGGACCACCAGGGGCCGAGAAAACCACAGTCTCATGGGGCCGGACACTCAGGGTCAGGGGAAAATCCAATATATATCTGGTGATATCTCGGGTGCTATTAGAGATAGCGCAATAAATCAAAGTGCATTGTCTGTAGGAGGCCCTGGGGCATGAATCTGTGCAGCGGGAACGACCTCGGAACACCAGGGGCCGAGAAAACCACCGTCACATGGGGCAGGACACTCAGGGTCAGTGAAAAATCCAATATATATATGGTGATATCTCGGGTGCTATTACAGATACCGCAATAAATCAAAGTGCATTGTCTGTAGGAGACCCTGGCGCATGATCCTGTGCAGCGGGAACTACCTCGGACCACCAAGGGCCGAGAAAACCACAGTCTCATGGGGCCGGACACTCAGGGTCAGGGGAAAATCCAATATATATCTGGTGATATCTCGGGTGCTATTAGAGATAGCGCAATAAATCAAAGTGCATTGTCTGTAGGAGGCCCTGGGGCATGAATCTGTGCAGCGGGAACGACCTCGGAACACCAGGGGCCGAGAAAACCACCGTCACATGGGGCAGGACACTCAGGGTCAGTGAAAAATCCAATATATATATGGTGATATCTCGGGTGCTATTACAGATACAGCAATAAAACAAAGTGCATTGTCTGTAGGAGACCCTGGCGCATGATCCTGTGCAGCGGGAACGACCTCGGACCACCAGGGGCCGAGAAAACGACCTTCTCATGGGGCCGGACACACAGGGTCAGGGAAAAATCCAATATATATCTGGTGATATCTCGGGTGCTATTACAGATAGCGCAATAAATCAAAGTGCATTGTCTGTAGGAGGCCCCGGCGCATGAACCTGTGCAGCGGGAACGTCCTCGGACCTGCAGGGGCCGAGACAACGACCGTCTCATGGTGCCGGACACTCAGGGTCAGTGAAAAATCCAATATATATGTGGTGATATCTCGGGTGCTATTACAGATAGCGCAATAAATCAAAGTGCATTGTCTGTAGGAGGCCCTGGCGCATGAATCTGTGCAGCGGGAACGACCTCGGAGCACCAGGGGCGAGACAACCACCTTCTCATGGGGCCGGACACTCAGGGTCAGGGAAAAATCCAATATATATCTGGTGATATCTCGGGTCCTATTACAGATAGCGCAATAAATCAAAGTGCATTACCTGTAGGAGGCCCTGGCGCATGAATCTGTGCAGCGGGAACGTCCTCGGACCTCCAGGGGCCGAGAAAACCACAGTCTCATGGGGCCGGACACTCAGGGTCAGGGGAAAATCCAATATAGATCTGGTAATATCTCGGGTGCTATTACAGATACCGCAATAAATCAAAGTGCATTGTCTGTAGGAGACCCTGGCGCATGAACCTGTGCAGCGGGAACGACCTCGGACCACCAGGGGCCGAGAAAACCACAGTCTCATGGGGCCGGACACTCAGGGTCAGGGGAAAATCCAATATATATCTGGTGATATCTCGGGTGCTATTAGAGATAGCGCAATAAATCAAAGTGCATTGTCTGTAGGAGGCCCTGGGGCATGAATCTGTGCAGCGGGAACCACCTCGGAACACCAGGAGCCGAGAAAACGACCTTCTCATGGGGCCGGACACACAGGGTCAGGGAAAAATCCAATATATATCTGGTTATATCTCGGGTGCTATTACAGATAGCGCAATAAATCAAAGTGCATTGTCTGTAGGAGGCCCCGGCGCATGAACCTGTGCAGCGGGAACGTCCTCGGACCTCCAGGGGCCGAGACAACGACCGTCTCATGGGGCCGGACACTCAGGGTCAGGGTAAAATCCAATATATATCTGGTGATATCTCGGGTGCTATTACAGATAGCGCAATAAATCAAAGTGCATTGTCGGTAGGAGGCCCTGGCGCATGAATCTGTGCAGCGGGAACGACCTCGGACGACCAGGGGCCGAGAAAACCACAGTCTCATGGGGCCGGACACTCAGGGTCAGGGGAAAATCCAATATATATCTGGTGATATATCGGGTGCTATTACAGATAGCGCAATAAATCAAAGTGCACTGTCCGTAGGAGACCCTGGCGCATGAACCTGTGCAGCGGGAACGACCTCGGACCACCAGGGGCCGAGAAAACGACCGTCTCATGGGGCCGGACTCTCAGGGTCAGTGAAAAATCCAATATATATCTGGTGATATCTCGGGTGCTATTACAGATAGCGCAATAAACCAAAGTGCATTGTCTGTAGGAGGCCCTGGCGCATGAACCTGTGCAGCGGCAACGACCTCGGACCACCAGGGGCCGAGAAAACCACAGTCTCATGGGACCGGACACTCAGGGTCAGGGGAAAATCCAATATATATCTGGAGATATCTCGGGTGCTATTAGAGATAGCGCAATAAACCAAAGTGAATTATCTGCAGGAGGCCCTGGCGCATGAATCTGTGCAACGGGAACGACCTCGGACCACAAGGGGCCGAGAAAACCACAGTCTCATGGGGCCGGACACTCAGGGTCAGGGGAAAATCCAAATATAGATCTGGTGATATCTCGGGTGCTATTACAGATAGCGCAATAAATGTAAGTGCATTGTCTGTAGGAGGCCCCGGCGCATGAACCTGTGCAGCGGGAACGTCCTCGGACCTCCAGGGGCCGAGACAACGACCGTCTCATGGGGCCGGACACTCAGGGTCAGGGTAAAATCCAATATATATCTGGTGATATCTCGGGTGCTATTAGAGATAGCGCAATAAACCAAAGTGAATTATCTGCAGGAGGCCCTGGCGCATGAATCTGTGCAACGGGAACGACCTCGGACCACCAGGGGCCGAGAAAACCACCGTCTCATGGGGCAGGACACTCAGGGTCAGTGAAAAATCCAATATATATCTGGTGATATCTCGGGTGCTAGTACAGATAGCGCAATAAATCAAAGTGCACTGTCCGTAGGAGACCCTGGCGCATGAACTTGTGCAGCGGGAACGACCTCGGACCACCAGGGGCCGAGAAAACGACCGTCTCATGGGGCCGGACACTCAGGGTCAGTGAAAAATTCAATATATATCTGGTGATATCTCGGGTGCTATTACAGATAGCGCAATAAATCAAAGTGCATTGTCTGTAGGAGGCCCTGGCGCATGAATCTGTGCAGCGGGAACGACCTCGGACCACCAGGGTCCGAGAAAACCACCGTCTCATGGGGCCGCACACTCAGGGTCAGAGAAAAATCCAATATATACCTGGTGATATCTCGGGTGCTATTAGAGATAGCGCAATAAACCAAAGTGAATTATCTGCAGGAGGCCCTCGCGCATGAATGTGTGCAACGGGAACGACCTCGGACCACCAGGGGCCGAGAAAACCACCGTCTCATGGGGCAGGACACTCAGGGTCAGTGAAAAATCCAATATATATCTGGTGATATCTCGGGTGCTATTACAGATAGCGCAATAAATCAAAGTGCACTGTCCGTAGGAGACCCTGGCGCATGAACCTGTGCAGCGGGAACGACCTCGGACCACCAGGGGCCGAGAAAACGACCGTCTCATGGGGCCGGACGCTCAGGGTCAGTGAAAAATCCAATATATATCTGGTGATATCTCGGGTGCTATTACAGATAGCGCAATAAATCAAAGTGCATTGTCTGTAGGAGGCCCTGGCGCATGAACCTGTGCAGCGGCAACGACCTCGGACCACCAGGGGCCGAGAAAACCACAGTCTCATGGGGCCGGACACTCAGGGTCAGGGGAAAATCCAATATATATCTGGAGATATCTCGGGTGCTATTAGAGATAGCGCAATAAACCAAAGTGAATTATCTGCATGAGGCCCTGGCGCATGAATCTGTGCAGCGCGAACGACCTCGGACCACCAGAGGCCGAGACAACCACCGTCTCATGGGGCCGGACACTCAGGGTCAGGGGAAAATCCAATATATATCTGGTGATATCTCGGTTGCTATCAGAGATAGCGCAATAAACCAAAGTGAATTATCTGCAGGAGGCCCTGGCGCATGAATCTGTGCAGCGGGAACGACCTCGGACCACCAGGGGCCGAGAAAACGACCGTCTCATGGGGCAGGACACTTAGGGTCAGTGAAAAATCCAATATATATCTGGTGATATCTCGGGTGCTATTACAGATAGCGCAATAAATCAAAGTGCACTGTCCGTAGGAGACCCTGTCGCATGAACCTGTGCAGCGGGAACGACCTCGGACCACCAGGGGCCGAGAAAACCACCGTCTCATGGGGCCGCACACTCAGGGTCAGAGAAAAATCCAATATATACCTGGTGATATCTCGGGTGCTATTACAGATAGCGCAATAAATCAAAGTGCATTGTCTGTAGGAGGCCCTGGCGCATGAATCTGTACAGCGGGAACGATCTCGGACCACCAGGGGCCGAGAAAACCACAGTCTCATGGGGCCGGACACTCAGGGTCAGGGGAAAATCCAATATACATCTGGTGATATCTCGGGTGCTATTACAGATAGCGCAATAAATCAAAGTGCATTACCTGTAGGAGGCCCTGGCACATGTATCTGTGCAGCGGGAACGACCTCGGACGACCAGGGGCCGAGAAAACCACAGTCTCATGGGGCCGGACAGTCAGGGTCAGGGGAAACTCCAATATATATCTGGTGATATCGCGGGTGCTATTAGAGATAGCGCAATAAACCAAAGTGAATTATCTGCAGGAGGCCCTGGCGCATGAATCTGTGCAACGGGAGCGACCTCGGACCACCAGGGGCCGAGAAAACCACAGTCTCATGGGGCCGGACACTCAGGGTCAGGGGAAAATCCAATATATATCTGGTGATATCTCGGGTGCTATTAGAGATAGCGCAATAAATCAAAGTGCATTGTCTGTAGGAGGCCCTGGCGCATGAATCTGTGCAGCGGGAACGACCTCGGAACACCAGGGGCCGAGAAAACCACCGTCTCATGGGGCAGGACACTCAGGGTCAGTGAAAAATCCAATATATATCTGGTGATATCTCGGGTGCTATTAGAGATAGCGCAATAAACCAAAGTGAATTATCTGCAGGAGGCCCTGGCGCATGAATCTGTGCAACGGGAACGACCTCGGACCACCAGGGGCCGAGAAAACCACAGTCTCATGGGGCCGGATACTCAGGGTCAGGGGAAAATCCAATATAGATCTGGTGATATCTCGGGTGCTATTACAGATAGCGCAATAAATCATAGTGCATTGTCTGTAGGAGGCCCTGGCGCATGAATCTGGCCAGCGGGAACGACCTCGGACCACCAGCGGCCGAGAAAACCACCGTCTCATGGGGCCGGACACTCAGGGTCAGGGAAAAATCCAATATATATCTGGTGATATCTCGGGTGCTATTACAGATAGCGCAATAAATCAAAGTGCATTGTCAGTAGGAGGCCCTGGCGCATGAATCTGTGCAGCGGGAACGACCTCGGACGACCAGGGGCCGAGAAAACCACAGTCTCATGGGGCCGGACACTCAGGGTCAGGGGAGAATCCAATATATATCTGGTGATATCTCGGGTGCTATTAGAGATAGCGCAATAAACCAAAGTGAATTATCTGCAGGAGGCCCTGGCGCATGAATCTGTGCAACGGGAACGACCTCGGACCACCAGGGGCCGAGAAAACCACAGTCTCATGGGGCCGGATACTCAGGGTCAGGGGAAAATCCAATATAGATCTGGTGATATCTCGGGTGCTATTACAGATAGCGCAATAAATCATAGTGCATTGTCTGTAGGAGGCCCTGGCGCATGAATCTGGCCAGCGGGAACGACCTCGGACCACCAGCGGCCGAGAAAACCTCCGTCTCATGGGGCCGGACACTCAGGGTCGGGGAAAAATCCAATATATATCTGGTGATATCTCGGGTGCTATTAGAGATAGCGCAATAAACCAAAGTGAATTGTCTGCAGGAGGCCCTGGCGCATGAATCTGTGCAGCGGGAACGATCTCGGACCATCAGGGGCCGAGACATCCACCGGCTCATGGGGCCGGACACTCAGGGTCAGGGAAAAATCCAATATATATCTGGTGATATCTCGGGTGCTATTACAGATAGCGCAATAAATCAAAGTGCATTGTCAGTAGGAGGCCCTGGCGCATGAATCTGTGCAGCGGGAACGACCTCGGACCACCAGGGGCCGAGAAAACCACAGTCTCATGGGGCCGGACACTCAGGGTCAGGGGAAAATCCAATATATATCTGGTGATATCTCGGGTGCTATTACAGATAGAGCAATAAATCAAAGTGCATTGTCTGTAGGAGGCCCTGGCGCATGTATCTGTGCAGCGGGAACGACCTCGGACGACCAGGGGCTGAGAAAACCACAGTCTCATGGGGCCGGACACTCAGGGTCAGGGCAAAATCCAATATATATCTGGTGATATCTCGGGTGCTATTAGAGATAGCGCAATAAACCAAAGTGAATTATCTGCAGGAGGCCCTGGCGCATGAATCTGTGCAACGGGAGCGACCTCGGACCACCAGGGGCCGAGAAAACTACAGTCTCATGGGGCCGGACACTCAGGGTCAGGGGAAAATCCAATATATATCTGGTGATATCTCGGGTGCTATTAGAGATAGCGAAATAAATCAAAGTGCATTGTCTGTAGGAGGCCCTGGCGCATGAACCTGTGCAGCGGGAACGTTCTCGGACCACCATGGGCCGAGAAAACGACCGTCTCATGGGGCCGGACGCTCAGGGTCAGTGAAAAATCCAATATATATCTGGTGATATCTCGGGTGCTATTAGAGATAGCGCAATAAACCAAAGTGAATTATCTGCAGGAGGCCCTGGCGCATGAATCTGTGCAACGGGAACGACTTCGGACCACCAGGGGCCGAGAAAACCACAGTCTCATGGGGCCGGATACTCAGGGTCAGGGGAAAATCCAATATAGATCTGGTGATATCTCGGGTGCTATTACAGATAGCGCAATAAATCATAGTGCATTGTCTGTAGGAGGCCCTGGCGCATGAATCTGGCCAGCGGGAACGACCTCGGACCACCAGCGGCCGAGAAAACCACCGTCTCATGGGGCCGGACACTCAGGGTCGGGGAAAAATCCAATATATATCTGGTGATATCTCGGGTGCTATTACAGATAGCGCAATAAATCAAAGTGCATTGTCTGTAGGAGACGCTGGCGCATGAATCTGTGCAGCGGGAACGACCTCGGAACACCAGGGGCCGAGAAAACCACAGTCTCATGGGGCCGGACACTCAGGGTCAGGGGAAAATCCAATATATATCTGGTGATATCTCGGGTGCTATTAGAGATATCGCAATAAACCAAGGTGAATTATCTGCAGGAGGCCCTGGCGCATGAATCTGTGCAACGGGAACGACCTCGGACCACCAGGGGCCGAGAAAACGACAGTCTCAAGGGGCCGGACACTCAGGGTCAGGGGAAAATCCAATATATATCTGGTGATATCTCGGGTGCTATTACAGATAGCGCAATAAATCAAAGTGCATTGTCTGTAGGAGGCCCTGGCGCATAAATGTGGCCAGCGGGAACGACCTCGGACCATCAGGGGCCGAGAAAACCACCGTCTCATGGGGCCGGACACTCAGGGTCAGGGGAAAATCCAATATTTATCTGGTGATATCTTGGGTGCTATTACAGATAGCGCAATAAATCAAAGTGCATTGTCTGTAGGAGGCCCTGGCGCATGAATCTGTGCAGCGGGAACGACCTCGGAACACCAGGGGCCGAGAAAACCACCATCACATGGGGCAGGACACTCAGGGTCAGTGAAAAATCCAATATATATATGGTGATATCTCGGGTGCTATTACAGATACCGCAATAAACCAAAGTGAATTATCTGCAGGAGGCCCTGGCGCATGAATCTGTGCAGCGCGAACGACCTCGGACCACCAGAGGCCGAGACAACCACCGTCTCATGGGGCCGGACACTCAGGGTCAGGGGAAAATCCAATATATATCTGGTGATATCTCGGTTGCTATCAGAGATAGCGCAATAAACCAAAGTGAATTATCTGCAGGAGGCCCTGGCGCATGAATCTGTGCAGCGGGAACGACCTCGGACCACCAGGGGCCGAGAAAACGACCGTCTTATGGGGCAGGACACTTAGGGTCAGTGAAAAATCCAATATATATCTGGTGATATCTCGGGTGCTATTACAGATAGCGCAATAAATCAAAGTGCACTGTCCGTAGGAGACCCTGTCGCATGAACCTGTGCAGCGGGAACGACCTCGGACCAACAGGGGCCGAGAAAACCACCGTCTCATGGGGCCGCACACTCAGGGTCAGAGAAAAATCCAATATATACCTGGTGATATCTCGGGTGCTATTACAGATAGCGCAATAAATCAAAGTACATTGTCTGTAGGAGGCCCTGGCGCATGAATCTGTACAGCGGGAACGATCTCGGACCACCAGGGGCCGAGAAAACCACAGTCTCATGGGGCCGGACACTCAGGGTCAGGGGAAAATCCAATATACATCTGGTGATATCTCGGGTGCTATTACAGATAGCGCAATAAATCAAAGTGCATTACCTGTAGGAGGCCCTGGCACATGTATCTGTGCAGCGGGAACGACCTCGGACGACCAGGGGCCGAGAAAACCACAGTCTCATGGGGCCGGACACTCAGGGTCAGGGGAAACTCCAATATATATCTGGTGATATCGCGGGTGCTATTAGAGATAGCGCAATAAACCAAAGTGAATTATCTGCAGGAGGCCCTGGCGCATGAATCTGTGCAACGGGAGCGACCTCGGACCACCAGGGGCCGAGAAAACCACAGTCTCATGGGGCCGGACACTCAGGGTCAGGGGAAAATCCAATATATATCTGGTGATATCTCGGGTGCTATTAGAGATAGCGCAATAAATGAAAGTGCATTGTCTGTAGGAGGCCCTGGCGCATGAATCTGTGCAGCGGGAACGACCTCGGAACACCAGGGGCCGAGAAAACCACCGTCTCATGGGGCAGGACACTCAGGGTCAGTGAAAAATCCAATATATATCTGGTGATATCTCGGGTGCTATTACAGATAGCGCAATAAATCAAAGTGCATTGTCTGTAGGAGGCCCTGGCGCATGTATCTGTGCAGCGGGAACGACCTCGGACGACCAGGGGCTGAGAAAACCACAGTCTCATGGGGCCGGACACTCAGGGTCAGGGAAAAATCCAATATATATCTGGTGATATCTCGGGTGCTATTACAGATAGCGCAATAAATCAAAGTGCATTGTCAGTAGGAGGCCCTGGCGCATGAATCTGTGCAGCGGGAACGACCTCGGACGACCAGGGGCCGAGAAAACCACAGTCTCATGGGGCCGGACACTCAGGGTCAGGGGAAAATCCAATATATATCTGGTGATATCTCGGGTGCTATTAGAGATAGCGCAATAAACCAAAGTGAATTATCTGCAGGAGGCCCTGGCGCATGAATCTGTGCAACGGGAACGACCTCGGACCACCAGGGGCCGAGAAAACCACAGTCTCATGGGGCCGGATACTCAGGGTCAGGGGAAAATCCAATATAGATCTGGTGATATCTCGGGTGCTATTACAGATAGCGCAATAAATCATAGTGCATTGTCTGTAGGAGGCCCTGGCGCATGAATCTGGCCAGCGGGAACGACCTCGGACCACCAGCGGCCGAGAAAACCTCCGTCTCATGGGGCCGGACACTCAGGGTCGGGGAAAAATCCAATATATATCTGGTGATATCTCGGGTGCTATTAGAGATAGCGCAATAAACCAAAGTGAATTGTCTGCAGGAGGCCCTGGCGCATGAATCTGTGCAGCGGGAACGATCTCGGACCATCAGGGGCCGAGACATCCACCGCCTCATGGGGCCGGACACTCAGGGTCAGGGAAAAATCCAATATATATCTGGTGATATCTCGGGTGCTATTACAGATAGCGCAATAAATCAAAGTGCATTGTCAGTAGGAGGCCCTGGCGCATGAATCTGTGCAGCGGGAACGACCTCGGACCACCAGGGGCCGAGAAAACCACAGTCTCATGGGGCCGGACACTCAGGGTCAGGGGAAAATCCAATATATATCTGGTGATATCTCGGGTGCTATTACAGATAGAGCAATAAATCAAAGTGCATTGTCTGTAGGAGGCCCTGGCGCATGTATCTGTGCAGCGGGAACGACCTCGGACGACCAGGGGCTGAGAAAACCACAGTCTCATGGGGCCGGACACTCAGGGTCAGGGCAAAATCCAATATATATCTGGTGATATCTCGGGTGCTATTAGAGATAGCGCAATAAACCAAAGTGAATTATCTGCAGGAGGCCCTGGCGCATGAATCTGTGCAACGGGAGCGACCTCGGACCACCAGGGGCCGAGAAAACTACAGTCTCATGGGGCCGGACACTCAGGGTCAGGGGAAAATCCAATATATATCTGGTGATATCTCGGGTGCTATTAGAGATAGCGCAATAAATCAAAGTGCATTGTCTGTAGGAGGCCCTGGCGCATGAACCTGTGCAGCGGGAACGTTCTCGGACCACCAGGGGCCGAGAAAACGACCGTCTCATGGGGCCGGACGCTCAGGGTCAGTGAAAAATCCAATATATATCTGGTGATATCTCGGGTGCTATTAGAGATAGCGCAATAAACCAAAGTGAATTGTCTGCAGGAGGCCCTGGCGCATGAATCTGTGCAGCGGGAACGATCTCGGACCATCAGGGGCCGAGACATCCACCGCCTCATGGGGCCGGACACTCAGGGTCAGGGAAAAATCCAATATATATCTGGTGATATCTCGGGTGCTATTACAGATAGCGCAATAAATCAAAGTGCATTGTCAGTAGGAGGCCCTGGCGCATGAATCTGTGCAGCGGGAACGACCTCGGACCACCAGGGGCCGAGAAAACCACAGTCTCATGGGGCCGGACACTCAGGGTCAGGGGAAAATCCAATATATATCTGGTGATATCTCGGGTGCTATTACAGATAGAGCAATAAATCAAAGTGCATTGTCTGTAGGAGGCCCTGGCGCATGTATCTGTGCAGCGGGAACGACCTCGGACGACCAGGGGCTGAGAAAACCACAGTCTCATGGGGCCGGACACTCAGGGTCAGGGCAAAATCCAATATATATCTGGTGATATCTCGGGTGCTATTAGAGATAGCGCAATAAACCAAAGTGAATTATCTGCAGGAGGCCCTGGCGCATGAATCTGTGCAACGGGAGCGACCTCGGACCACCAGGGGCCGAGAAAACTACAGTCTCATGGGGCCGGACACTCAGGGTCAGGGGAAAATCCAATATATATCTGGTGATATCTCGGGTGCTATTAGAGATAGCGCAATAAATCAAAGTGCATTGTCTGTAGGAGGCCCTGGCGCATGAACCTGTGCAGCGGGAACGTTCTCGGACCACCAGGGGCCGAGAAAACGACCGTCTCATGGGGCCGGACGCTCAGGGTCAGTGAAAAATCCAATATATATCTGGTGATATCTCGGGTGCTATTAGAGATAGCGCAATAAACCAAAGTGAATTATCTGCAGGAGGCCCTGGCGCATGAATCTGTGCAACGGGAACGACTTCGGACCACCAGGGGCCGAGAAAACCACAGTCTCATGGGGCCGGATACTCAGGGTCAGGGGAAAATCCAATATAGATCTGGTGATATCTCGGGTGCTATTACAGATAGCGCAATAAATCATAGTGCATTGTCTGTAGGAGGCCCTGGCGCATGAATCTGGCCAGCGGGAACGACCTCGGACCACCAGCGGCCGAGAAAACCACCGTCTCATGGGGCCGGACACTCAGGGTCGGGGAAAAATCCAATATATATCTGGTGATATCTCGGGTGCTATTACAGATAGCGCAATAAATCAAAGTGCATTGTCTGTAGGAGACGCTGGCGCATGAATCTGTGCAGCGGGAACGACCTCGGAACACCAGGGGCCGAGAAAACCACAGTCTCATGGGGCAGGACACTCAGGGTCAGTGAAAAATCCAATATATATCTGGTGATATCTCGGGTGCTATTACAGATAGCGCAATAAATCAAAGTGCACTGTCCGTAGAAGTCGCTGGCGCATGAACCTGTGCAGCGGGAACGACCTCGGACCACCAGGGGCCGAGAAAACGACCGTCTCATGGGGCCGGACGCTCAGGGTCAGTGAAAAATCCAATATATATCTGGTGATATCTCGGGTGCTATTACAGATAGCGCAATAAATCAAAGTGCATTGTCTGTAGGAGGCCCTGGCGCATGAACCTGTGCAGCGGCAACGACCTCGGACCACCAGGGGCCGAGAAAACCACAGTCTCATGGGACCGGACACTCAGGGTCAGGGGAAAATCCAATATATATCTGGAGATATCTCGGGTGCTATTACAGATAGCGCAATAAATCAAAGTGCATTGTCTGTTGGAGGCCCTGGCGCATAAATGTGGCCAGCGGGAACGACCTCGGACCATCAGGGGCCGAGAAAACCACCGTCTCATGGGGCCGGACACTCAGGGTCAGGGGAAAATCCAATATTTATCTGGTGATATCTTGGGTGCTATTACAGATAGCGCAATAAATCAAAGTGCATTGTCTGTAGGAGGCCCTGGCGCATGAATCTGTGCAGCGGGAACGACCTCGGAACACAAGGGGCCGAGAAAACCACCGTCACATGGGGCCGGACACTCAGGGTCAGGGTAAAATCCAATATATATCTGGTGATATCTCGGGTGCTATTACAGATAGCGCAATAAATCAAAGTGCATTGTCTGTAGGAGGCCCTGGCGCATGAATCTGTGCAGCGGGAACGACCTCGGACCACCAGGGGCCGAAAAAACCACAGTCTCATGGGGCCGGACACTCAGGGTCAGGGGAAAATCCAATATATATCTGGAGATATCTCGGGTGGTATTAGAGATAGCGCAATAAACCAAAGTGAATTATCTGCAGGAGGCCCTGGCGCATGAATCTGTGCATCGGGAACGACCTCGGACCACAAGGGGCCGAGAAAACCACAGTCTCATGGGGCCGGACACTCAGGGTCAGGGGAAAATCCAATATAGATCTGGTGATATCTCGGGTGCTATTACAGATAGCGCAATAAATCAAAGTGCATTGTCTGTAGGAGGCCCTGGCGCATGAATCTGTGCAGCGGGAACGACCTCGGACCACCAGAGGCCGAGACAACCACCGTCTCATGGGGCCGGACACTCAGGGTCGGGGAAAAATCCAATATATATCCGGTGATATCTCGGGTGCTATTACAGATAGCGCAATAAATCAAAGTGCATTGTCTGTAGGAGGCCCTGGCGCATAAATGTGGCCAGCGGGAACGACCTCGGACCATCAGGGGCCGAGAAAACCACCGTCTCATGGGGCCGGACACTCAGGGTCAGGGGAAAATCCAATATTTATCTGGTGATATCTTGGGTGCTATTACAGATAGCGCAATAAATCAAAGTGCATTGTCTGTAGGAGGCCCTGGCGCATGAATCTGTGCAGCGGGAACGACCTCGGAACACAAGGGGCCGAGAAAACCACCGTCACATGGGGCCGGACACTCAGGGTCAGGGTAAAATCCAATATATATCTGGTGATATCTCGGGTGCTATTACAGATAGCGCAATAAATCAAAGTGCATTGTCTGTAGGAGGCCCTGGCGCATGAATCTGTGCAGCGGGAACGACCTCGGACCACCAGGGTCCGAGAAAACCACCGTCTCATGGGGCCGCACACTCAGGGTCAGAGTAAAATCCAATATATACCTGGTGATATCTCGGGTGCTATTACAGATAGCGCAATAAATCAAAGTGCATTGTCTGTAGGAGGCCCTGGCGCATGAATCTGTACAGCGGGAACGACCTCGGAACACCAGGGGCCGAGAAAACCACAGTCTCATTGGGCCGGACACTCAGGGTCAGGGAAAATCCAATATATATCTGGTGATATCTCGGGTGCTATTACAGATAGCGCAATAAATCAAAGTGCACTGTCCGTAGAAGTCCCTGGCGCATGAACCTGTGCAGCGGGAACGACCTCGGACCACCAGGGGCCGAGAAAACGACCGTCTCATGGGGCCGGACGCTCAGGGTCAGTGAAAAATCCAATATATATCTGGTGATATCTCGGGTGCTATTACAGATAGCGCAATAAATCAAAGTGCATTGTCTGTAGGAGGCCCTGGCGCATGAACCTGTGCAGCGGCAACGACCTCGGACCACCAGGGGCCGAGAAAACCACAGTCTCATGGGACCGGACACTCAGGGTCAGGGGAAAATCCAATATATATCTGGAGATATCTCGGGTGGTATTAGAGATAGCGCAATAAACCAAAGTGAATTATCTGCAGGAGGCCCTGGCGCATGAATCTGTGCATCAGGAACGACCTCGGACCACAAGGGGCCGAGAAAACCACAGTCTCATGCGGCCGGACACTCAGGGTCAGGGGAAAATCCAATATAGATCTGGTGATATCTCGGGTGCTATTACAGATAGCGCAATAAATCAAAGTGCATTGTCTGTAGGAGGCCCTGGCGCATGAATCTGTGCAGCGGGAACGACCTCGGACGACCAGGGGCCGAGAAAACCACAGTCTCATGGGGCCGGACACTCAGGGTCAGGGGAAAATCCAATATATATCTGGTGATATCTCGGGTGCTATTAGAGATAGCGCAATAAATCAAAGTGCATTGTCTGTAGGAGGCCCTGGCGCATGAATCTGTGCAGCGGGAACGACCTCGGAACACCCGGGGCCGAGAAAACCACCGTCTTATGGGGCAGGACACTCAGGGTCAGTGAAAAATCCAATATATATCTGGTGATATCTCGGGTGCTATTACAGATAGCGCAATAAATCAAAGTGCATTGTCTGTAGGAGACGCTGGCGCATGAACCTGTGCAGCGGGAACGTTCTCGGACCACCAGGGGCCGAGAAAACGACCGTCTCATGGGGCCGGACGCTCAGGGTCAGTGAAAAATCCAATATATATCTGGTGTTATCTCGGGTTCTATTAGAGATAGCGCAATAAACCAAAGTGCATTACCTGCAGGAGGCCCTGGCGCATGAATCTGTGCAACGGGAACGACCTCGGACCACCAGGGGCCGAGAAAACCACAGTCTCATGGGGCCGGATACTCAGGGTCAGGGGAAAATCCAATATAGATCTGGTGATATCTCGGGTGCTATTACAGATAGCGCAATAAATCATAGTGCATTGTCTGTAGGAGGCCCTGGCGCATGAATCTGGCCAGCGGGAACGACCTCGGACCACCAGCGGCCGAGAAAACCACCGTCTCATGGGGCCGGACACTCAGGGTCGGGGAAAAATCCAATATATATCTGGTGATATCTCGGGTGCTATTAGAGATAGAGCAATAAACCAAAGTGAATTGTCTGCAGGAGGCCCTGGCGCATGAATCTGTGCAGCGGGAACGATCTCGGACCATCAGGGGCCGAGACATCCACCGTCTCATGGGGCCGGACACTCAGGGTCAGGGAAAAATCCAATATATATGTGGTGATATCTCGGGTGCTATTAGAGAAAGCGCAATAAACCAAAGTGAGTTATCTGCAGGAGGCCCTGGCGCCTGAAGCTGTGCAGCGGGAACGACCTCGGACCACCAGGGGCCGAGGAAAGCACCGTCTCGAGGGGGCCGGACACTCTGGGCCAGGGAAAAATCCAATATATATGTGGTGATATCTCGGGTGCTATTACAGATAACGCAATAAATCAAAGTGCATTGTCTGTAGGAGGCCCTGGCGCATGAATCTGTGCAGCGGGAACGACCTAGGACCACCAGGGGCCGAGAAAACTACAGTCTCATGGGGCCGGACACTCAGGGTCAGGGGAAAATCCAATATATATCTGGTGATATCTCGGGTGCTATTAGAGATAGCGCAATAAACCAAGGTGAATTATCTGCAGGAGGCCCTGGCGCATGAATCTGTGCAACGGGAACGACCTCGGACCACCAGGGGCCGAGAAAACGACAGTCTCAAGGGGCCGGACACTCAGGGTCAGGGGAAAATCCAATATATATCTGGTGATATCTCTGGTGCTATTACAGATAGCGCAATAAACTAAAGTGAATTATCTGCAGGAGGCCCTGGCGCATGAATCTGTGCAGCGTGAACGACCTCGGACCACCAGGGGCCGAGAAAACCACCGTCCCGAGGGGCCGGACACTTAGGGTCAGTGGAAAATCCAATATCTATATGGTGATATCTCGGGTGCTATTACAGATAGCGCAATAAATCAAAGTGAATTATCTGCAGGAGGCCCTGGCGCATGAATCTGTGCAAGGGGAACGACCTCGGACCACCAGGGGCCGAGAAAACCACAGTCTCATGGGGCCGGACACACAGGGTCTGGGAAAAATTCAATATATATCTGGTGATATCTTGGGTGCTATTAGAGATAGCGCAATAAACAAAAGTGAATTATCTGCAGGAGGCCCTGGCGCATGAATCTGTGCAACGGGAACGACCTCGGACCACCAGGGGCCGAAAAAACCACAGTCTCATGGGGCCGGACACTCAGGGTCAGGGAAAAATCCAATATATATTTGGTGATATCTCGGGTGCTATTACAGTTAGCGCAATAAATCAAAGTGCATTGTCTGTAGGAGGCCCTGGCGCATGAATCTGTGCAGCGGGAACGACCTCGGACCACCAGGGGCCGAGAAAACCACAGTCTCATGGGGCCGGACACTCAGGGTCAGGGGAAAATCCAATATATATCTGGTGATATCTCGGGTGCTATTAAAGATAGCGCAATAAACTAAAGTGAATTATCTGCAGGAGGCCCTGGCGCATGAATGTGTGCAGCGGGAACGACCTAGGACCACCAGGGGCCGAGAAAACCACAGTCTCATGGGGCCGGACACTCAGGGTCAGGGGAAAATCCAATATATATCTGGTGATATCTCGGGTGCTATTAGATATAGCGCAATAAATCAAAGTGCATTGTCTGTAGGAGGCCCTGGCGCATGAATCTGTGCAGCGGGAACGACCTCGGAACACCAGGGGCCGAGAAAACCACAGTCTCATGGGGCCGGACACTCAGGGTCAGGGGAAAATCCAATATATATCTGGTGATATCTCGGGTGCTATTACAGATAGAGCAATAAATCAAAGTGCATTGTCTGTAGGAGACGCTGGCGCATGAACCTGTGCAGCGGGAACGTTCTCGGACCACCAGGGGCCGAGAAAACGACCGTCTCATCGGGCCGGACGCTCAGGGTCAGTGAAAAATACAATATATATCTGGTGATATCTCGGGTGCCATTAGAGATAGCGCAATAAACCGAAGTGAATTATCTGCAGGAGGCCCTGGCGCATGAATCTGTGCAACGGGAACGACCTCGGACCACCAGGGGCCGAGAAAACCACAGTCTCATGGGGCCGGATACTCAGGGTCAGGGGAAAATCCAATATAGATCTGGTGATATCTCGGGTGCTATTTCAGATAGCGCAATAAATCATAGTGCATTGTCTGTAGGAGGCCCTGGCGCATGAATCTGGCCAGCGGGAACGACCTCGGACCACCAGCGGCCGAGAAAACCACCGTCTCATGGGGCCGGACACTCAGGGTCGGGGAAAAATCCAATATACATCTGGTGATATCTCGGGTGCTATTAGAGATAGCGCAATAAACCAAGGTGAATTATCTGCAGGAGGCCCTGGCGTATGAATCTGTGCAACGGGAACGACCCCGGACCACCAGGGGCCGAGAAAACGACAGTCTCAAGGGGCCGGACACTCAGGGTCAGGGGAAAATCCAATATATATCTGGTGATATCTCGGGTGCTATTAGAGATAGCGCAATAAATCAAAGTGCATTGTCTGTAGGAGGCCCTGGCGCATGAATCTGTGCAGCGGGAACGACCTCGGAACACCAGGGGCCGAGAAAACCACCGTCTCATGGGGCAGGACACTCAGGGTCAGTGAAAAATCCAATATATATCTGGTGATATCTCGGGTGCTATTACAAATAGCGCAATAAATCAAAGTGCATTGTCTGTAGGAGACCCTGGCGCATGAATCTGTACAGCGGGAACGACCTCGGACCACCAGGGGCCGAGAAAACCACAGTCTCATGGGGCCGGACAATCAGGGTCAGGGGAAAATCCAATATATATCTGGTGATATCTCGGGTGCTATTAGAGATAGCGCAATAAACCATAGTGAATTATCTGCAGGAGGCCCTGGCGCATGAATCTGTGCAACGGGAACGACCTCGGACCACCAGGGGCCGAGAAAACCGCAGTCTGATGGGGCCGGACACTCAGGGTCAGGGAAAAATCCAATATATATCTGTTGATATCTCGGGCGCTATTAGAGATAGCGCAATAAACCAAAGTGAATTATCTGCAGGAGGCCCTTGCGCATGAATCTGTGCAGCGGGAACGACCTCGGACCACCAGGGGCCGAGAAAACCACCGTCTCATGGGGCCGGACACTCAGGGTCAGGGAAAAATCCAATATATATCTGGTGATATCTCGGGTGCTATTAGAGATAGCGCAATAAACCAAAGTGAGTTATCTGCAGGAGGCCCTGGCGCCTGAAGCTGTGCAGCGGGAACGACCTCGGACCACCAGGGGCCGAGGAAAGCACCGTCTCGAGGGGGCCGGACACTCTGGGCCAGGGAAAAATCCAATATATATGTGGTGATATCTCGGGTGCTATTACAGATAACGCAATAAATCAAAGTGCATTGTCTGTAGGAGGCCCTGGCGCATGAATCTGTGCAGCGGGAACGACCTAGGACCACCAGGGGCCGAGAAAACTACAGTCTCATGGGGCCGGACACTCAGGGTCAGGGGAAAATCCAATATATATCTGGTGATATCTCGGGTGCTATTAGAGATAGCGCAATAAACCAAGGTGAATTATCTGCAGGAGGCCCTGGCGCATGAATCTGTGCAACGGGAACGACCTCGGACCACCAGGGGCCGAGAAAACGACAGTCTCAAGGGGCCGGACACTCAGGGTCAGGGGAAAATCCAATATATATCTGGTGATATCTCTGGTGCTATTACAGATAACGCAATAAATCAAAGTGCATTGTCTGTAGGAGGCCCTGGCGCATGAATCTGTGCAGCGGAAACGACCTAGGACCACCAGGGGCCGAGAAAACTACAGTCTCATGGGGCCGGACACTCAGGGTCAGGGGAAAATCCAATATATATCTGGTGATATCTCGGGTGCTATTAGAGATAGCGCAATAAACCAAGGTGAATTATCTGCAGGAGGCCCTGGCGCATGAATCTGTGCAACGGGAACGACCTCGGACCACCAGGGGCCGAGAAAACGACAGTCTCAAGGGGCCGGACACTCAGGGTCAGGGGAAAATCCAATATATATCTGGTGATATCTCTGGTGCTATTACAGATAGCGCAATAAATCAAAGTGCATTGTCTGTAGGAGGCCCTGGCGCATAAATGTGGCCAGCGGGAACGACCTCGGACCATCAGGGGCCGAGAAAACCGCCGTCTCATGGGGCCGGACACTCAGGGTCAGGGGAAAATCCAATATTTATCTGGTGATATCTTGGGTGCTATTACAGATAGCGCAATAAATCAAAGTGCATTGTCTGTAGGAGGCCCTGGCGCATGAATCTGTGCAGCGGGAACGACCTCGGACTACCAGGGGCCGAGAAAACCACCGTCCCGAGGGGCCGGACACTTAGGGTCAGTGAAAAATCCAATATCTATCTGGTGATATCTCGGGTGCTATTACAGATAGCGCAATAAATCAAAGTGAATTATCTGCAGGAGGCCCTGGCGCATGAATCTGTGCAAGGGGAACGACCTCGGACCACCAGGGGCCGAGAAAACCACAGTCTCATGGGGCCGGACACACAGGGTCAGGGAAAAATTCAATATATATCTGGTGATATCTTGGGTGCTATTAGAGATAGCGCAATAAACCAAAGTGAATTATCTGCAGGAGGCCCTGGCGCATGAATCTGTGCAACGGGAACGACCTCGGACCACCAGGGGCCGAAAAAACCACAGTCTCGAGGGGGCCGGACACTCTGGGCCAGGGAAAAATCCAATATATATCTGGTGATATCTCTGGTGCTATTACAGATAGCGCAATAAATCAAAGTGCATTGTCTGTAGGAGGCCCTGGCGCATAAATGTGGCCAGCGGGAACGACCTCGGACCATCAGGGGCCGAGAAAACCACCGTCTCATGGGGCCGGACACTCAGGGTCAGGGGAAAATCCAATATTTATCTGGTGATATCTTGGGTGCTATTACAGATAGCGCAATAAATCAAAGTGCATTGTCTGTAGGAGGCCCTGGCGCATGAATCTGTGCAGCGTGAACGACCTCGGACCACCAGGGGCCGAGAAAACCACCGTCCCGAGGGGCCGGACACTTAGGGTCAGTGGAAAATCCAATATCTATCTGGTGATATCTCGGGTGCTATTACAGATAGCGCAATAAATCAAAGTGAATTATCTGCAGGAGGCCCTGGCGCATGAATCTGTGCAAGGGGAACGACCTCGGACCACCAGGGGCCGAGAAAACCACAGTCTCATGGGGCCGGACACACAGGGTCAGGGAAAAATTCAATATATTTCTGGTGATATCTTGGGTGCTATTAGAGATAGCGCAATAAACCAAAGTGAATTATCTGCAGGAGGCCCTGGCGCATGAATCTGTGCAACGGGAACGACCTCGGACCACCAGGGGCCGAAAAAACCACAGTCTCATGGGGCCGGACACTCAGGGTCAGGGAAAAATCCAATATATATCTGGTGATATCTCGGGTGCTATTACAGTTAGCGCAATAAATCAAAGTGCATTGTCTGTAGGAGTCCCTGGCGCATGAATCTGTGCAGCGGGAACGACCTCGGACCACCAGGGGCCGAGAAAACCACAGTCTCATGGGGCCGGACACTCAGGGTCAGGGGAAAATCCAATATATATCTGGTGATATCTCGGGTGCTATTAAAGATAGCGCAATAAACTAAAGTGAATTATCTGCAGGAGGCCCTGGCGCATGAATGTGTGCAGCGGGAACGACCTAGGACCACCAGGGGCCGAGAAAACCACAGTCTCATGGGGCCGGACACTCAGGGTCAGGGGAAAATCCAATATATATCTGGTGATATCTCGGGTGCTATTACAGATAGCGCAATAAATCAAAGTGCATTGTCTGTAGGAGGCCCTGGCGCATGAATCTGTGCAGCGGGAACGACCTCGGACCACCAGGGGCCGAGAAAACCACAGTCTCATGGGGCCGGACACTCAGGGTCAGGGGAAAATCCAATATATATCTGGTGATATCTCGGGTACTATTACAGATAGAGCAATAAATCAAAGTGCATGGTCTGTAGGAGGCCCTGGCGCATGAATCTGTGCAGCGGGAACAACCTCGGACCACCAGGGGCCCAGAAAACCGCAGTCTCATGGGGCCGGACACTCAGTGTCAGGGAAAAATCCAATATATATCTGGTGATATCTCGGGCGCTATTAGAGATAGCGCAATAAGCCAAAGGGAATTATCTGCAGGAGGCCCTGGCGCATGCATCAGTGCAGCGGGAACGACCTAGGACCACCAGGGGCCCAGAAAACCACAGTCTCATGGGGCCGGACACTCAGGGTCAGGGGAAAATCCAATATATATCTGGTGATATCTCGGGTGCTATTAGAGATAGCGCAATAAATCAAAGTGCATTGTCTGTAGGAGGCCCTGGCGCATGAATCTGTGCAGCGGGAACGACCTCGGAACACCAGGGGCCGAGAGAACCACCGTCTCATGGGGCAGGACGCTCAGGGTCAGTGAAAAATCCAATATATATCTGGTGATATCTCGGGTGCTATTAGAGATAGCGCAATAAACCAAAGTGAATTATCTGCAGGAGGCCCTGGCGCATGAATCTGTGCAACGGGAACGACCTCGGACCACCAGGGGCCGAGAAAACCACAGTCTCATGGGGCCGGATACTCAGGGTCAGGGGAAAATCCAATATAGATCTGGTGATATCTCGGGTGCTATTACAGATAGCGCAATAAATCATAGTGCATTGTCTGTAGGAGGCCCTGGCGCATGAATCTGGCCAGCGGGAACGACCTCGGACCACCAGCGGCCGAGAAAACCACCGTCTCATGGGGCCGGACACTCAGGGTCGGGGAAAAATCCAATATATATCTGGTGATATCTCGGGTGCTATTAGAGATAGCGCAATAAACCAAAGTGAATTGTCTACAGGAGGCCCTGGCGCATGAATCTGTGCAGCGGGAACGACCTCGGACCACCAGGGGCAGAGAAAACCGCAGTCTCATGGGGCCGGACACTCAGGGTCAGGGAAAAATCCAATATATATCTGGTGATATCTCGGGCGCTATTAGAGATGGCGCAATAAATCAAAGTGCATTGTCTGTAGGAAGCCCTGGCGCATGAATCTGTGCAGCGGGAACGACCTCGGAACACCAGGGGCCGAGAAAACCACCGTCTCATGGGGCAGGACACTCAGGGTCAGTGAAAAATCCAATATATATGTGGTGATATCTCGGGTGCTATTACAGAGAGCGCAATAAATCAAAGTGCATTGTCTGTAGGAGACGCTGGCGCATGAACCTGTTCAGCGGGAACGTTCTCGGACCACCAGGGGCCGAGAAAACGACCGTCTCATGGGGCCGGACGCTCAGGGTCAGTGAAAAATCCAATATATATCTGGTGATATCTCGGGTGCTATTAGAGATAGCGCAATAAACCAAAGTGAATTATCTGCAGGAGGCCCTGGCGCATGAATCTGTGCAACGGGAGCGACCTCGGACCACCAGGGGCCGAGAAAACCACAGTCTCATGGGGCCGGATACTCAGGGTCAGGGGAAAATCCAATATAGATCTGGTGATATCTCGGGTGCTATTACAGATAGCGCAATAAATCATAGTGCATTGTCTGTAGGAGGCCCTGGCGCATGAATCTGGCCAGCGGGAACGACCTCGGACCACCAGGGGCCGAGAAAACCGCAGTCTCATGGGGCCGGACACTCAGGGTCGGGGAAAAATCCAATATATATCTGGTGATATCTCGGTTGCTATTAGAGATAACGCAATAAACCAAAGTGAATTGTCTGCAGGAGGCCCTGGCGCATGAATCTGTGCAGCGGGAACGATCTCGGACCATCAGGGGCCGAGACATCCACCGTCTCATGGGGCCGGACACTCAGGGTCAGGGAAAAATCCAATATATATTTGGTGATATCTCGGGTGCTATTACAGATAGCGCAATAAATCAAAGTGCATTGTCTGTAGGAGACCCTGGCGCATGAATCTGTACAGCGGGAACGACCTCGGACCACCAGGGGCCGAGAAAACCACAGTCTCATGGGGCCGGACAATCAGGGTCAGGGGAAAATCCAATATATATCTGGTGATATCTCGGGTGCTATTAGAGATAGCGCAATAAACCATAGTGAATTATCTGCAGGAGGCCCTGGCGCATGAATGTGTGCAGCGGGAACGACCTCGGACCACCAGGGGCCGAGAAAACCGCAGTCTCATGGGGCCGGACACTCAGGGTGAGGGAAAAGTCCAATATATATCTGTTGATATCTCGGGCGCTATTAGAGATAGCGCAATAAACCAAAGTGAATTATCTGCAGGAGGCCCTTGCGCATGAATCTGTGCAGCGGGAACGACCTCGGACCACCAGGGGCCGAGAAAACCACCGTCTCATGGGGCCGGACACTCAGGGTCAGGGAAAAATCCAATATATATCTGGTGATATCTCGGGTGCTATTAGAGATAGCGCAATAAACCAAAGTGAGTTATCTGCAGGAGGCCCTGGCGCCTGAAGCTGTGCAGCGGGAACGACCTCGGACCACCAGGGGCCGAGGAAAGCACCGTCTCGAGGGGGCCGGACACTCTGGGCCAGGGAAAAATCCAATATATATGTGGTGATATCTCGGGTGCTATTACAGATAACGCAATAAATCAAAGTGCATTGTCTGTAGGAGGCCCTGGCGCATGAATCTGTGCAGCGGGAACGACCTAGGACCACCAGGGGCCGAGAAAACTACAGTCTCATGGGGCCGGACACTCAGGGTCAGGGGAAAATCCAATATATATCTGGTGATATCTCGGGTGCTATTAGAGATAGCGCAATAAGCCAAGGTGAATTATCTGCAGGAGGCCCTGGCGCATGAATCTGTGCAACGGGAACGACCTCGGACCACCAGGGGCCGAGAAAACGACAGTCTCAAGGGGCCGGACACTCAGGGTCAGGGGAAAATCCAATATATATCGGGTGATATCTCTGGTGCTATTACAGATAGCGCAATAAATCAAAGTGCATCGTCTGTAGGAGGCCCTGGCGCATAAATGTGGCCAGCGGGAACGACCTCGGACCATCAGGGGCCGAGAAAACCACCGTCCCGAGGGGCCGGACACTTAGGGTCAGTGAAAAATCCAATATCTATCTGGTGATATCTCGGGTGCTATTACAGATAGCGCAATAAATCAAAGTGAATTATCTGCAGGAGGCCCTGGCGCATGAATCTGTGCAAGGGGAACGACCTCGGACCACCAGGGGCCGAGAAAACCACAGTCTCATGGGGCCGGAAACACAGGGTCAGGGAAAAATTCAATATATATCTGGTGATATCTTGGGTGCTATTAGAGATAGCGCAATAAACCAAAGTGAATTATCTGCAGGAGGCCCTGGCGCATGAATCTGTGCAACGGGAACGACCTCGGACCACCAGGGGCCGAAAAAACCACAGTCTCATGGGGCCGGACACTCAGGGTCAGGGAAAAATCCAATATATATCCGGTTATATCACGGGTGCTATTACAGATAGCGCAATAAATCAAAGTGCATTGTCTGTAGGAGGCCCTGGCGCATAAATGTGGCCAGCGGGAACGACCTCGGACCTCCAGGGGCCGAGAAAACGACCGTCTCATGGGGCCGGACGCTCAGGGTCAGTGAAAAATCCAATATATATCTGGTGATATCTCGGGTGCTATTAGAGATAGCGCAATAAACCAAAGTGAATTATCTGCAGGAGGCCCTGGCGCATGAATCTGTGCAACGGGAACGACCTCGGACCACCAGGGGCCGAGAAAACCACAGTCTCATGGGGCCGGATACTCAGGGTCAGGGGAAAATCCAATATAGATCTGGTGATATCTCTGGTGCTATTACAGATAGCGCAATAAATCATAGTGCATTGTCTGTAGGAGGCCCTGGCGCATGAATCTGGCCAGCGGGAACGACCTCGGACCACCAGCGGCCGAGAAAACCACCGTCTCATGGGGCCGGACACTCAGGGTCGGGGAAAAATCCAATATATATCTGGTGATATCTCGGGTGCTATTAGAGATAGGGCAATAAACCAAAGTGAATTGTCTGCAGGAGGCCCTGGCGCATGAATCTGTGCAACGGGAACGACCTCGGACCACCAGGGGCCGAGAAAACGACAGTCTCAAGGGGCCGGACACTCAGGGTCAGGGGAAAATCCAATATATATCTGGTGATATCTCGGGTGCTATTACAGATAGCGCAATAAATCAAATTGCATTGTCTGTAGGAGGCCCTGGCGCATTAATGTGGACAGCGGGAACGACCTCGGACCATCAGGGGCCGAGAAAATCACCGTCTCATGGGGCCGGACACTCAGGGTCAGGGGAAAATCCAATATTTATCTGGTGATATCTTGGGTGCTATTACAGATAGCGCAATAAATCAAAGTGCATTGTCTGTAGGAGGCCCTGGCGCATGAATCTGTGCAGCGGGAACGACCTCGGACCACCAGGGGCCGAGAAAACCACAGTCTCATGGGGCCGGACACTCAGGGTCAGGGAAAAATTCAATATATGTCTGGTGATATCTTGGGTGCTATTAGAGATAGCGCAATAAACCAAAGTGAGTTATCTGCAGGAGGCCCTGGCGCATGAATCTGTGCAACGGGAACGATCTCGGACCACCAGGGGCCGAAAAAACCACAGTCTCATGGGGCCGGACACTCAGGGTCAGGGGAAAATCCAATATAGATCTGGTGATATCTCGGTTGCTATTACAGATAGCGAATTAATCAAAGTGCATTACCTGTAGGAGGCCCTGGCGCATGTATCTGTGCAGCGGGAATGTCCTCGGACCTCCAGGGGCCGAGACAACGACCGTCTCATGGGGCCGGACACTCAGGGTCAGGGAAAAATCCAATATATATCTGTTGATATCTCGGGCGCTATTAGAGATAGTGCAATAAACCAAAGTGAATTATCTGCAGGAGGCCCTTGCGCATGAATCTGTGCAGCGGGAACGACCTCGGACCACCAGGGGCCGAGAAAACCACCGTCTCATGGGGCCGGACACTCAGGGTCAGGGAAAAATCCAATATATATCTGGTGATATCTCGGGTGCTATTAGAGATAGCGCAATAAACCAAAGTGAGTTATCTGCAGGAGGCCCTGGCGCCTGAAGCTGTGCAGCGGGAACGACCTCGGACCACCAGGGGCCGAGGAAAGCACCGTCTCGAGGGGGCCGGACACTCTGGGCCAGGGAAAAATCCAATATATATGTGGTGATATCTCGGGTGCTATTACAGATAACGCAATAAATCAAAGTGCATTGTCTGTAGGAGGCCCTGGCGCATGAATCTGTGCAGCGGGAACGACCTAGGACCACCAGGGGCCGAGAAAACTACAGTCTCATGGGGCCGGACACTCAGGGTCAGGGGAAAATCCAATATATATCTGGTGATATCTCGGGTGCTATTAGAGATAGCGCAATAAGCCAAGGTGAATTATCTGCAGGAGGCCCTGGCGCATGAATCTGTGCAACGGGAACGACCTCGGACCACCAGGGGCCGAGAAAACGACAGTCTCAAGGGGCCGGACACTCAGGGTCAGGGGAAAATCCAATATATATCGGGTGATATCTCTGGTGCTATTACAGATAGCGCAATAAATCAAAGTGCATTGTCTGTAGGTGGCCCTGGCGCATAAATGTGGCCAGCGGGAACGACCTCGGACCATCAGTGGCCGAGAAAACCACCGTCTCATGGGGCCGGACACTCAGGGTCAGGGGAAAATCCAATATTTATCTGGTGATATCTTGGGTGCTATTACAGATAGCGCAATAAATCAAAGTGCATTGTCTGTAGGAGGCCCTGGCGCATGAATCTGTGCAGCGGGAACGACCTCGGACTACCAGGGGCCGAGAAAACCACCGTCTCGAGGGGCCGGACACTTAGGGTCAGTGAAAAATCCAATATCTATCTGGTGATATCTCGGGTGCTATTACAGATAGCGCAATAAATCAAAGTGAATTATCTGCAGGAGGCCCTGGCGCATGAATCTGTGCAAGGGGAACGACCTCGGACCACCAGGGGCCGAGAAAACCACAGTCTCATGGGGCCGGACACACAGGGTCAGGGAAAAATTCAATATATATCTGGTGATATCTTGGGTGCTATTAGAGATAGCGCAATAAACCAAAGTGAATTATCTGCAGGAGGCCCTGGCGCATGAATCTGTGCAACGGGAACGACCTCGGACCACCAGGGGCCGAAAAAACCACAGTCTCATGGGGCCGGACACTCAGGGTCAGGGAAAAATCCAATATATATCTGGTGATATCTCGTGTGCTATTACAGATAGCGCAATAAATCAATGTGCATTGTCTGTAGGAGGCCCTGGCGCATGAATCTGTGCAGCGGGAACGACCTCGGACCACCAGGGGCCGAGAAAACCACAGTCTCATGGGGCCGGACACTCAGGGTCAGGGGAAAATCCAATATATATCTGGTGATATCTCGGGTGCTATTAAAGATCGCGCAATAAACTAAAGTGAATTATCTGCAGGAGGCCCTGGCGCATGAATGTGTGCAGCGGGAACGACCTCGGACCACCAGGGGCCGAGAAAACCGCAGTCTGATGGGGCCGGACACTCAGGGTCAGGGAAAAATCCAATATATATCTGGTGATATCTCGGGCGCTATTAGAGATAGCGCAATAAGCCAAAGGGAATTATCTGCAGGAGGCCCTGGCGCATGAATGTGTGCAGCGGGAACGACCTCGGACCACCAGGGGCCGAGAAAACCGCAGTCTCATGGGGCCGGACACTCAGGGTCAGGGGAAAATCCAATATATATCTGGTGATATCTCGGGTGCTATTACAGATAGAGCAATAAATCAAAGTGCATTGTCTGTAGGAGGCCCTGGCGCATGAATCTGTGCATCGGGAACGACCTAGGACCACCAGGGGCCGAGAAAACTACAGTCTCATGGTGCCGCACACTCAGGGTCAGGGGAAAATCCAATATATATCTGGTGATATCTCGGGTGCTATTAGAGATAGCGCAATAAACCAAGGTGAATTATCTGCAGGAGGCCCTGGCGCATGAATCTGTGCAACGGGAACGACCCCGGACCACCAGGGGCCGAGAAAACGACAGTCTCAAGGGGCCGGACACTCAGGGTCAGGGGAAAATACAATATATATCTGGTTATATCACGGGTGCTATTACAGATAGCGCAGTAAATCAAAGTGCATTGTCTGTAGGAGGCCCTGGCGCATAAATGTGGCCAGCGGGAACGACCTCGGACCACCAGGGGCCGAGAAAACGACCGTCTCATGGGGCCGGACACTCAGGGTCAGGGGAAAATCCAATATTTATCTGGTGATATCTTGGGTGCTATTACAGATAGCGCAATAAATCAAAGTGCATTGTCTGTAGGAGGCCCTGGCGCATGAATCTGTGCAGCGGGAACGACCTCGGACTACCAGGGGCCGAGAAAACCACCGTCCCGAGGGGCCGGACACTTAGGGTCAGTGAAAAATCCAATATCTATCTGGTGATATCTCGGGTGCTATTACAGATAGCGCAATAAATCAAAGTGAATTATCTGCAGGAGGCCCTGGCGCATGAATCTGTGCAAGGGGAACGACCTCGGACCACCAGGGGCCGAGAAAACCACAGTCTCATGGGGCCGGACACACAGGGTCAGGGAAAAATTCAATATATATCTGGTGATATCTTGGGTGCTATTAGAGATAGCGCAATAAACCAAAGTGAATTATCTGCAGGAGGCCCTGGCGCATGAATCTGTGCAACGGGAACGACCTCGGACCACCAGGGGCCGAAAAAACCACAGTCTCATGGGGCCGGACACTCAGGGTCAGGGAAAAATCCAATATATATCTGGTGATATCTCGGGTGCTATTACAGATAGCGCAATAAATCAATGTGCATTGTCTGTAGGAGGCCCTGGCGCATGAATCTGTGCAGCGGGAACGACCTCGGACCACCAGGGGCCGAGAAAACCACAGTCTCATGGGGCCGGACACTCAGGGTCAGGGGAAAATCCAATATATATCTGGTGATATCTCGGGTGCTATTAAAGATAGCGCAATAAACTAAAGTGAATTATCTGCAGGAGGCCCTGGCGCATGAATGTGTGCAGCGGGAACGACCTCGGACCACCAGGGGCCGAGAAAACCGCAGTCTGATGGGGCCGGACACTCAGGGTCAGGGAAAAATCCAATATATATCTGGTGATATCTCGGGCGCTATTAGAGATAGCGCAATAAGCCAAAGGGAATTATCTGCAGGAGGCCCTGGCGCATGAATGTGTGCAGCGGGAACGACCTCGGACCACCAGGGGCCGAGAAAACCGCAGTCTCATGGGGCCGGACACTCAGGGTCAGGGGAAAATCCAATATATATCTGGTGATATCTCGGGTGCTATTACAGATAGAGCAATAAATCAAAGTGCATTGTCTGTAGGAGGCCCTGGCGCATGAATCTGTGCATCGGGAACGACCTAGGACCACCAGGGGCCGAGAAAACTACAGTCTCATGGTGCCGCACACTCAGGGTCAGGGGAAAATCCAATATATATCTGGTGATATCTCGGGTGCTATTAGAGATAGCGCAATAAACCAAGGTGAATTATCTGCAGGAGGCCCTGGCGCATGAATCTGTGCAACGGGAACGACCCCGGACCACCAGGGGCCGAGAAAACGACAGTCTCAAGGGGCCGGACACTCAGGGTCAGGGGAAAATCCAATATATATCTGGTTATATCACGGGTGCTATTACAGATAGCGCAATAAATCAAAGTGCATTGTCTGTAGGAGGCCCTGGCGCATAAATGTGGCCAGCGGGAACGACCTCGGACCACCAGGGGCCGAGAAAACGACCGTCTCATGGGGCCGGACGCTCAGGGTCAGTGAAAAATCCAATATATATCTGGTGATATCTCGGGTGCTATTAGAGATAGCGCAATAAACCAAAGTGAATTATCTGCAGGAGGCCCTGGCGCATGAATCTGTGCAACGGGAACGACCTCGGACCACCAGGGGCCGAGAAAACCACAGTCTCATGGGGCCGGATACTCAGGGTCAGGGGAAAATCCAATATAGATCTGGTGATATCTCGGGTGCTATTACAGATAGCGCAATAAATCATAGTGCATTGTCTGTAGGAGGCCCTGGCGCATGAATCTGGCCAGCGGGAACGACCTCGGACCACCAGCGGCCGAGAAAACCACCGTCTCATGGGGCCGGACACTCAGGGTCGGGGAAAAATCCAATATATATCTGGTGATATCTCGGGTGCTATTAGAGATAGGGCAATAAACCAAAGTGAATTGTCTGCAGGAGGCCCTGGCGCATGAATCTGTGCAACGGGAACGACCTCGGATCACCAGGGGCCGAGAAAACCACAGTCTCATGGGGCCGGACACTCAGGGTCAGTGAAAAATCCAATATATATCTGGTGATATCTCGGGTGCTGTTAGAGATAGCGCAATAAACCAAAGTGCATTACCTGCAGGAGGCCCTGGCGCATGAATATGTGCAACGGGAACGACCTCGGACCACCAGGGGCCGAGAAAACCACAGTCTCATGGGGCCGGATACTCAGGGTCAGGGGAAAATCCAATATAGATCTGGTGATATCTCGGGTGCTATTACAGATAGCGCAATAAATCATAGTGCATTGTCTGTAGGAGGCCCTGGCGCATGAATCTGGCCAGCGGGAACGACCTCGGACCACCAGCGGCAGGGAAAACCACCGTCTCATGGGGCCGGACACTCAGGGTCGGGGAAAAATCCAATATATATCTGGTGATATCTCGGGTGCTATTAGAGATAGAGCAATAAACCAAAGTGAATTGTCTGCAGGAGGCCCTGGCGCATGAATCTGTGCAGCGGGAACGATCTCGGACCATCAGGGGCCGAGACATCCACCGTCTCATGGGGCCGGACACTCAGGGTCGGGGAAAAATCCAATATATATCTGGTGATATCTCGGGTGCTATTAGAGATAGAGCAATAAACCAAAGTGAATTGTCTGCAGGAGGCCCTGGCGCCTGAAGCTGTGCAGCGGGAACGACCTCGGACCACCAGGGGCCGAGGAAAGCACCGTCTCGAGGGGGCCGGACACTCTGGGCCAGGGAAAAATCCAATATATATGTGGTGATATCTCGGGTGCTATTACAGATAACGCAATAAATCAAAGTGCATTGTCTGTAGGAGGCCCTGGCGCATGAATCTGTGTAGCGGGAACGACCTAGGACCACCAGGGGCCGAGAAAACTACAGTCTCATGGGGCCGGACACTCAGGGTCAGGGGAAAATCCAATATATATCTGGTGATATCTCGGGTGCTATTAGAGATAGCGCAATAAACCAAGGTGAATTATCTGCAGGAGGCCCTGGCGCATGAATCTGTGCAACGGGAACGACCTCGGACCACCAGGGGCCGAGAAAACGACAGTCTCAAGGGGCCGGACACTCAGGGTCAGGGGAAAATCCAATATATATCTGGTGATATCTCTGGTGCTATTACAGATAGCGCAATAAATCAAAGTGCATTGTCTGTAGGAGGCCCTGGCGCATAAATGTGGCCAGTGGGAACGACCTCGGACCATCAGGGGCCGAGAAAACCACCGTCTCATGGGGCCGGACACTCAGGGTCAGGGGAAAATCCAATATTTATCTGGTGATATCGCGGGTGCTATTACAGATAGCGCAATAAATCAAAGTGCATTGTCTGTAGGAGGCCCTGGCGCATGAATCTGTGCAGCGGGAACGACCTCGGAACACCAGGGGCCGAGAAAACCACCGTCTCATGGGGCAGGACACTCAGGGTCAGTGAAAAATCCAATATATATCTGGTGATATCTCGGGTGCTATTACAGATAGCGCAATAAATCAAAGTGCATTGTCTGTAGGAGACGCTGGCGCATGAACCTGTGCAGCGGGAACGTTCTCGGACCACCAGGGGCCGAGAAAACGACCGTCTCATGGGGCCGGACGCTCAGGGTCAGTGAAAAATCCAATATATATCTGGTGATATCTCGGGTGCTATTAGAGATAGCGCAATAAACCAAAGTGAATTATCTGCAGGAGGCCCTGGCGCATGAATCTGTGCAACGGGAACGACCTTGGACCACCAGGGGCCGAGAAAACCACAGTCTCATGGGGCCGGATAATCAGGGTCAGGGGAAAATCCAATATAGATCAGGTGATATCTCGGGTGCTATTACAGATAGCGCAATAAATCATAGTGCATTGTCTGTAGGAGGCCCTGGCGCATGAATCTGGCCAGCGGGAACGACCTCGGACAACCAGCGGCCGAGAAAACCACCGTCTCATGGGGCCGGACACTCAGGGTCGGGGAAAAATCCAATATATATCTGGTGATATCTCGGGTGCTATTAGAGATAGCGCAATAAACCAAAGTGAATTGTCTGCAGGAGGCCCTGGCGCATGAATCTGTGCAGCGGGAACGACCTCGGACCACCAGGGGCCGAGAAAACCGCAGTCTCATGGGGCCGGTCACTCAGGGTCAGGGAAAAATCCAATATATATCTGGTGATATCTCGGGTGCTATTACAGATAGCGCAATAAATCAAAGTGCATTGTCTGTAGGAGGCCCTGGCGCATGAACCTGTTCAGCGGGAACGTTCTCGGACCACCAGGGGCCGAGAAAACGACCGTCTCATGGGGCCGGACGCTCAGGGTCAGTGAAAAATCCAATAGATATCTGGTGATATCTCGGGTGCTATTAGAGATAGCGCAATAACCCAAAGTGAATTATCTGCAGGAGGCCCTGGCGCATGAATCTGTGCAACGGGAACGACCTCGGACCACCAGGGGCCGAGAAAACCACAGTCTCATGGGGCCGGATACTCAGGGTCAGGGGAAAATCCAATATAGATCTGGTGATATCTCGGGTGCTATTACAGATAGCGCAATAAACCAAAGTGAATTGTCTGCAGGAGGCCCTGGCGCATGAATCTGTGCAGCGGGAACGATCTCGGACCATCAGGGGCCGAGACATCCACCGTCTCATGGGGCCGGACACTCAGGGTCAGGGAAAAATCCAATATATATCTGGTGATATCTCGGGTGCTATTACAGATAGCGCAATAAACCAAAGTGAATTGTCTGCAGGAGGCCCTGGCGCATGAATCTGTGCAACGGGAACGACCTCGGACCACCAGGGGCCGAGAAAACGACAGTCTCAAGGGGCCGGACACTCAGGGTCAGGGGAAAATCCAATATATATCTGGTGATATCTCGGGTGCTATTACAGATAGCGCAATAAATCAAAGTGCATTGTCTGTAGGAGACGCTGGCGCATGAACCTGTTCAGCGGGAACGTTCTCGGACCACCAGGGGCCGAGAAAACGACCGTCTCATGGGGCCGGACGCTCAGGGTCAGTGAAAAATCCAATATATATCTGGTGATATCTCGGGTGCTATTAGAGATAGCGCAATAAACCAAAGTGAATTATCTGCAGGAGGCCCTGGCGCATGAATCTGTGCAACGGGAACGACCTCGGACCACCAGGGGCCGAGAAAACCACAGTCTCATGGGGCCAGATACTCAGGGTCAGGGGAAAATCCAATATAGATCTGGTGATATCTCGGGTGCTATTACAGATAGCGCAATAAATCATAGTGCATTGTCTGTAGGAGGCCCTGGCGCATGAATCTGGCCAGCGGGAACGACCTCGGACCACCAGCGGCCGAGAAAACCACCGTCTCATGGGGCCGGACACTCAGGGTCGTGGAAAAATCCAATATATATCTGGTGATATCTCGGGTGCTATTAGAGATAGCGCAATAAACCAAAGTGAATTGTCTGCAGGAGGCCCTGGCGCATGAATCTGTGCAGCGGGAACGACCTCGGACCACCAGGGGCCGAGAAAACCGCAGTCTCATGGGGCCGGACACTCAGGGTCAGGGAAAAATCCAATATATATCTGGTGATATCTCGGGCGCTATTAGAGATAGCGCAATAAATCAAAGTGCATTGTCTGTAGGAGGCCCTGGCGCATGAATCTGTGCTGCGGGAACGACCTCGGAACACCAGGGGCCGAGAAAACCACCGTCTCATTGGGCAGGACACTCAGGGTCAGTGAAAAATCCAATATATATCTGTTGATATCTCGGGCGCTATTAGAGATAGCGCAATAAATCAAAGTGAATTATCTGCAGGAGGCCCTGGCGCATGAATCTGTGCAGCGGGAACGACCTCGGACCACCAGGGGCCGAGAAAACCACCGTCTCATGGGGCCGGACACTCAGGGTCAGGAAAAAATCCAATATATATCTGGTGATATCTCGGGTGCTATTACAGATAGCGCAATAAATCAAATTGCATTGTCTGTAGGAGGCCCTGGCGCATAAATGTGGACAGCGGGAACGACCTCGGACCATCAGGGGCCGAGAAAACCACCGTCTCATGGGGCCGGACACTCAGGGTCAGGGGAAAATCCAATATTTATCTGGTGATATCTTGGGTGCTATTACAGATAGCGCAATAAATCAAAGTGCATTGTCTGTAGGAGGCCCTGGCGCATGAATCTGTGCAGCGGGAACGACCTCGGACCACCAGGGGCCGAGAAAACCACAGTCTCATGGGGCCGGACACTCAGGGTCAGGGAAAAATTCAATATATATCTGGTGATATCTTGGGTGCTATTAGAGATAGCGCAATAAACCAAAGTGAGTTATCTGCAGGAGGCCCTGGCGCATGAATCTGTGCAACGGGAACGACCTCGGACCACCAGGGGCCGAAAAAACCACAGTCTCATGGGGCCGGACACTCAGGGTCAGGGAAAAATCCAATATATATCTGGTGATATCTCGGGTGCTATTACAGATAGCGCAATAAATCAAAGTGCATTGTCTGTAGGAGGCCCTGGCGCATGAACCTGTTCAGCGGGAACGTTCTCGGACCACCAGGGGCCGAGAAAACGACCGTCTCATGGGGCCGGACGCTCAGGGTCAGTGAAAAATCCAATAGATATCTGGTGATATCTCGGGTGCTATTAGAGATAGCGCAATAACCCAAAGTGAATTATCTGCAGGAGGCCCTGGCGCATGAATCTGTGCAACGGGAACGACCTCGGACCACCAGGGGCCGAGAAAACCACAGTCTCATGGGGCCGGATACTCAGGGTCAGGGGAAAATCCAATATAGATCTGGTGATATCTCGGGTGCTATTACAGATAGCGCAATAAACCAAAGTGAATTGTCTGCAGGAGGCCCTGGCGCATGAATCTGTGCAGCGGGAACGATCTCGGACCATCAGGGGCCGAGACATCCACCGTCTCATGGGGCCGGACACTCAGGGTCAGGGAAAAATCCAATATATATCTGGTGATATCTCGGGTGCTATTACAGATAGCGCAATAAACCAAAGTGAATTGTCTGCAGGAGGCCCTGGCGCATGAATCTGTGCAACGGGAACGACCTCGGACCACCAGGGGCCGAGAAAACGACAGTCTCAAGGGGCCGGACACTCAGGGTCAGGGGAAAATCCAATATATATCTGGTGATATCTCTGGTGCTATTACAGATAGCGCAATAAATCAAAGTGCATTGTCTGTAGGAGGCCCTGGCGCATAAATGTGGCCAGCGGGAACGACCTCGGACCATCAGGGGCCGAGAAAACCACCGTCTCATGGGGCCGGACACTCAGGGTCAGGGGAAAATCCAATATTTATCTGGTGATATCGCGGGTGCTATTACAGATAGCGCAATAAATCAAAGTGCATTGTCTGTAGGAGGCCCTGGCGCATGAATCTGTGCAGCGGGAACGACCTCGGAACACCAGGGGCCGAGAAAACCACCGTCTCATGGGGCCGGACACTCAGGGTCGGGGAAAAATCCAATATATATCTGGTGATATCTCGGGTGCTATTAGAGATAGCGCAATAAACCAAAGTGAATTGTCTGCAGGAGGCCCTGGCGCATGAATCTGTGCAGCGGGAACGACCTCGGACCACCAGGGGCCGAGAAAACCGCAGTCTCATGGGGCCGGACACTCAGGGTCAGGGAAAAATCCAATATATATCTGGTGATATCTCGGGCGCTATTAGAGATAGCGCAATAAATCAAAGTGCATTGTCTGTAGGAGGCCCTGGCGCATGAATCTGTGCAGCGGGAACGACCTCGGAACACCAGGGGCCGAGAAAACCACCGTCTCATTGGGCAGGACACTCAGGGTCAGTGAAAAATCCAATATATATCTGTTGATATCTCGGGCGCTATTAGAGATAGCGCAATAAATCAAAGTGAATTATCTGCAGGAGGCCCTGGCGCATGAATCTGTGCAGCGGGAACGACCTCGGACCACCAGGGGCCGAGAAAACCACCGTCTCATGGGGCCGGACACTCAGGGTCAGGAAAAAATCCAATATATATCTGGTGATATCTCGGGTGCTATTACAGATAGCGCAATAAATCAAATTGCATTGTCTGTAGGAGGCCCTGGCGCATAAATGTGGACAGCGGGAACGACCTCGGACCATCAGGGGCCGAGAAAACCACCGTCTCATGGGGCCGGACACTCAGGGTCAGGGGAAAATCCAATATTTATCTGGTGATATCTTGGGTGCTATTACAGATAGCGCAATAAATCAAAGTGCATTGTCTGTAGGAGGCCCTGGCGCATGAATCTGTGCAGCGGGAACGACCTCGGACCACCAGGGGCCGAGAAAACCACAGTCTCATGGGGCCGGACACTCAGGGTCAGGGAAAAATTCAATATATATCTGGTGATATCTTGGGTGCTATTAGAGATAGCGCAATAAACCAAAGTGAGTTATCTGCAGGAGGCCCTGGCACATGAATCTGTGCAACGGGAACGACCTCGGACCACCAGGGGCCGAAAAAACCACAGTCTCATGGGGCCGGACACTCAGGGTCAGGGAAAAATCCAATATATATCTGGTGATATCTCGGGTGCTATTACAGATAGCGCAATAAATCAAAGTGCATTGTCTGTAGGAGGCCCTGGCGCATGAACCTGTTCAGCGGGAACGTTCTCGGACCACCAGGGGCCGAGAAAACGACCGTCTCATGGGGCCGGACGCTCAGGGTCAGTGAAAAATCCAATATATATCTGGTGATATCTCGGGTGCTATTAGAGATAGCGCAATAAACCAAAGTGAATTATCTGCTGGAGGCCCTGGCGCATGAATCTGTGCAACGGGAACGACCTCGGACCACCAGGGGCCGAGAAAACCACAGTCTCATGGGGCCGGATACTCAGGGTCAGGGGAAAATCCAATATAGATCTGGTGATATCTCGGGTGCTATTACAGATAGCGCAATAAATCATAGTCCATTGTCTGTAGGAGGCCCTGGCGCATGAATCTGGCCAGCGGGAACGACCTCGGACCACCAGCGGCCGAGAAAACCACCGTCTCATGGGGCCGGACACTCAGGGTCGGGGAAAAATCCAATATATATCTGGTGATATCTCGGGTGCTATTAGAGATAGCGCAATAAACCAAAGTGAATTGTCTGCAGGAGGCCCTGGCGCATGAATCTGTGCAGCGGGAACGATCTCGGACCATCAGGGGCCGAGACATCCACCGTCTCATGGGGCCGGACACTCAGGGTCAGGGAAAAATCCAATATATATCTGGTGATATCTCGGGTGCTATTACAGATAGCGCAATAAATCAAAGTGCATTGCCTGTAGGAGGCCCTGGCGCATGAATCTGTGCAGCGGGAACGACCTCGGACCACCAGGGGCCGAGAAAACCACAGTCTCATGGGGCCGGACAATCAGGGTCAGGGGAAAATCCAATATATATCTGGTGATATCTCGGGTGCTATTACAGATAGAGCAATAAATCAAAGTGCATTGTCTGTAGGAGGCCCTGGCGCATGAATCTGTGCAGCGGGAACAACCTCGGACCACCAGGGGCCGAGAAAACCACAGTCTCATGGGGCCGGACACTCAGGGTCAGGGCAAAATCCAATATATATCTGGTGATATCTCGGGTGCTATTAGAGATAGCGCAATAAACCATAGTGAATTATCTGCAGGAGGCCCTGGCGCAAGAATGTGTGCAGCGGGAACGACCTCGGACCACCAGGGGCCGAGAAAACCGCAGTCTCATGGGGCCGGACACTCAGGGTCAGGGAAAAATTCAATATTTATCTGGTGATATCTTGGGTGCTATTAGAGATAGCGCAATAAACCAAAGTGAGTTATCTGCAGGAGGCCCTGGCGCATGAATCTGTGCAACGGGAACGACCTCGGACCACCAGGGGCCGAAAAAACCACAGTCTCATGGGGCCGGACACTCAGGGTCAGGGAAAAATCCAATATATATCTGGTGATATCTCGGGTGCTATTACAGATAGCGCAATAAATCAAAGTGCATTGTCTGTAGGAGGCCCTGGCGCATGAATCTGTGCAGCGGGAACGACCTCGGACCACCAGGGGCCGTGAAAACCACAGTCTCATGGGGCCGGACACTCAGGGTCAGGGGAAAATCCAATATATATCTGGTGATATCTCGGGTGCTATTAAAGATAGCGCAATAAACTAAAGTGAATTATCTGCAGGAGGCCCTGGCGCATGAATGTGTGCAGCGGGAACGACCTCGGACCACCAGGGGCCGAGAAAACCGCTGTCTCATGGGGCCGGACACTCAGGGTCAGGGAAAAATCCAATATATATCTGGTGATATCTTGGGTGCTATTAGAGATAGCGCAATAAACCAAAGTGAGTTATCTGCAGGAGGCCCTGGCGCCTGAAGCTGGGCAGCGGGAACGACCTCGGACCACCAGGGGCCGAGAAAACCACAGTCTCATGGGGCCGGACACTCAGGGTCAGGGGAAAATCCAATATATATCTGGTGATATCTCGGGTGCTATTAGAGATAGCGCAATAAACCATAGTGAATTATCTGCAGGAGGCCCTGGCGCATGAATGTGTGCAGCGGGAACGACCTCGGACCACCAGGAGCCGAGAAAACCGCAGTCTCATGGGGCCGGACACTCAGGGTCAGGGAAAAATCCAATATATATCTGTTGATATCTCGGGCGCTATTAGAAATAGCGCAATAAACCAAAGTGAATTATCTGCAGGAGGCCCTGGCGCATGAATCTGTGCAGCGGGAACGACCTCGGACCACCAGGGGCCGAGAAAACCACCGTCTCATGGGGCCGGACACTCAGGGTCAGGGAAAAATCCAATATATATCTGGTGATATCTCGGGTGCTATTACAGATAGCGCAATAAGTCAAAGTGCATTGTCTGTAGGAGGCCCTGGCGCATGAATCTGTGAAGCGGCAACGACCTCGGACCACCAGGGGCCGAGAAAACCACAGTCTCATGGGGCCGGACACTCAGGGTCAGGGGAAAATCCAGTTTATATCTGGTGATATCTCGGGTGCTATTAGAGATAGCGCAATAAACCAAAGTGAATTATCTGCAGGAGGCCCTGGCGCATGAATCTGTGCAACGGTAACGACCTCGGACCACCAGGGGTCGAAGAAACAACAGTCTCATGGGGCCGGACACTCAGGGTCAGGGAAAAATCCAATATATATCTGGTGATATCTCGGGTGCTATTACAGATAGCGCAATAAATCAAAGTGCATTGTCTGTAGGAGGCCCTGGCGCACTAATCTGTGCTGCGGGAACGACCTCGGACCTCCAGGGGCCGAGAAAACCACAGTCTCATGGGGCGGACACTCAGGGTCAGGGGAAAATCCAATATATATCTGGTGATATCTCGGGTGCTATTAAAGATAGCGCAATAAGCAAAAGGGAATTATCTGCAGGAGGCCCTGGCGCATGCATCTGTGCAGCGGGAACGACCTAGGACCACCAGGGGCCGAGAAAACCACCGTCTCATGGGGCCGGACACTCAGGGTAAGGGAAAAATCCAATATATATCTGGTGATATCTCGGGTGCTATTCGAGATAGCGCAATAAACGAAAGTGAATTATCTGCAGGAGGCCCTGGCGCATGAATCTGTGCAGCGGGAACGACCGCGGACCACCAGGGGCCGAGAAAACCACCGTCTCATGGGGCCGGACACTCAGGGTCAGGGAAAAATCCAATATATATCTGGTGATATCTCGGGTGCTATTAGAGATAGCGCAATAAACCAATGTGAGTCATCTGCAGGAGGCCCTGGCGCCTGAAGCTGTGCAGCGAGAACGACCTCGGACCACCAGGGGCCGAGAAAACCACCGTCTCATGGGGCCGGACACTCTGGGTCAGCGAAAAATCCAATATATATGTGGTGATACCTCGGGTGCTATTACAGATAGCGCAATAAATCAAAGTGCATTGTCTGTAGGAGGCCCTGGCGCATGAATCTGTGCAGCGGGAACGACCTCGGACCACCAGGGGCCGATAAAACTACAGTCTCATGCGGCCGGACACACAGGGTCTGGGGAAAATCCAATATATATCTGGTGATATCTCCGGTCCTATTACAGATAGCGAAATAAATCAAAGTGCATTGTCTGTAGGAGGCCCTGGCGCATGAATCTGTGCAGCGGGAACGACCTCGGACCACCAGAGGCCGAGGAAACCACAGTCTCATGGGGCCGGACACTCAGGGTCAGGGAAAAATCCAATATATATCTGGTGATATCTTGGGTGCTATTACAGATAGAGCAATAAATCAAAGTGCATTGTCTGTAGGAGGCCCTGGCGCATGAATGTGTGCAGCGGGAACAACCTCGGACCACCAGGGGCCGAGAAAACCACAGTCTCATGGGGCCGGACGCTCAGAGTCAGGGCAAAATCCAATATATATCTGGTGATATCTCGGGTGCTATTAGAGATAGCGCAATAAACCATAGTGAATTATCTGCAGGAGGCCCTGGCGCATGAATGTGTGCAGCGGGAACGACCTCGGACCACCAGGGGCCGCGAAAACGACAGTCTCAAGGGGCCGGACACTCAGGGTCAGGGGAAAATCCAATATATATCTGGTGATATCTCTGGTGCTATTACAGATAGCGCAATAAATCAAAGTGCATTGTCTGTAGGAGGCCCTGGCGCATAAATGTGGCCAGCGGGAACGACCTCGGACCATCAGGGGCCGAGAAAACCACCGTCTCATGGGGCCGGACACTCAGGGTCAGGGGAAAATCCAATATTTATCTGGTGATATCTTGGGTGCTATTACAGATAGCGCAATAAATCAAAGTGCATTGTCTGTAGGAGGCCCTGGCGCATGAATCTGTGCAGCGGGAACGACCTCGGACCACCAGGGGCCGAGAAAACCACCGTCCCGAGGGGCCGGACACTTAGGGTCAGTGAAAAATCCAATATCTATCTGGTGATATCTCGGGTGCTATTACAGATAGCGCAATAAATCAAAGTGAATTATCTGCAGGAGGCCCTGGCGCATGAATCTGTGCAACGGGAACGACCTCGGACCACCAGGGGCCGAGAAAACCACAGTCACATGGGGCCGGACACACAGGGTCAGGGAAATATTCAATATATATCTGGTGATATCTTGGGTGCTATTAGAGATAGCGCAATAAACCAAAGTGAATTATCTGCAGGAGGCCCTGGCGCATGAATCTGTGCAACGGGAACGACCTCGGACCACCAGGGGCCGAAAAAACCACAGTCTCATGGGGCCGGACACTCAGGGTCAGGGAAAAATCCAATATATATCTGGTGATATCTCGGGTGCTATTACAGATAGCGCAATAAATCAAAGTGCATTGTCTGTAGGAGGCCCTGGCGCATGAATCTGTGCAGCGGAAACGACCTCGGACCACCAGGGGCCGAGAAAACCACAGTCTCATGGGGCCGGACACTCAGGGTCAGGGGAAAATCCAATATATATCTGGTGATATCTCGGGTGCTATTAAAGATAGCGCAATAAACTAAAGTGAATTATCTGCAGGAGGCCCTGGCGCATGAATGTGTGCAGCGGGAACGACCTCGGACCACCAGGGGCCGAGAAAACCGCAGTCTCATGTTGCCGGACACTCAGGGTCATGGAAAAATCCAATATATATCTGGTGATATCTCGGGTGCTATTACAGATAGCGCAATAAATCATAGTGCATTGTCTGTAGGAGGCCCTGGCACATGAATCTGGCCAGCGGGAACGACCTCGGACCACCAGCGGCCGAGAAAACCACCGTCTCATGGGGCCGGACACTCAGGGTCGGGGAAAAATCCAATATATATCTGGTGATATCTCGGGTGCTATTAGAGATAGCGCAGTAAAACAAAGTGAATTGTCTGCAGGAGGCCCTGGCGCATGAATGTGTGCAGCGGGAACGACCTAGGACCACCAGGGGCCGAGAAAACCACAGTCTCATGGGGCCGGACACTCAGGGTCAGGGGAAAATCCAATATATATCTGGTGATATCTCGGATGCTATTAGAGATAGCGCAATAAATCAAAGTGCATTGTCTGTAGGAGGCCCTGGCGCATGAATCTGTGCAGCGGGAACGACCTCGGAACACCAGGGGCCGAGAAAACCACCGTCTGATGGGGCCGGACGCTCAGGGTCAGTGAAAAATCCAATATATATCTGGTGATATCTCGGGTGTTATTAGAGATAGCGCAATAAACCAAAGTGAATTATCTGCAGGAGGCCCTGGCGCATGAATCTGTGCAACGGGAACGACCTCGGACCACCAGCGGCCGAGAAAACCACCGTCTCATGGGGCCGGACACTCAGGGTCGGGGAAAAATCCAATATATATCTGGTGATATCTCGGGTGCTATTAGAGATAGCGCAATAAACCAAAGTGAATTGTCTGCAGGAGGCCCTGGCGCATGAATCTGTGCAGCGGGAACGATCTCGGACCATCAGGGGCCGAGACATCCACCGTCTCAAGGGGCCGGACACTCAGGGTCAGGGAAAAATCCAATATATATGTGGTGATATCTCGGGTGCTATTACAGATAGCGCAATAAATCAAAGTGCATTGTCTGTAGGAGGCCCTGGCGCATGAATCTGTGCAGCAGGAACGACCTCGGACCACCAGGGCCCGAGAAAACGACCGTCTCATGGGGCCGGACCCTCAGGGTCAGTGAAAAATCCAATATATATCTGGTGATATCTCGGGTGCTATTACAGATAGCGCAATAAATCAAAGTGCATTGTCTGTAGGAGGCCCTGGCGCATGAATCTGTGCAGCGGGAACGACCTCGGACCACCAGGGGCCGAGAAAACCACAGTCCCATGGAGCCGGACACTCAGGGTCAGGGGAAAATCCAGTATATATCTCTTGATATCTCGGGTGCTATTAGAGATAGCGCAATAAACCAAAGTGAATTATCTGCAGGAGGCCCTGGCGCATGAATCTGTGCAGCGGGAACGTCCTCGGACCCCCAGGGGCCGAGACAACCACCGTCTCATGGGGCCGGACACTCAGGGTCAGTGAAAAATCCAATATATATCTGGTGATATCTCGGGTGCTATTACAGATAGCGCAATAAATCAAAGTGCATTGTCTGTAGGAGGCCCTGGCGGATGAATCTGTGCAGCGGGAACGACCTCGGACCACCAGGGGCCGAGAAAACCTCAGTCTCATGGGGCCGGACACTCAGGGTCAGGGGAAAATCCAGTATATATCTGGTGATATCTCGGGTGCTATTAGAGATAGCGCAGTAAACCAAAGTGAATTATCTGCAGGATGCCCTGGCGCATGAATCTGTGCAAGCGGGAACGTCCTCGGACCTCCTGGGGCCGAGACAACCACCGTCTCATGGGGCCGGACGCTCAGGGTCAGGGTAAAATCCAATATATATCTGGTGATATCTCGGGTGCTATTACAGATAGCGCAATAAATCAAAGTGCATTGTCTGTAGGAGGCCCTGGCGCATGAATCTGTACAGCGGGAACGACGTCGGACCACCAGGGGCCGAAAAAACCACAGTCTCATGGGGCCGGACCCTCATGGTCAGGGTAAAATCCATTATATATCTGGTGATATCTCGTGTGCTATTACAGATAGCGCAATAAATCAAAGTGCATTGTCTGTAGGAGGCCCTGGCGCATGAATCTGTGCAGCGGGAACGACCTCGGACCACCAGGGGCCGAGAAAACCACAGTCTCATGGGGCCGGACACTCAGGGTCAGGGGAAAATCCAATATATATCTGGTGATATCTCGGGTGCTATTAGAGATAGCGCAATAAACCAAAGTGAATTATCTGCAGGAGGCCCTGGCGCATGAATCTGTGCAGCGGGAACGACCTCGGACCACCAGGGGCCGAAAAAACCACAGTCTCATGGGGCCGGATACTCAGGGTCAGGGGAAAATCCAATATAGATCTGGTGATATCTCGGGTGCTATTACAGATAGCGCAATAAATCAAAGTGCATTGTCTGTAGGAGGCCCTGGCGCATGAATCTGTGCAGCGGGAACGACCTAGGACCACCCGGGGCCGAGACAACCACCGTCTCATGGGGCCGGACACTCAGGGTCAGGGGAAAATCCAGTATATATCTGGTGATATCTCGGGTGCTATTAGAGATAGCGTAATAAACCAAAGTGCATTGTCTGTAGGAGGCCCTGGCGCATGAATCTGTGCAGCGGGAACGACCTCGGACCACGAGGGGCCGAGAAAACCACAGTCTCATGGGGCCGGACACTCAGGGTCAGGGGAAAATCCAGTATATATCTGGTGATATCTCGGGTGCTATTACAGATAGCGCAATAAATCAAAGTGCATTGTCTGTAGGAGGCCCTGGCGCACGAATCTGTGCAGCGGGAACGACCTCGGACCACCAGGGGCCGAGAAAACCACAGTCTCATGGGGCCGGACACTCAGGGTCAGGGGAAAATCCAATATATATCTGGTGATATCTCGGGTGCTATTACAGATAGAGCAATAAATCAAAGTGCATTGTCTCTAGGAGGCCCTGGCGCATGAATGTGTGCAGCGGGAACGACCTCGGACCACCAGGGGCCGAGAAAACCGCAGTCTGATGGGGCCGGACACTCAGGGTAAGGGAAAAATCCAATATATATCTGGTGATATCTCGGGTGCTATTAGAGATAGCGCAATAAACGAAAGTGAATTATCTGCAGGAGGCCCTGGCGCATGAATCTGTGCAGCGGGAACGACCGCGGACCACCAGGGGCCGAGAAAACCACCGTCTCATGGGGCCGGACCCTCAGGGACAGGGAAAAATCCAATATATATCTGGTGATATCTCGGGTGCTATTAGAGATAGCGCAATAAACCAAAGTGAGTTATCTGCAGGAGGCCCTGGCGCATGAATCTGTGCAACGGGAACGACCTCGGACCACCAGGGGCCGAGAAAACCACAGTCTCATGGGGCCGGACACTCAGGGTCAGTGGAAAATCCAATATAGATCTGGTGATATCTCGGGTGCTATTACAGATAGCGCAATAAATCAAAGTGCATTACCTGTAGGAGGCCCTGGCGCATGAATCTGTGCAGCGGGAACGTCCTCGGACCTCCAGGGGCCGAGACAACGACCGTCTCATGGGGCCGGACACTCAGGGTCAGGGTAAAATCCAATATATATCTGGTGATATCTCGGGTGCTATTACAGATAGAGCAATAAATCAAAGTGCATTGTCTGTAGGAGGCCCTGGCGCATGAATGTGTGCAGCGGGAACGACCTCGGACCACCAGGGGCCGAGAAAACCGCAGTCTCATGGGGCCGGACGCTCAGGGTCAGGGAAAAATCCAATATATATCTGGTGATATCACGGGCGCTATTAGAGATAGCGCAATAAGCCAAAGGGAGTTATCTGCAGGAGGCCCTGGCGCATGAATCTGTGCAGCGGGAAGGATCTCGGACCATCACCGGCCGAGACATCCACCGTCTCATGGGGCCGGACACTCAGGGTCAGGGAAAAATCCAATATATATCTGGTGATATCTCGGGTGCTATTACAGATAGCGCAATAAATCAAAGTGCATTGTCTGTAGGAGGCCCTGGCGCATGAATCTGTGCAGCGGGAACGACCTCGGACCACCAGGGGCCGAGAAAACCACAGTCTCATGGGGCCGGACACTCAGGGTCAGGGGAAAATCCAATATATATCTGGTGATATCTCTGGTGCTATTACAGATAGAGCAATAAATCAAAGTGCATTGTCTGTAGGAGGCCCTGGCGCATGAATGTGTGCAGCGGGAACGACCTCGGACCACCAGGGGCCGAGAAAACCGCAGTCTCATGGGGCCGGACATTCAGGGTCAGGGAAAAATCCAATATATATGTGGTGATATCTCGGGTGCTATTACAGATAGCGCAATAAATCAAAGTGCATTGTCTGTAGGAGACCCTGGCGCATGAACCTGTGCAGCGGGAACGACCTCGGACTACCAGGGGCCGAGAAAACGACCGTCTCATGGGGCCGGACGCTCAGGGTCAGTGAAAAATCCAATATATATCTGGTGATATCTCGGGTGCTATTAGAGATAGCGCAATAAGCCAAAGGGAATTATCTGCAGGAGGCCCTGGCGCATGCATCTGTGCAGCGGGAACGACCTAGGACCCCCAGGGGCCGAGAAAACCACCGTCTCATGGGGCCGGACACTCAGGGTAAGGGAAAAATCCAATATATATCTGGTGATGTCTCGGGTGCTATTACAGATAGCGCAATAAACCAAAGTGAATTATCTGCAGGAGGCCCTTGCGCATGAATCTGTGCAACGGGAACGTCCTCGGACCACCAGGGGCCGAGAAAACCACAGTCTCATGGGGCCGGACACTCAGGGTCAGGGGAAAATCCAATATAGATCTGGTGATATCTCGGCTGCTATTACAGATAGCGCAATAAATCAAAGTGCATTACCTGTAGGAGGCCCTGGCGCATGAATCTGTGCAGCGGGAACGTCCTCGGACCTCCAGGGGCCGAGACAACGACCGTCTCATGGGGCCGGACACTCAGGGTCAGGGTAAAATCCAATATATATCTGGTGATATCTCGGGTGCTATAACAGATAGCGCAATAAATCAAAGTGCATTGTCTGTAGGAGACCCTGGCGCATGAATCTGTGCAGCGGGAACGACCTCGGACCACCAGGGGCCGAGAAAAGCACAGTCTCATGGGGCCGGACACTCAGGGTCAGGGTAAAATCCAATATATATCTGGTGATATCTCGGGTGCTATTAGAGATAGCGCAATAAACCAAAGTGAATTATCTGCAGGAGGCCCTGGCGCATGAATCTGTGCAACGGGAACGACCTCGGACCACCAGGGGCCGAGAAAACCACAGTCTCATGGGGCCGGATACTCAGGGTCAGGGGAAAATCCAATATAGATCTGGTGATATCTCGGGTGCTATTACAGATAGCGCAATAAATCATAGTGCATTGTCTGTAGGAGGCCCTGGCGCATGAATCTGGCCAGCGGGAACGACCTCGGACCACCAGCGGCCGAGAAAACCACCGTCTCATGGGGCCGGACACTCAGGGTCGGGGAAAAATCCAATATATATCTGGTGATATCTCGGGTGCTATTAGAGATAGCGCAATAAACCAAAGTGAATTGTCTGCAGGAGGCCCTGGCGCATGAATCTGTGCAGCGGGAACGACCTCGGACCACCAGGGGCCGAGAAAACCGCAGTCTCATGGGGCCGGACACTCAGGGTCAGGGAAAAATCCAATATATATCTGGTGATATCTCGGGCGCTATTAGAGATAGCGCAATAAATCAAAGTGCATTGTCTGTAGGAGGCCCTGGCGCATGAATCTGTGCAGCGGGAACGACCTCGGACCACGAGGGGCCGAGAAAACCACAGTCTCATGGGGCCGGACACTCAGGGTCAGGGGAAAATCCAGTATATATCTGGTGATATCTCGGGTGCTATTACAGATAGCGCAATACATCAAAGTGCATTGTCTGTAGGAGGCCCTGGCGCATGAATCTGTGCAGCGGGAACGACCTCGGACCACCAGGGGCCGAGAAAACCACAGTCTCATGGGGCCGGACACTCAGGGTCGGGGAAAAATCCAATATATATCTGGTGATATCTCGGGTGCTATTAGAGATAGCGCAATAAACCAAAGTGAATTGTCTGCAGGAGGCCCTGGCGCATGAATCTGTGCAGCGGGAACGATCTCGGACCATCAGGGGCCGGGACATCCACCGTCTCATGGGGCCGGACACTCAGGGTCAGGGAAAAATCCAATATATATCTGGTGATATCTCGGATGCTATTACAGATAGCGCAATAAATCAAAGTGCATTGTCTGTAGGAGGCCCTGGCGCATGAATCCGTGCAGCGGGAACGGCCTCAGACCACCAGGAGCCGAGAAAACCACAGTCTCATGGGGCCGGACACTCAGGGTCAGGGGAAAATCCAATATATATCTGGTGATATCTCGGGTGCTATTACAGATAGAGCAATAAATCAAAGTGCATTGTCTCTAGGAGGCCCTGGCGCATGAATGTGTGCAGCGGGAACGACCTCGGACCACCAGGGGCCGAGAAAACCGCAGTCTCATGGGGCCGGACACTCAGGGTCAGGGAAAAATCCAATATATATCTGGTGATATCTCGGGCGCTATTAGAGATAGCGCAATAAGCCAAAGGGAATTATCTGCAGGAGGCCCTGGCGCATGCATCTGTGCAGCGGGAACGACCTAGGACCACCAGGGGCCGAGAAAACCACCGTCTCATGGGGCCGGACACTCAGGGTAAGGGAAAAATCCAATATATATCTGGTGATATCTCGGGTGCTATTAGAGATAGCGCAATAAACGAAAGTGAATTATCTGCAGGAGGCCCTGGCGCATGAATCTGTGCAGCGGGAACGACCGCGGACCACCAGGGGCCGAGAAAACCACCGTCTCATGGGGCCGGACACTCAGGGACAGGGAAAAATCCAATATATATCTGGTGATATCTCGGGTGCTATTAGAGATAGCGCAATAAACCAAAGTGAGTTATCTGCAGGAGGCCCTGGCGCATGAATCTGTGCAACGGGAACGACCTCGGACCACCAGGGGCCGAGAAAACCACAGTCTCATGGGGCCGGACACTCAGGGTCAGGGGAAAATCCAATATATATCTGGTGATATCTCGGGTGCTATTAGAGATAGCGCAATAAATCAAAGTGCATTGTCTGTAGGAGGCCCTGGCGCATGAATCTGTGCAGCGGGAACGACCTCGGAACACCAGGGACCGAGAAAACAACCGTCTCATGGGGCCGGACACTCAGGGTCAGTGAAAAATCCAATATATATGTGGTGATATCTCGGGTGCTATTACAGATAGCGCAATAAATCAAAGTGCATTGTCTGTAGGAGACCCTGGCGCATGAACCTGTGCAGCGGGAACGACCTCGGACCACCAGGGGCCGAGAAAACGACCGTCTCAAGGGGCCGGACGCTCAGGGTCAGTGAAAAATCCAATATATATCTGGTGATATCTCGGGTGCTATTAGAGATAGCGCAATAAACCAAAGTGAATTATCTGCAGGAGGCCCTGGCGCATGAATCTGTGCAACGGGAACGTCCTCGGACCACCAGGGGCCGAGAAAACCACAGTCTCATGGGGCCGTACACTCAGGGTCAGGGTAAAATCCAATATATATCTGGTGATATCTCGGGTGCTATTACAGATAGAGCAATAAATCAAAGTGCATTGTCTGTAGGAGGCCCTGGCGCATGAATGTGTGCAGCGGGAACGACCTCGGACCACCAGGGGCCGAGAAAACCGCAGTCTCATGGGGCCGGACACTCAGGGTCAGGGAAAAATCCAATATATATCAGGTGATATCTCGGGCGCTATTAGAGATAGCGCAATAAGCCAAAGGGAATTATCTGCAGGAGGCCCTGGCGCATGAATCTGTGCAACGGGAACGACCCCGGACCACCAGGGGCCGAGAAAACCACAGTCTCATGGGGCCGGACACTCAAGGTCAGGGGAAAATCCAATATAGATCTGGTGATATCTCGGGTGCTATTACAGATAGCGCAATAAACCAAAGTGAATTATCTGCAGGAGGCCCTTGCGCATGAATCTGTGCAACGGGATCGTCCTCGGACCACCAGGGGCCGAGAAAACCACAGTCTCATGGGGCCGGACACTCAGGGTCAGGGTAAAATCCAATATATATCTGGTGATATCTCGGGTGCTATAACAGATAGCGCAATAAATCAAAGTGCATTGTCTGTAGGAGGCCCTGGCGCATGAATCTGTGCAGCGGGAACGACCTCGGACCACCAGGGGCCGAGAAAACCACAGTCTCATGGGGCCGGACACTCAGGGTCAGGGAAAAATCCAATATATATCTGGTGATATCTCGGGTGCTATTACAGATAGCGCAATAAATCAAAGTGCATTGTCTGTAGGAGACGCTGGCGCATGAACCTGTTCAGCGGGAACGTTCTCGGACCACCAGGGGCCGAGAAAACGACCGTCTCATGGGGCCGGACGCTCAGGGTCAGTGAAAAATCCAATATATATCTGGTGATATCTCGGGTGCTATTAGAGATAGCGCAATAAACCAAAGTGAATTATCTGCAGGAGGCCCTGGCGCATGAATCTGTGCAACGGGAACGACCTCGGACCACCAGGGGCCGAGAAAACCACAGTCTCATGGGGCCGGATACTCAGGGTCAGGGGAAAATCCAATATAGATCTGGTGATATCTCGGGTGCTATTACAGATAGCGCAATAAATCATAGTGCATTGTCTGTAGGAGGCCCTGGCGCATGAATCTGGCCAGCGGGAACGACCTCGGACCACCAGCGGCCGAGAAAACCACCGTCTAATGGGGCCGGACACTCAGGGTCGGGGAAAAATCCAATATATATCTGGTGATATCTCGGGTGCTATTAGAGATAGCGCAATAAACCAAAGTGAATTGTCTGCAGGAGGCCCTGGCGCATGAATCTGTGCAGCGGGAACGACCTCGGACCACCAGGGGCCGAGAAAACCGCAGTCTCATGGGGCCGGACACTCAGGGTCAGGGAAAAATCCAATATATATCTGGTGATATCTCGGGCGCTATTAGAGATAGCGCAATAAATCAAAGTGCATTGTCTGTAGGAGACCCTGGCGCATGAACCTGTGCAGCGGGAACGACCTCGGACCACCAGGGGCCGAGAAAACGACCGTCTCATGGGGCCGGACGCTCAGGGTCAGTGAAAAATCCAATATATATCTGGTGATATCTCGGGTGCTATTAGAGATAGCGCAATAAACCAAAGTGAATTATCTGCAGGAGGCCCTGGCGCATGAATCTGTGCAACGGGAACGACCCCGGACCACCAGGGGCCGAGAAAACCACAGTCTCATGGGGCCGGACACTCAGGGTCAGGGGAAAATCCAATATAGATCTGGTGATATCTCGGGTGCTATTACAGATAGCGCAATAAACCAAAGTGAATTATCTGCAGGAGGCCCTTGCGCATGAATCTGTGCAACGGGAACGTCCTCGGACCACCAGGGGCCGAGAAAACCACAGTCTCATGGGGCCGGACACTCAGGGTCAGGGTAAAATCCAATATATATCTGGTGATATCTCGGGTGCTATAACAGATAGCGCAATAAATCAAAGTGCATTGTCTGTAGGAGGCCCTGGCGCATGAATCTGTGCAGCGGGAACGACCTCGGACCACCAGGTGCCGAGAAAACCACAGTCTCATGGGGCCGGACACTCAGGGTCAGGGGAAAATCCAATATATATCTGGTGATATCTCGGGTGCTATTACAGATAGAGCAATAAATCAAAGTGCATTGTCTGTAGGAGGCCCTGGCGCATGAACGTGTGCAGCGGGAACGACCTCGGACCACCAGGCGCCGAGAAAACCGCAGTCTCATGGGGCCGGACACTCAGGGTCAGGGAAAAATCCAATATATATCTGGTGATATCTCGGGCGCTATTAGAGATAGCGCAATAAGCCAAAGGGAATTATCTGCAGGAGGCCCTGGCGCATGCATCTGTGCAGCGGGAACGACCTAGGACCACCAGGGGCCGAGAAAACCACCGTCTCATGGGGCCGGACACTCAGGGTAAGGGAAAAATCCAATATATATCTGGTGATGTCTCGGGTGCTATTAGAGATAACGCAATAAACCAAAGTGAATTATCTGCAGGAGGCCCTTGCGCATGAATCTGTGCAACGGGAACGTCCTAGGACCACCAGGGGCCGAGAAAACCACAGTCTCATGGGGCCGGACACTCAGGGTCAGGGGAAAATCCAATATAGATCTGGTGATATCTCGGCTGCTATTACAGATAGCGCAATAAATCAAAGTGCATTACCTGTAGGAGTCCCTGGCGCATGAATCTGTGCAGCGGGAACGACCTCGGACCACCAGCGGCCGAGAAAAGCACAGTCTCATGGGGCCGGACACTCAGGGTCAGGGAAAAATCCAATATATATCTGGTGATATCTCGGGCGCTATTAGAGATAGCGCAATAAATCAAAGTGCATTGTCTGTAGGAGGCCCTGGCGCATGAATCTGTGCAGCGGGAACGACCTCGGAACACCAGGGGCCGAGAAAACCACCGTCTCATGGGGCCGGACGCTCAGGGTCAGTGAAAAATCCAATATATATCTGGTGATATCTCGGGTGCTATTAGAGATAGCGCAATAAACCAAAGTGAATTATCTGCAGGAGGCCCTGGCGCATGAATCTGTGCAACGGGAACGACCTCGGACCACCAGGGGCCGAGAAAACCACAGTCTCATGGGGCCGGATACTCAGGGTCAGGGGAAAATCCAATATAGATCTGGTGATATCTCGGGTGCTATTACAAATAGCGCAATAAATCATAGTGCATTGTCTGTAGGAGGCCCTGGCGCATGAATCTGGCCAGCGGGAACGACCTCGGACCACCAGGGGCCGAGAAAACCGCAGTCTCATGGGGCCGGACACTCAGGGTCAGGGAAAAATCCAATATATATCTGGTGATATCTCGGGCGCTATTAGAGATAGCGCAATAAGCCAAAGGGAATTATCTGCAGGAGGCCCTGGCGCATGAATCTGTGCAGCGGGAAGGATCTCGGACCATCAGGGGCCGAGACATCCACCGTCTCATGGGGCCGGACACTCAGGGTCAGGGAAAAATCCAATATATATCTGGTGATATCTCGGGTGCTATTACAGATAGCGCAATAAATCAAAGTGCATTGTCTGTAGGAGGCCCTGGCGCATGAATCTGTGCAGCGGGAACGACCTCGGACCACCAGGAGCCGAGAAAACCACAGTCTCATGGGGCAGGACACTCAGGGTCAGGGGAAAATCCAATATATATCTGGTGATATCTCGGGTGCTATTACAGATAGAGCAATAAATCAAAGTGCATTGTCTGTAGGAGGCCCTGGCGCATGAATGTGTGCAGCGGGAACGACCTCGGACCACCAGGGGCCGAGAAAACCGCAGTCTCATGGGGCCGGACACTCAGGGTCAGGGAAAAATCCAATATATATCTGGTGATATCTCGGGCTCTATTAGAGATAGCGCAATAAGCCAAAGGGAATTATCTGCAGGAGGCCCTGGCGCATGCATCTGTGCAGCGGGAACGACCTAGGATCCCCAGGGGCCGAGAAAACCACCGTCTCATGGGGCCGGACACTCAGGGTAAGGGAAAAATCCAATATATATCTGGTGATGTCTCGGGTGCTATTACAGATAGCGCAATAAACCAAAGTGAATTATCTGCAGGAGGCCCTTGCGCATGAATCTGTGCAACGGGAACGTCCTCGGACCACCAGGGGCCGAGAAAACCACAGTCTCATGGGGCCGGACACTCAGGGTCAGGGGAAAATCCAATATAGATCTGGTGATATCTCGGCTGCTATTACAGATAGCGCAATAAATCAAAGTGCATTACCTGTAGGAGGCCCTGGCGCATGAATCTGTGCAGCGGGAACGTCCTCGGACCTCCAGGGGCCGAGACAACGACCGTCTCATGGGGCCGGACACTCAGGGTCAGGGTAAAATCCAATATATATCTGGTGATATCTCGGGTGCTATAACAGATAGCGCAATAAATCAAAGTGCATTGTCTGTAGGAGGCCCTGGCGCATGAATCTGTGCAGCGGGAACGACCTCGGACCACCAGGGGCCGAGAAAAGCACAGTCTCATGGGGCCGGACACTCAGGGTCAGGGTAAAATCCAATATATATCTGGTGATATCTCGGGTGCTATTAGAGATAGCGCAATAAACCAAAGTGAATTATCTGCAGGAGGCCCTGGCGCATGAATCTGTGCAACGGGAACGACCTCGGACCACCAGGGGCCGAGAAAACCACAGTCTCATGGGGCCGGATACTCAGGGTCAGGGGAAAATCCAATATAGATCTGGTGATATCTCGGGTGCTATTACAGATAGCGCAATAAATCATAGTGCATTGTCTGTAGGAGGCCCTGGCGCATGAATCTGGCCAGCGGGAACGACCTCGGACCACCAGCGGCCGAGAAAACCACCGTCTCATGGGGCCGGACACTCAGGGTCGGGGAAAAATCCAATATATATCTGGTGATATCTCGGGTGCTATTAGAGATAGCGCAATAAACCAAAGTGAATTGTCTGCAGGAGGCCCTGGCGCATGAATCTGTGCAGCGGGAACGACCTCGGACCACCAGGGGCCGAGAAAACCGCAGTCTCATGGGGCCGGACACTCAGGGTCAGGGAAAAATCCAATATATATCTGGTGATATCTCGGGCGCTATTAGAGATAGCGCAATAAATCAAAGTGCATTGTCTGTAGGAGGCCCTGGCGCATGAATCTGTGCAGCGGGAACGACCTCGGACCACGAGGGGCCGAGAAAACCACAGTCTCATGGGGCCGGACACTCAGGGTCAGGGGAAAATCCAGTATATATCTGGTGATATCTCGGGTGCTATTACAGATAGCGCAATACATCAAAGTGCATTGTCTGTAGGAGGCCCTGGCGCATGAATCTGTGCAGCGGGAACGACCTCGGACCACCAGGGGCCGAGAAAACCACAGTCTCATGGGGCCGGACACTCAGGGTCGGGGAAAAATCCAATATATATCTGGTGATATCTCGGGTGCTATTAGAGATAGCGCAATAAACCAAAGTGAATTGTCTGCAGGAGGCCCTGGCGCATGAATCTGTGCAGCGGGAACGATCTCGGACCATCAGGGGCCGGGACATCCACCGTCTCATGGGGCCGGACACTCAGGGTCAGGGAAAAATCCAATATATATCTGGTGATATCTCGGATGCTATTACAGATAGCGCAATAAATCAAAGTGCATTGTCTGTAGGAGGCCCTGGCGCATGAATCCGTGCAGCGGGAACGACCTCAGACCACCAGGGGCCGAGAAAACCACAGTCTCATGGGGCCGGACACTCAGGGTCAGGGGAAAATCCAATATATATCTGGTGATATCTCGGGTGCTATTACAGATAGAGCAATAAATCAAAGTGCATTGTCTCTAGGAGGCCCTGGCGCATGAATGTGTGCAGCGGGAACGACCTCGGACCACCAGGGGCCGAGAAAACCGCAGTCTCATGGGGCCGGACACTCAGGGTCAGGGAAAAATCCAATATATATCTGGTGATATCTCGGGCGCTATTAGAGATAGCGCAATAAGCCAAAGGGAATTATCTGCAGGAGGCCCTGGCGCATGCATCTGTGCAGCGGGAACGACCTAGGACCACCAGGGGCCGAGAAAACCACCGTCTCATGGGGCCGGACACTCAGGGTAAGGGAAAAATCCAATATATATCTGGTGATATCTCGGGTGCTATTAGAGATAGCGCAATAAACGAAAGTGAATTATCTGCAGGAGGCCCTGGCGCATGAATCTGTGCAGCGGGAACGACCGCGGACCACCAGGGGCCGAGAAAACCACCGTCTCATGGGGCCGGACACTCAGGGACAGGGAAAAATCCAATATATATCTGGTGATATCTCGGGTGCTATTAGAGATAGCGCAATAAACCAAAGTGAGTTATCTGCAGGAGGCCCTGGCGCATGAATCTGTGCAACGGGAACGACCTCGGACCACCAGGGGCCGAGAAAACCACAGTCTCATGGGGCCGGACACTCAGGGTCAGGGGAAAATCCAATATATATCTGGTGATATCTCGGGTGCTATTAGAGATAGCGCAATAAATCAAAGTGCATTGTCTGTAGGAGGCCCTGGCGCATGAATCTGTGCAGCGGGAACGACCTCGGAACACCAGGGACCGAGAAAACAACCGTCTCATGGGGCCGGACACTCAGGGTCAGTGAAAAATCCAATATATATGTGGTGATATCTCGGGTGCTATTACAGATAGCGCAATAAATCAAAGTGCATTGTCTGTAGGAGACCCTGGCGCATGAACCTGTGCAGCGGGAACGACCTCGGACCACCAGGGGCCGAGAAAACGACCGTCTCAAGGGGCCGGACGCTCAGGGTCAGTGAAAAATCCAATATATATCTGGTGATATCTCGGGTGCTATTAGAGATAGCGCAATAAACCAAAGTGAATTATCTGCAGGAGGCCCTGGCGCATGAATCTGTGCAACGGGAACGTCCTCGGACCACCAGGGGCCGAGAAAACCACAGTCTCATGGGGCCGGACACTCAGGGTCAGGGTAAAATCCAATATATATCTGGTGATATCTCGGGTGCTATTACAGATAGAGCAATAAATCAAAGTGCATTGTCTGTAGGAGGCCCTGGCGCATGAATGTGTGCAGCGGGAACGACCTCGGACCACCAGGGGCCGAGAAAACCGCAGTCTCATGGGGCCGGACACTCAGGGTCAGGGAAAAATCCAATATATATCAGGTGATATCTCGGGCGCTATTAGAGATAGCGCAATAAGCCAAAGGGAATTATCTGCAGGAGGCCCTGGCGCATGAATCTGTGCAACGGGAACGACCCCGGACCACCAGGGGCCGAGAAAACCACAGTCTCATGGGGCCGGACACTCAAGGTCAGGGGAAAATCCAATATAGATCTGGTGATATCTCGGGTGCTATTACAGATAGCGCAATAAACCAAAGTGAATTATCTGCAGGAGGCCCTTGCGCATGAATCTGTGCAACGGGATCGTCCTCGGACCACCAGGGGCCGAGAAAACCACAGTCTCATGGGGCCGGACACTCAGGGTCAGGGTAAAATCCAATATATATCTGGTGATATCTCGGGTGCTATAACAGATAGCGCAATAAATCAAAGTGCATTGTCTGTAGGAGGCCCTGGCGCATGAATCTGTGCAGCGGGAACGACCTCGGACCACCAGGGGCCGAGAAAACCACAGTCTCATGGGGCCGGACACTCAGGGTCAGGGAAAAATCCAATATATATCTGGTGATATCTCGGGTGCTATTACAGATAGCGCAATAAATCAAAGTGCATTGTCTGTAGGAGACGCTGGCGCATGAACCTGTTCAGCGGGAACGTTCTCGGACCACCAGGGGCCGAGAAAACGACCGTCTCATGGGGCCGGACGCTCAGGGTCAGTGAAAAATCCAATATATATCTGGTGATATCTCGGGTGCTATTAGAGATAGCGCAATAAACCAAAGTGAATTATCTGCAGGAGGCCCTGGCGCATGAATCTGTGCAACGGGAACGACCTCGGACCACCAGGGGCCGAGAAAACCACAGTCTCATGGGGCCGGATACTCAGGGTCAGGGGAAAATCCAATATAGATCTGGTGATATCTCGGGTGCTATTACAGATAGCGCAATAAATCATAGTGCATTGTCTGTAGGAGGCCCTGGCGCATGAATCTGGCCAGCGGGAACGACCTCGGACCACCAGCGGCCGAGAAAACCACCGTCTAATGGGGCCGGACACTCAGGGTCGGGGAAAAATCCAATATATATCTGGTGATATCTCGGGTGCTATTAGAGATAGCGCAATAAACCAAAGTGAATTGTCTGCAGGAGGCCCTGGCGCATGAATCTGTGCAGCGGGAACGACCTCGGACCACCAGGGGCCGAGAAAACCGCAGTCTCATGGGGCCGGACACTCAGGGTCAGGGAAAAATCCAATATATATCTGGTGATATCTCGGGCGCTATTAGAGATAGCGCAATAAATCAAAGTGCATTGTCTGTAGGAGACCCTGGCGCATGAACCTGTGCAGCGGGAACGACCTCGGACCACCAGGGGCCGAGAAAACGACCGTCTCATGGGGCCGGACGCTCAGGGTCAGTGAAAAATCCAATATATATCTGGTGATATCTCGGGTGCTATTAGAGATAGCGCAATAAACCAAAGTGAATTATCTGCAGGAGGCCCTGGCGCATGAATCTGTGCAACGGGAACGACCCCGGACCACCAGGGGCCGAGAAAACCACAGTCTCATGGGGCCGGACACTCAGGGTCAGGGGAAAATCCAATATAGATCTGGTGATATCTCGGGTGCTATTACAGATAGCGCAATAAACCAAAGTGAATTATCTGCAGGAGGCACTTGCGCATGAATCTGTGCAACGGGAACGTCCTCGGACCACCAGGGGCCGAGAAAACCACAGTCTCATGGGGCCGGACACTCAGGGTCAGGGTAAAATCCAATATATATCTGGTGATATCTCGGGTGCTATAACAGATAGCGCAATAAATCAAAGTGCATTGTCTGTAGGAGGCCCTGGCGCATGAATCTGTGCAGCGGGAACGACCTCGGACCACCAGGTGCCGAGAAAACCACAGTCTCATGGGGCCGGACACTCAGGGTCAGGGGAAAATCCAATATATATCTGGTGATATCTCGGGTGCTATTACAGATAGAGCAATAAATCAAAGTGCATTGTCTGTAGGAGGCCCTGGCGCATGAACGTGTGCAGCGGGAACGACCTCGGACCACCAGGCGCCGAGAAAACCGCAGTCTCATGGGGCCGGACACTCAGGGTCAGGGAAAAATCCAATATATATCTGGTGATATCTCGGGCGCTATTAGAGATAGCGCAATAAGCCAAAGGGAATTATCTGCAGGAGGCCCTGGCGCATGCATCTGTGCAGCGGGAACGACCTAGGACCACCAGGGGCCGAGAAAACCACCGTCTCATGGGGCCGGACACTCAGGGTAAGGGAAAAATCCAATATATATCTGGTGATGTCTCGGGTGCTATTAGAGATAACGCAATAAACCAAAGTGAATTATCTGCAGGAGGCCCTTGCGCATGAATCTGTGCAACGGGAACGTCCTAGGACCACCAGGGGCCGAGAAAACCACAGTCTCATGGGGCCGGACACTCAGGGTCAGGGGAAAATCCAATATAGATCTGGTGATATCTCGGCTGCTATTACAGATAGCGCAATAAATCAAAGTGCATTACCTGTAGGAGTCCCTGGCGCATGAATCTGTGCAGCGGGAACGACCTCGGACCACCAGCGGCCGAGAAAAGCACAGTCTCATGGGGCCGGACACTCAGGGTCAGGGAAAAATCCAATATATATCTGGTGATATCTCGGGCGCTATTAGAGATAGCGCAATAAATCAAAGTGCATTGTCTGTAGGAGGCCCTGGCGCATGAATCTGTGCAGCGGGAACGACCTCGGAACACCAGGGGCCGAGAAAACCACCGTCTCATGGGGCCGGACGCTCAGGGTCAGTGAAAAATCCAATATATATCTGGTGATGTCTCGGGTGCTATTACAGATAGCGCAATAAACCAAAGTGAATTATCTGCAGGAGGCCCTTGCGCATGAATCTGTGCAACGGGAACGTCCTCGGACCACCAGGGGCCGAGAAAACCACAGTCTCATGGGGCCGGACACTCAGGGTCAGGGGAAAATCCAATATAGATCTGGTGATATCTCGGCTGCTATTACAGATAGCGCAATAAATCAAAGTGCATTACCTGTAGGAGGCCCTGGCGCATGAATCTGTGCAGCGGGAACGTCCTCGGACCTCCAGGGGCCGAGACAACGACCGTCTCATGGGGCCGGACACTCAGGGTCAGGGTAAAATCCAATATATGTCTGGTGATATCTCGGGTGCTATAACAGATAGCGCAATAAATCAAAGTGCATTGTCTGTAGGAGGCCCTGGCGCATCAATCTGTGCAGCGGGAACGACCTCGGACCACCAGGGGCCGAGAAAAGCACAGTCTCATGGGGCCGGACACTCAGGGTCAGGGTAAAATCCAATATATATCTGGTGATATCTCGGGTGCTATTAGAGATAGCGCAATAAACCAAAGTGAATTATCTGCAGGAGGCCCTGGCGCATGAATCTGTGCAGCGGGAACTACCGCGGACCACCAGGGGCCGAGAAAACGACCGTCTCATGGGGCCGGACACTCAGGGTCAGTGAAAAATCCAATATATATCTGCTGATATCTCGGGTGCTATTACAGATAGCGCAATAAATCAAAGTGCATTGTCTGTAGGAGGCCCTGGCGCATGAATCTGTGCAGCGGGAACGACCTCGGACCACCAGGGGCCGAGAAAACCACAGTCTCATGGGGCCGGACACTCAGGGTCAGGGGAAAATCCAATATATATCTGGTGATATCTCGGGTGCTATTACAGATAGAGCAATAAATCAAAGTGCATTGTCTGTAGGAGGCCCTGGCGCATGAATGTGTGCAGCGGGAACGACCTCGGACCACCAGGGGCCGAGAAAACCACCGTCTCATGGGGCCGGACACTCAGGGTCAGTGAAAAATCCAATATATATGTGGTGATATCTCGGGTGCTATTACAGATAGCGCAATAAATCAAAGTGCATTGTCTGTAGGAGACCCTGGCGCATGAACCTGTGCAACGGGAACGACCTCGGACCACCAGGGGCCGAGAAAACCACAGTCTCATGGGGCCGGACACTCAGGGTCAGGGGAAAATCCAATATATATCTGGTGATATCTCGGGTGCTATTAGAGATAGCGCAATAAACCAAAGTGAATTATCTGCAGGAGGCCCTGGCGCATGAATCTGTGCAACGGGAACGACCCCGGACCACCAGGGGCCGAGAAAACCACAGTCTCATGGGGCCGGACACTCAGGGTCAGGGGAAAATCCAATATAGATCTGGTGATATCTCGGGTGCTATTACACATAGCGCAATAAACCAAAGTGAATTATCTGCAGGAGGCCCTTGCGCATGAATCTGTGCAACGGGAACGTCCTCGGACCACCAGGGGCCGAGAAAACCACAGTCTCATGGGGCCGGACACTCAGGGTCAGTGGAAAATCCAATATAGATCTGGTGATATCTCGGGTGCTATTACAGATAGCGCAATAAATCAAAGTGCATTACCTGTAGGAGGCCCTGGCGCATGAATCTGTGCAGCGGGAACGTCCTCGGACCTCCAGGGGCCGAGACAACGACCGTCTCATGGGGCCGGACACTCAGGGTCAGGGTAAAATCCAATATATATCTGGTGATATCTCGGGTGCTATAACAGATAGCGCAATAAATCAAAGTGCATTGTCTGTAGGAGGCCCTGGCGCATGAATCTGTGCAGCGGGAACGACCTCGGACCACCAGGGGCCGAGAAAACCACAGTCTCATGGGGCCGGACACTCAGGGTCAGGGAAAAATCCAATATATATCTGGTGATATCTCGGGCGCTATTAGAGATAGCGCAATAAGCCAAAGGGAATTATCTGCAGGAGGCCCTGGCGCATGAATCTGTGCAGCGGGAAGGATCTCGGACCATCAGGGGCCGAGACATCCACCGTCTCATGGGGCCGGACACTCAGGGTCAGGGAAAAATCCAATATATATCTGGTGATATCTCGGGTGCTATTACAGATAGCGCAATAAATCAAAGTGCATTGTCTGTAGGAGGCCCTGGCGCATGAATCTGTGCAGCGGGAACGACCTCGGACCACCAGGGGCCGAGAAAACCACAGTCTCATGGGGCCGGACACTCAGGGTCAGGGGAAAATCCAATATATATCTGGTGATATCTCTGGTGCTATTACAGATAGAGCAATAAATCAAAGTGCATTGTCTGTAGGAGGCCCTGGCGCATGAATGTGTGCAGCGGGAACGACCTCGGACCACCAGGGGCCGAGAAAACCGCAGTCTCATGGGGCCGGACATTCAGGGTCAGGGAAAAATCCAATATATATCTGGTGATATCTCGGGTGCTATTAGAGATAGCGCAATAAACCAAAGTGAATTATCTGCAGGAGGCCCTGGCGCATGAATCTGTGCAACGGGAACGACCCCGGACCACCAGGGGCCGAGAAAACCACAGTCTCATGGGGCCGGACACTCAGGGTCAGGGGAAAATCCAATATAGATCTGGTGATATCTCGGGTGCTATTACAGATAGCGCAATAAACCAAAGTGAATTATCTGCAGGAGGCCCTTGCGCATGAATCTGTGCAACGGGAACGTCCTCGGACCACCAGGGGCCGAGAAAACCACAGTCTCATGGGGCCGGACACTCAGGGTCAGGGGAAAATCCAATATAGATCTGGTGATATCTCGGGTGCTATTACAGATAGCGCAATAAATCAAAGTGCATTGTCTGTAGGAGACCCTGGCGCATGAATCTGTGCAGCGGGAACGACCTCGGACCACCAGGGGCCGAGAAAACCACAGTCTCATGGGGCCGGACACTCAGGGTCAGGGTAAAATCCAATATATATCTGGTGATATCTCGGGTGCTATAACAGATAGCGCAATAAATCAGAGTGCATTGTCTGTAGGAGGCCCTGGCGCATGAACCTGTGCAGCGGGAACGACCTCGGACCACCAGGGGCCGAGAAAACGACCGTCTCATGGGGCCGGACGCTCAGGGTCAGTGAAAAATCCAATATATATCTGGTGATATCTCGGGTGCTATTAGAGATAGCGCAATAAACCAAAGTGAATTATCTGCAGGAGGCCCTGGCGCATGAATCTGTGCAACGGGAACGACCCCGGACCACCAGGGGCCGAGAAAACCACAGTCTCATGGGGCCGGACACTCAGGGTCAGGGGAAAATCCAATATAGATCTGGTGATATCTCGGGTGCTATTACAGATAGCGCAATAATCCAAAGTGAATTATCTGCAGGAGGCCCTTGCGCATGAATCTGTGCAACGGGAACGTCCTCGGACCACCAGGGGCCGAGAAAACCACAGTCTCATGGGGCCGGACACTCAGGGTCAGGGTAAAATCCAATATATATCTGGTGATATCTCGGGTGCTATAACAGATAGCGCAATAAATCAAAGTGCATTGTCTGTAGGAGGCCCTGGCGCATGAATCTGTGCAGCGGGAACGACCTCGGACCACCAGGGGCCGAGAAAACCACAGTCTCATGGGGCCGGACACTCAGGGTCAGGGTAAAATCCAATATATATCTGGTGATATCTCGGGTGCTATAACAGATAGCGCAATAAATCAAAGTGCATTGTCTGTAGGAGGCCCTGGCGCATGAATCTGTGCAGCGGGAACGACCTCGGACCACCAGGGGCCGAGAAAACCACAGTCTCATGGGGCCGGACACTCAGGGTCAGGGAAAAATCCAATATATATCTGGTGATATCTCGGGCGCTATTAGAGATAGCGCAATAAGCCAAAGGGAATTATCTGCAGGAGGCCCTGGCGCATGAATCTGTGCAGCGGGAAGGATCTCGGACCATCAGGGGCCGAGACATCCACCGTCTCATGGGGCCGGACACTCAGGGTCAGGGAAAAATCCAATATATATCTGGTGATATCTCGGGTGCTATTACAGATAGCGCAATAAATCAAAGTGCATTGTCTGTAGGAGGCCCTGGCGCATGAATCTGTGCAGCGGGAACGACCTCGGACCACCAGGGGCCGAGAAAACCACAGTCTCATGGGGCCGGACACTCAGGGTCAGGGGAAAATCCAATATATATCTGGTGATATCTCTGGTGCTATTACAGATAGAGCAATAAATCAAAGTGCATTGTCTGTAGGAGGCCCTGGCGCATAAATGTGTGCAGCGGGAACGACCTCGGACCACCAGGGGCCGAGAAAACCGCAGTCTCATGGGGCCGGACATTCAGGGTCAGGGAAAAATCCAATATATATGTGGTGATATCTCGGGTGCTATTACAGATAGCGCAATAAATCAAAGTGCATTGTCTGTAGGAGACCCTGGGGCATGAACCTGTGCAGCGGGAACGACCTCGGACCACCAGGGGCCGAGAAAACGACCGTCTCATGGGGCCGGACGCTCAGGGTCAGTGAAAAATCCAATATATATCTGGTGATATCTCGGGTGCTATTAGAGATAGCGCAATAAACCAAAGTGAATTATCTGCAGGAGGCCCTGGCGCATGAATCTGTGCAACGGGAACGACCCCGTCCCACCAGGGGCCGAGAAAACCACAGTCTCATGGGGCCGGACACTCAGGGTCAGGGGAAAATCCAATATAGATCTGGTGATATCTCGGGTGCTATTACAGATAGCGCAATAAACCAAAGTGAATTATCTGCAGGAGGCCCTTGCGCATGAATCTGTGCAACGGGAACGTCCTCGGACCACCAGGGGCCGAGAAAACCACAGTCTCATGGGGCCGGACACTCAGGGTCAGGGGAAAATCCAATATAGATCTGGTGATATCTCGGGTGCTATTACACATAGCGCAATAAACCAAAGTGAATTATCTGCAGGAGGCCCTTGCGCATGAATCTGTGCAACGGGAACGTCCTCGGACCACCAGGGGCCGAGAAAACCACAGTCTCATGGGGCCGGACACTCAGGGTCAGTGGAAAATCCAATATAGATCTGGTGATATCTCGGGTGCTATTACAGATAGCGCAATAAATCAAAGTGCATTACCTGTAGGAGGCCCTGGCGCATGAATCTGTGCAGCGGGAACGTCCTCGGACCTCCAGGGGCCGAGACAACGACCGTCTCATGGGGCCGGACACTCAGGGTCAGGGTAAAATCCAATATATATCTGGTGATATCTCGGGCGCTATTAGAGATAGAGCAATAAGCCAAAGGGAATTATCTGCAGGAGGCCCTGGCGCATGCATCTGTCCAGCGGGAACGACCTAGGACCACCAGGGGCCGAGAAAACCACCGTCTCATGGGGCCGGACACTCAGGGTAAGGGAAAAATCCAATATATATCTGGTAATATCTCGGGCGCTATTAGAGATAGCGCAATAAGCCAAAGGGAATTATCTGCAGGAGGCCCTGGCGCATGAATCTGTGCAGCGGGAAGGATCTCGGACCATCAGGGGCCGAGACATCCACCGTCTCATGGGGCCGGACACTCAGGGTCAGGGTAAAATCCAATATATATCTGCTGATATCTCGGGTGCTATTACAGATAGCGCAATAAATCAAAGTGCATTGTCTGTAGGAGGCCCTGGCGCATGAATCTGTGCAGCGGGAACGACCTCGGACCACCAGGGGCCGAGAAAACCACAGTCTCATGGGGCCGGACACTCAGGGTCAGGGGAAAATCCAATATATATCTGGTGATATCTCTGGTGCTATTACAGATAGAGCAATAAATCAAAGTGCATTGTCTGTAGGAGGCCCTGGCGCATGAATGTGTGCTGCGGGAACGACCTCGGACCACCAGGGGCCGAGAAAACCGCAGTCTCATGGGGCCGGACATTCAGGGTCAGGGAAAAATCCAATATATATGTGGTGATATCTCGGGTGCTATTACAGATAGCGCAATAAATCAAAGTGCATTGTCTGTAGGAGACCCTGGCGCATGAACCTGTGCACCGGGAACGACCTCGGACCACCAGGGGCCGAGAAAACGACCGTCTCATGGGGCCGGACGCTCAGGGTCAGTGAAAAATCCAATATATATCTGGTGATATCTCGGGTGCTATTAGAGATAGCGCAATAAACCAAAGTGAATTATCTGCAGGAGGCCCTGGCGCATGAATCTGTGCAACGGGAACGACCCCGGACCACCAGGGGCCGAGAAAACCACAGTCTCATGGGGCCGGACACTCAGGGTCAGGGGAAAATCCAATATAGATCTGGTGATATCTCGGGTGCTATTACAGATAGCGCAATAAACCAAAGTGAATTATCTGCAGGAGGCCCTTGCGCATGAATCTGTGCAACGGGAACGTCCTCGGACCACCAGGGGCCGAGAAAACCACAGTCTCATGGGGCCGGACACTCAGGGTCAGGGGAAAATCCAATACAGATCTGGTGATATCTCGGGTGCTATTACAGATAGCGCAATAAATCAAAGTGCATTGTCTGTAGGAGGCCCTGGCGCATGAATCTGTGCAGCGGGAACGACCTCGGACCACCAGGGGCCGAGAAAACCACAGTCTCATGGGGCCGGACACTCAGGGTCAGGGTAAAATCCAATAT